>NW_026570971.1:19598966-19671966 GCF_026225935.1 Boleophthalmus pectinirostris | reverse complement strand
ATTTTAAATGACTGATTACATATATGTGTTCGTGGATCTGCTATGAGCTCTATTGTATTCTTGATTAGGTTCATGTCTAGGCCAGCTGCATCTTTGGATGTTTTTGGTTTGAATTGTTTTACTATTTTAACTATCTCATTTTCATTTGTAGGATTCATATAGAAGGAGTTTGGATTTCTACAGACTGTATTACATGGAAGAGAGTTCCTGTGCATTTCTATAGATTTTGCCAAGTTATTACCCACATTAACAAAATACTGATTGAACCCATCTACAATCTCTTTTATAGTTTCGAGTCTGGTATTATTATGTGTAAAGTGATTTGGGATATCATGTTTTTTGTCTCTTATTTCCATAATACTGTTTATCACTTTCCATGTTCCTTTTATATTTTCCCTTTGCTCTTGAAGTAATTTGTGAAAGTAGTTCTTTTTACAACTTCTCAGGATGCTTATCAATTTATTTTTATACTTTTTATATTTAATTTCAGATTTCTTTGTTCTGAGTTGGATAAATCTTTTATATAGTAAATTTTTTTTCTTGCATGCATTTTCTAGTCCTTTCGTTATCCAAGGCTTTCTAACACAGTTTTGATTTTCATTTACTTTTTGCAATGGACAGTTTTTTTCATATAGTTTGATATATTTACACAAGAAGGTTTCATAGGCATCATTGGGATCGGTCTGATTGTACACATCATTCCAGCTAAGTTTGTTTAAGTCCTCCTTAAAATTATTTAAAGACTGGGGTGTTAATCGTCTTATGAATTTGTATGATTTTGATTTGGAATCATAATTCAGTTCATTACAGTTCTGAAAAACTGCAAAAACTGGAAGGTGATCACTTATGTCACTAATCAGGAGTCCTCCAATTGTTTTAACTTCAATTTTACTGGAGAATATATTGTCTATCATTGTAGTAGTGTCAATGGTAATCCTACTTGGTTTATCTATGATTGGGATGAGCATATTACAGTACATCATGTTCATGAAGTCTGCTGTTTTTTGGGGGTTTTTTTTAAGTTTTATGTTGGTCTAGTCGCTAAATCAAATCATCACGTTAAACACTTGTGGATTTACTTTTTTCTTTTTTCTTTCTTTTTTAAATTAATTAATTAATTTTTTATTTTATTTTTTTACAAATTTTTCGATATTTCAGTACAGGGTTATCATTAGGGAAGTTTGACTCTTGCCTATCATTTGACAGTATGGCAATGGAAACCACCAATATGGTGACCACCTAAAACTGTAAAAAAGGGACACATTGTTGAATATGGTGGAAGATAGAGGAACAAACTCAGACTACAGATTACAATAACACATGATGTTTTGTTTTATTTAAGTTTAATCAATTGTGACGTACTGAAAAAGATTGGAATAGCAGTATGTGCCGGCATATTACAACTCTAGAGCCAAAACACCCCTTTTTGCAAGATTTTTTTTTAATGAAATGAAAAATGAAAAAGTTCTCTTTGGAACGAGGGACAGAACCTGAATGGCTGTGTAGAACAACAGAGAGAGGGGCATGTTTCAACCCAGTTTACCATATTCCACTAAATCATACTCTGCAGGCACACCTTTGATTCTGAATATACATGGCTGGAAAACAGACTGCTTTCCTTTTGGTTGTTCACTTTCTTTGGGCTTGGGACTGGTACTTGTGACTAAGTAGCATTAGTCTAGGGTAATGTCCTCATAACCTCTCGAGCACATTGAAAATCCTGTGCAAAGCTTCTCAGAGTCAATCAAGGTGAAAGGTGAAACTGAGTCCATAAAAGGTTATCTCAAGTGCACAGAAACATAGTCTGCAGTAACATGTCTAACTGTTAGGGACTAGATGCCTCTAAAAAATCAATAATTGAACAAGGTAATATCATTTTACTGTTTGCCTGTTTTAGCTGTTACCATGGCAGGGACTCATCTATTATTAACCATTTGGGTGTCTAGTATTTGCCCTCAGTGTATTTTGTGCTCAGGTTTGACGCGTCAGTGGACATTATTGTAGAGTATTTGCACGTTTCATAGACTTAATAGCGTTAATGCTTTGTTGAATGAGTGAAAGAAGATGTAAAACTATCCCGTGTTTCTAATGGAGAGGCCACAAATGAAATCGATGAAGGACAAGGCAGGTAAAACAGTGCGCTTTAGAGTAGCCTCTGCCAACAGCGGCCGCGTGCTCACAGAGGTGTTCAAGGATGAGACGGGCTGGGGCAGGTCAGTGTCACACTCAGTGGATTCTGACAGCACCGGCAGCCCAGACATGGAGGAGGACAGCCCACTGCCCCCCAGCGAGGCCAACAGCCACCTGAACGGACTGAGGGTGGGCAGCCCTGTGGACGAGAGCGGGGCTGAACCTGATGAGCTGCTGCTGTACGCTAGTGCCAAGAGAGAGATGTTCTTCACCAACAAGAGGATCAACATCTGCAGCAAGAATGGGACCATCCGTGGAGTGAGGAACAAAGTGAGCGCAGGCCAAGTGCTATTTAACAACCTCTCTCATGTCTACTCTGTAAGTACTGACGTAACTGAACTATTATTATGTCATAGGCTATAAGCTACAAGAAGACAGTGTGTGATGCAAATCTTATCTTTTTAAAGGGAAATTCCCGTCAGCAAAAAAGGAGACCCTGGGAAAAACAGTAGGCCAAACAAGATGAACTCTGAAATCTGGGACGCGAGGGCCAGGACAAAACACAGCCTGTTGGCCTAAGTGTTGAGTGTGTGTAAATGTGAATTTTCTTCTAACTATTTTTGTATTTTTATAGTAATTTGTACAAAATGATTGTGATGATGTTTCTTTTGAGGCTGTACGTATCTGCAAAGCCACATTTCCTCATTTGAGCCATATGAGCCATTAATGTTGAGATATTTCTATTTCAGCCTAACTGACAGCATTTTATCTAATGATCTGCTTGCACTAATTTCTTCATGAATTGTTTGTGGTGTAATAAAACCATCACACCTAACATGGTTTCTTCTTTACATTGTGCATTGTTGCAGAGTTGAATTTGACTATAAACCAGGCTCTGATAAAAGATTTTCCCCCTATTAGTCTTGGTTAGGGCATGTTAGGCTAATGTTCATAACTTCCCCTTTAAGTTTCCTTCTCATTTTGCGCTCACCGCCCCCACTTCTTTTACACCTGCCTTCCTCCTGTGCCATGCAGCATCCCTGACTCTGGCGTGTACTATGACTCCCGCCGCTTGTCTCGGTTCAGTTCCCAGCCTAACCTGCTGACGACGGAGCACCTTATCGCCTATTGAACACACGACTGGTCCCGGGGGAGAGTGGAGCCTATTTTGTAATGACGAGCTCCTTAACACAGCATCACCTCCGATCATATTACTGCGGCACTGACAGCTCGGCCGAACCAGGCGGCAGGATGCGGCTTTTGCAGTAGACCAGACACACCCCCTGTGTTTTCATCTTTAAGCGCTGGAAAACAACTGCTTTTTGGGGGGCTTTCTTCACCTATGGCATCATGCCTCCATCGGACCTAATTGAGCGCAATGACTGGAAATGATGTGATTTACGGCTGACAGATCTCTCGCGGTAGCATAGTGAAATCCCTCTTATTCCACGCCCTGTCAGTAAAGCTCTGGTTTGGACCATGTCCCCCCCAGCATCAGCAGCGACGACCACCGAAAACAGCACCACCACCGTGTTCGAAGAGGACACCAGAGAAGAGGTAGGCTACAGTGTAGTAGAAAAACCTTCATGGCGGCGTTGTTTGTCAAAATGTGTCGCAGGGCTTTGGTCTCTGCACCGTTAGGAGTAAAAAACTGATGATTGTGGTTCTTAATGTGTTCAGTGAGCGTGCCATGGAGATGATGTGAGGATCACTTTTACTGAATAATTTATAGCAGCCCCAAGTAAATGTGTTGTAGTAAAACAGCCATTAGCCTCTTTCAGACTAATAGTAGCCTATTGTAGGCACATAGGCCATTTGTGTGTGTGTGTATGAATTGCCTTTTTTTTCTCTCGATTTAGGCCTACTCTAGAGGTGTAAATGTAGTGAAATGAAAATTAATTTGTCTCTTTTTTGCTCAACAGCAAAAGCCCCTCAAACAGTCTCTGAGCAAGTCCTTGTGCAGAGAGAGTTTTTGGAAATGCTTGATTCTGTCCATCCTCATGTACGGCTGTATGGGAGCCATGGTGTGGTGTCATGTGACCAAGGTGACCCGGCTCACCTTTGACAGTGCGTTCAAAGGAAAGTCTATGATGTACCATGACAGCCCCTGCTCCGATGGCTACATCTACATCCCTCTGGCTCTCCTGGGCATGCTCTACCTGGTGTACCTGGTGGAGTGCTGGCACTGCCATGTGAAAAATGAACTTCAGCACAAAGTGGATGTGGAGGGCATCTATGAACGCATACAGAGAATGCAGCAGGCCAAACCCTGTATTTGGTGGAAGGCCATAAGCTATCACTACGTCCGACGGACTCGTCAAGTCACACGCTATCGCAATGGAGATGCATACACCAGCACCCAGGTGTACCATGAACGTGTAAACACCCACGTGGCAGAGGCTGAGTTTGACTACAATCACTGTGGTGTTAAAGATGTTTCAAAACAGCTGGTGGGCCTAGAAAAGTCTGCTCTGACAAAGATGCGTTTTACTAAGTGCTTTAGCTTTGCCAATGTAGAATCAGAGAACTCATACCTTACACAGAGAGCAAGGTTTTTTACAGACAATGAAGGGCTGGATGACTACATGGAGGCACGGGAGGGCATGCACCTCAAGAACATTGACCTGAAGGAGTATGTACTAGTGTTATCAGACCCAGAGCACCACCCCTGGTATCTGTCCCAGTATGTCTTCTGGTTTGCCTCTTTCCTCACCTTCTCATGGCCCCTCAGAGTGTTCACTGAATACCGCACTGCTTATGTGCACTATCGAGTGGAGAAGCTGTTTGGTCATGACTATGTCCCTGTGACCCCCTGTGATGAGCGGCCATACTGGCGCCGCATCCCTCGCGTTAACACTATAGATAGCACTGAGCTGGAGTGGCACATCCGGTCCAACCAGCAGCTGGTGCCAAGTTACTCTGAGGCTGGCCTCATGGACTTGGCCACGTGCCCCTCCAGCTTCAGTGGGATTCGTCAGAACTGTGAGCGCTGCCACAGAGCCATCAGCTGCTCCTCAGTGTTCTCCAGGAGCGCCCTCAGCATCTGCACTGGGGCCAGCTCCAGGATCCCCTTCAGCAGCAGTCGCTTCTCTCTGGCCCGACGCTATGGCTCCCAGCGCAGCTGCTTCTGGAGAAGCGGCAGCCTGGATGACCCGGAGAGCCCCAGTGAGAACACACGCTGCCTGTCCGAGCGCCACGCCACAGACGATGAAGAGCCGCCCGAATATGAGGACGCACTGTGTTACCCTGTGCTCATTGTACACTGCAGTGAAAACTGCCACAGCCACAGGTCCTTCCATAGAAACGGCTCCTGTGTAGAGACCTCTCTATGATTATGCACTTCACATGCAGGCACATAGACAGTGTACACAAGAGTGTGCAAATCCAAAAGTGATTATTGCAATCTGAATGTTTGAATTACCAAAGCAATAAAGACCTGTGCAGAGCGTCTTCATGGCTTCCACTGAAAAATATCAGACAAAGTGACTGTTAGTGACGTGATCCTGCCACTGCAATTACCTCATAAGTTCTATTGGGGTCACAGACATGAACACATCTCATGTTCAATGTGAATTTGCAGTAAAGTGACTATTTGAAATCAATTAAGGTAGCTAGAATCAAGACTGTTAAGGCTGGCTGTCATTAAAGCAATAGCATCAAACAATCTGATCTGATTTTCAGGCTTCTTGTGATAAAATGTAATTTTGTATTTTCCATATTCATAGTCAGAAACTGAATGAGCCTTCTCTTGGTACACACTGATTTCATGTTTTTTAAACTAGAATATTTACAAAGAATACCTCTTTCTGTTAAAACATCATCATAAGGTTGTGTTGCATTAAATTGGATGCAGAAATCTAACACCAATGTTTACAGTTTTATCAAAATATGGCCTGACTATATGTGCCATTAGACAAAAAACCCTTTCCTGTTAATTGTTGGCTATAACGTTTTTAAAACTCTGGTTTTCCTTTTGATCAGCAATTATGTTTACATTAAATATCCAATATTTGGATGTTATTGTAGAAATTGATACTATTACGTGTATACCCAAGGTTCTATGTGTTTAGCAGCAGAAATATGATGAATCTTTGCATGTGGTATAATCTGAACCAAATCTGCAATCATATCATAATGTAAAGTCATGTCTGTTGTTTGTCTATTGGTAAAAAAAATAAATAAAAAAATGTTTTGGGGGTAATCCATCCTGTGTGTGCTCAGGGCATAGAAGGCACACATCAAACTGGCACTGGCTTTTCCGATACATGGTCCAACTACAGAAATGTATGGATACACAGTATATGCAAGGGGTTTATGCACTTATTTTTACATGTTGCCATGATATATTTTTTTCTTCTACAAAGAACACAATAATCAAGTTAATTTATTAATATCATTGTGTTCATGAGTGCCACCTATTATGCACTTGGAAGTTAATAGACATTATGAATTGTAGAAAAATGTGAATGTTAATGTAGCTTATATTAGTTATGTAAAGGAATGCATATACAGTGATATGTATTTCTACTTAAAAATGACCAAGGCCCAAATGTGACAATATCCCTGATACTTTAAATAGTCATCTTAATACAACTGATTGTATACATTTCTTGATTACCTTTTAAACTGTAATTGCATTTATTTACACTGGGAAAATAAACAGTCCAATAAACTTATGTGTATTAATAATCCACTATATTTTTATTTTCTCGTATGCTGCTTGTTGGATTTTGTTCACAAATTCAATTTTAGTGCTGCTACTAGCAATTAGCTAATTTTAATAGTCAACTAGTCAGCAATTGACTTGTCAATATTTCAGATTAATTGACTAGTCAAATGATTATTTGTAGTTAACTGAACTGAATATATTTTAACCAGATAGAGGCTGAATTTTTTTAATTCGATAAATCAAGAAAAATTATGATAATCAAAATACAATTAGCGTCACAATATTCCAGTCCTATTAAATATTTGCTACTTCTGAGTTGAATTTATTATATCAGTGGAATAAATTTCATAAATACTTAAACTCTGTATTAAAACCGTGAATAAATCAAATTAAGCGTTTTACAGTCAATTATTAAAACACATCAACATACAGTAATACCTTGGGGTTTTGGCCAGTAATTGTAGTTTTCTTCCCGACCAGTAGGGAGCAGTGAAACGTTCCGATTGAGAGGATACGTCCTCGTCAAAGAAAAAAGCACGTGTTCTTCTGTAGTGTCAACATGGGGAAGAGGAGGCAAAACAAGACAATTTTCACAAATTTATCCAAAAAACAAAAGAAACATCTAAAGGAATTTGGAGAGGAGCACCCTTTTCATGACATGTAAGCACTTTTAACCTCTACCTCGCAGTCAAGGAGAGATTCTAACAATGCAAAAACTAGCACAACTGCATTGAGATTTGTTTTTAACAGTCAGTTTAGTAAGATTTTTTATTTATTATTATATTTTTTTTTTATATGCGAAATAATAGTATTACATAGTGCAACAGCTTACCTATTGAAATTCTATGTGTTTTAGAGTAAATGAAAAACCAGAAAGAACTCAAATACTAGAACTGGTGAGTACTAGTAGCATTTTGATGCCATGTGTTAGCAGCATAATCGGTTATGATGACAGGCTGAAATCAGTATTATTTTATTATTGCAGCCTGACAGCCCAGAGCAACCCACGGTGCATGATGATGAAGCTGAGGACTATGAGGAAGAGCCAGAGCAGAAGACTGCATATCAAAAACTCCTTTCCACTCTGGATCCAAATCAGGGCTCAAGTGAAGAGGAAGACAGCAGTGATGAAGATGAAGAAGAGTACGAAGAGGAGCTTGTCAGTGAAGGCATGTTAGACTTTCCAAATTTATAGCTAGCGACCATGTAATTAACCAAGTAAGTAAGTGACTTTTTCAATCTTGCAGGCAGTGACGGAGGAGATGAAAGTGAAGAAGGTGAAAAAGAAGAAGGGGATGTAGAGGTGTATCATGATGATGATTCAATTGAAGTGAAAGAGAATACTGCTGAGGAGAACAAATCACCAGATGGAGAATTCATTGACCAGGAAAATGAGTCCCTTTTTTGCCTGGAGAACAACTTTGAACATGGGGAAGAAGAGAAGAATGAAGACAATGCAGAGAGGGAGCATAAAAATGATAAAGGTAAATAAATGTATCTTAAATCCTACATTAAGTTTATGTTTTGACAGTTTCTCTGTTGTTATTTGTTAGATTTGTTTGTACAGCATTTGGACACAGAGCTCAGTGAAGAAGATATTGAAAAAATCACAACAGGCAGCAAAGTGAAGACCCAGGTTAAGGTATTTGTCCAAGACAGATGTTTCTTCCAAAATTTTGATATCAACTTGTGATTCAATCTTTATTTAAAATTATATTCACTTTCTGCAGTGGCCAAAACTGGGAAATCTTCTCAGCCATAGTACACTGGAAAGGTTTGGAGTCATTGGTACTCAAAAGGACACACCTCTTCCAGTTTTCCATAAGCTTATTGAAACATCATGGAAGGACTTGAACCAAACTTTTGATTCACCAGAAGAAGTTACTCCACTCCAGATTGAGCTGCTATCTCTCATGGGCTCCTACCGGGACATCTGCTATCCTGAAATGTGTCCGATCAAACAAGGGCCTCAGGTTCGCAGTGCCTACTGTGTACATGTGCTCAATCATGTCTTGAAAGCAAATTCCCAGGTCCTGGCTCACAGTGCTCAGCTACGAGAACAGAAAAGTCAAGCAAAAGCAGAATCTGAGCCACAGGATGAACCACGGGATCAAGGGCTAACCAGACCAAAAGTAAATAAGTATATTGATAAGGATTTTGTAAAATAAATACAATGTTGTTTTTTTTTCTTAAATCCATGTTTCACATTTTCTAGGCCTTGATTCTAGTGCCATTTCGAGATAAAGCTTTGCATGTTGTCCAAACGCTCATTGGTTTATTAGAAACTAAAAGCAAAAAAATTGTAGTGAACAATAAGAAGAGGTTCAAGGAGGAATTTGGTGAAGATCCAGAAGACAAACCTTCTAATTTAAAAAGGCCGGATGATTACCATGCAGTTTTTTCTGGCAATGTGGATGATCATTTCAGGATAGGTAAAGAGAAATGAAATACACAGGGACTCAACAGAGCAGAAACTGTATCTTGTAGTAATTCTCCCTTCTTTTGACACCAGGTGTTTCAATTATCAGAAGCAGCATGCGGCTGTATGCCCCCTTCTACTCGTCAGACATCATCATTGCGTCTCCTCTGGGCCTTCGGACTGTGCTGGGAGCTGAAGGGGAGAGTAAAAGGGACTTTGACTTTCTTTCTTCAATAGAGATTTTAGTGGTGGATCAGGCTGATGTATTTCTGATGCAAAACTGGGAACATGTTCTGGTAAGTAACATCAACCCCCCCCCCCTGTTTTCAACAATAGTTCTGTTGCCTAATTTAAACCAGCATCTCAATGTGTGTTTGTTTAATCATTATGTATGCAGCATGTGATGAAACATATGAACCTGCAGCCATTGGACTCTCATGGAGTGGACTTCTCCAGAGTGAGAATGTGGAGTCTAAATAACTGGGCCAAACACTACAGACAGACTCTGGTGTTCAGTTCGATACAGGACCCACAAATCAACAACATCCTCTCCAAGCACTGCACCAACTACAGAGGCCAGGTGGGTCACTGTAGTCTGTTTACGTCAGCTACCGATCCTGCAAGTGCCACTTTTGGTTAAACCTGCATTTGAGTTTGCCTCATAATGATAACATAGTTGATGTAATAATTATCTAAAAGAGAAAAACCCATACTTAAGTTGTTTTCCATAATCCAGGACAGAAGTTCTCAAAATGGGGATACTGACATTCTGGTGATGAACAGGCTTATCCTTGCTGTACTTTTATTTGTTTTTATTTATGTAAATTTATTTTATTAATATAGACTTGCTGCTATAGTGCTGGTTTACCTTTGGCTTAGAATAGAACTTATCTCATATGGTTAGTGTTGTTTTTATCAAAAATCTCAAATCAGAGATCAGCTTTTCAATTCTAGTCTTGTACACTTCTGCTTTTTACTTCTCAATTTGTTACTTTGAGAACTTTTGTATTTAATTGTTTTTCATTTTAGGTTGTTACTAAAAACATTCCAAAAACAGGCTCCATCTGCCAGGTGTTGGTCCAGTTGCCTCATGTATTTCAAATGTTCCATTCAGACAGCTTTATGGACCAGGATGCTCGGTAAGATAGTTACTGCAAGATTTCTATATTTCAAGATGAAGGCATTGAATTATTTTTGCTTTCTTATAGGTTCCGGTTCTTTGTGGATAAAGTACTTCCTCAGTACAAGGACTCAGTCATGTCCCATACAATGATCTACATTCCCTCTTATTTTGATTACATCCGTTTACGAAACTACATGAAAAAAGAAGAACTGAACTTTGCCAGCATTTGTGAATACTCCAGCAAGTCAGAGGTGTCCAGGGCCAGACACTTTTTTCAAAAAGGAGATAAACAGTTTATGCTCTTCACAGAACGCTTCCACTACTACAAAAGGTCAGTAGCACGAGTGGTCCTTGTAACATATGATTAACATGCAAGTTGTTAAGTTCAAAGTACAAAATGTTATTATGCTTAAAGTTAAATAATGTTATATAAACCTTGACCTTTTAATGTGGTTTGTCTTTCTCTAGGTATACAATCAAAGGGATCCAGAACTTGATATTCTATGGGCTACCGTCTTACTCACATTTCTACAGTGAGGTCTGTAACATGCTGTCCGAGGGGGGCCAAGGAGAACAGGCCAGTTGGACATGCACTGCCCTGTACTCTCGCTATGATGCCCACAAACTGGCAGCCATTACTGGAGCTCAGAGAGCAGGACAGATGCTGCATTCAAACAAGTCAGTTCATCTTTTTGTGACTGGAACAGAGGACAAAGCAACATGAGAAAGATGTAAGAGAGAGATCACTCCAGAGAACTGATGTAATTAGATAGGCCATAACCAATAATATGACTATAAAAAAAAAAAAAAACGACTAGTACATTTGCAGTTGAATAAACATTTAAAATGACAATGATAGATCATTTAAATCTCTGTCTTTTCCTTTCTATTTTTCTATGTTAAAGATGGGATATACATTCATACTATATTCATATTAATAATTTAATTCTCATCTTTAATGGCCTGTATCTTGGACTATAAACTGTCTACCTTTTTAATAACATTTTCTGTATCAACTGTGATTCTCAAATATTGTATTTTGTGTATACATGTATATTCAGCATATAATTAGCACTGCATGTGTTTTAAGACACGCCTCTTTAATTATTAACTCCCTGACTTGGCCAACACTGACTTTGGTCACACAAATACAGTGGATTCCCTCCGTGAAAGGTGTCCCTACACCAGGTGCTGACATGGATGAAAAGACACAGAAACTGAGCCTGAAGCGTGAGGTGGGGTTGATAGGAGCGATCTCCCTCATCGGCGGGACCATGATTGGTTCTGGGATCTTCATGTCTCCACAGACTGTGCTGTACACCATTGGCAGTCCTGGTGCCAGTTTGGTGGTGTGGGCATGTTGCGGAGTCTTGGTGATACTGGCGTCCTTCTGCTACGCCGAGCTAGGCACTGTCATTAAGGAGTCCGGAGGAGAGTATATCTACATCATGCGGACCTCAGGCCCCGTGATGGCCTTCGTGTTGATATTTAGCTCAGTGTTGTTTGTCAGACCGGCTGGAGTGGCTGGTATTGCTCTCAGTTTTGCTCAGTATGTTGTGGCTCCTTTCTACTTGGAGTGTCCTCCTCCGGTGGTATTGGTCAAGTGTGTGGCAGCCGCTGCCATTCTGGTACTAGCCACTGTAAACTGCCTCAATGTGCGCTTCTCCATGTCAGTCCAGGTGTTTTTTATGGTGGCCAAAGTTCTGGCTCTGGCTGTCATTATTGTAGGAGGTGTGGTCATGTTATTTAAAGGACACACTGAAAACTTTGAGGACTCTTTTGAAAATACAAATGTCGGAATCAATCCTATTGGTATTGCTTTCTACCAGGGGCTGTGGTCCTATGATGGCTGGAACAATCTCAATTACGTGACTGAGGAGCTTAAGCGCCCAGAGGTAAGAGAGAAAAGTTGAAGTAAGCATTGAGGTAATTTTGCCCAAATCACTTATATTTATTTATATACTTTTATTTTTTACAACTGGTGAAGATAAATATGTGTCTTAACAGTGAAGGCAACTTTTTTTTAAAAGCAACAATTGTGTGAAAATCGAATTATTTCACTTTATAACATCTGTATTTGTATGTTGCTTTCAAATGATGGATTGTTTCACATGTTTGAGCATGCATGAATGCCTTAAGCTCAGCCCCACCTGAGTAGGAGTCTATAAAGAGGTCATTGTGCTGGGACATTGACACTTATTGGTGATGGCCAGTGAGAAGTGCACGCTTAGCCTGCAGAGGGAGGTGGGGCTGCTGGGAGCAGTGTCCTTCATTGCTGGGACTATGATTGGTTCTGGGATTTTCATCTCTCCTCAGTATGTTCTCACTGTTATTGGCAGTCCTGCTGCCAGCCTGATCATCTGGGCATCATGTGGATGTCTGGCTATGCTGGGAGGCCTCTGCTATGCCGAGCTGGGCACGGTTATTCCAGAGTCTGGAGCAGAGTATGTTTACATGCTGCGGACTACAGGGAAAGTCACAGCCTTTCTGTTTGTGTTCAGCTTTGTGAATGTCATGAGACCGGCCAGTGCCACAGGGATCGCTCTGAGTGTGGCTGAGTATGTGGTGGCTCCTTTTTACAGTGACTGTACCCCTCCACAGCTACTGGTCAAGTGCGTAGCAGCAGGATGCATCCTAACTCTGGCTATTGTTAACTGTTTAAGTGTGCGCACTGCCACACTCATCCAGGTCCTCTGTACTGCAGTCAAAGTGCTTGCTCTCACTGGCATTGCCCTGGGAGGCTGTGTGATGCTTTTCCAAGGAGAAACTGGGAGTATCAACTCTTTTGAAGGAACAAATGTTGGTGTGAATTCCATTGGCATAGCCTTTTATCAAGGGCTATGGTCCTATGATGGCTGGAACACTCTGAACTTTTTAACTGAGGAGCTGAAACATCCAGAAGTAAGGTGTTTTGGCTACATTTTAAAGAACCAAATGTGGCGGATTAAAAATCTTGCTTTGTGTTCTGCTAAATAGGTCGTTTGGTCATTTGTCATCCATAATACACAAATATTTGAAAAATGGTTCAACTGAAACTTTGTAAATTTGCTTAAAATATAATGTAGCTTTAACTGATGTGTTATCTTTTCTAAGTGTGATAAGGGTTTATGATGTTATGTGTCTGTAATTGGTAGTGGGTAAAACCTGTTATAACCCATTGCGATGACCCTTGCATAGGTGGAGAATTGTTATGACCATGGCTTTAATCATAAATGTTCAAACTGTGGTGAAGTCAGAGTTAAACATTTACATTTCTCCAAAATGTTTTTTTTCATGTTATGTATTAACTTTCTAACTAAAAATGTTCACATGGCCATGGCCTTTTCTAGCTTAGTAAACCAAAAAAATAAAAAATCTCTATATATCTATATATGTATGTATGTATGTATATGTGTATGTATGTATGTATGTATGTATATGTGTGTATGTATGTATGTATGTATGTATGTATATGTATGTATGTATGTATATGTGTATATGTATGTATGTATATGTGTATATGTATGTATATGTGTATATATGTATATGTATATATGTGTATGCATATATATAATGTATTTATTTATTTTTGAATGAATTATTTATTTATTTTTTAATTCTTACCACTGATACTGTATCCCAGGTGAACCTCCCCAGGGCTGTTATCATTGCCATTTCCTTGGTCACTGGATTGTACCTGCTTGTCAATGTCAGCTACCTCACTGTGATGACCCCCAAGGAGCTCATGATGTCAAATGCAGTAGCAGTTACATGGGGGTAAGACAGTTTCTCCCTGTTTTTTTTGTTTGTTTTCGTTTTCAATTGGAAAATGTTTAGGATGAAATTTTTTTTGCAGGAACAAGGTGTTGGGAAGCTGGGGCTGGATTATGTCAGTGGCTGCTGCGCTGTCTGCATTTGGATCTCTTAATGGGACATTCTTCAGTGGAGGCAGAGTCTGCTTTGTTGCGGCTAGAGAAGGACACATGGTAAGCATTGGTTTTTAAATATATTTCCTTTTCCTTTCACCAAAAATATCATCATTAAATCCTTATTTCTGTTACATTGGTCCTGATCACTGCTTCATTCTGTGGTTGCCTGTTGGTACAAGTAGTAATAAAAAAATTTAGTTTTATTTTTTTTTGCATATCCTTATCTGGATGTTAATCAACTTGAACCACTGCATATTATTTCTTTCTGGCATGGCTTCAGGTTAGGTATAGGACACTATTTTGTGCCGTAAGATCTCGTGAGACTAAATTAGCCTAAAATAGTACACAGATGAGAAAATTGAGAGATTTTATTCCATGTGTTTACGTTTCGATTGGATAAAAAGGGTAAAACATCAGATAAATTACATCTCTTATAGTTCCAAGTAGCAGTACTAGAATGCCAACAAAAATATTAAATGAAATAAATTTAACATTTTGAGGCCAAAATTAGAAATGTATATAATTGGGAATTGCACAATTTATATATTAGGAATTATGTTAAAATCTCATCTTGCCTCGTTCTCGTGGACAGAATCTCATACCTCGTCTCATCTTGTGGAAATTGTGTCTTGTCTGTGGTGGAGATACTATATATTTTATGCTACACTGTGAATACCCAGGCTGCAGGACACAGAGCAGGGACACTTTTATCTTAAGGGCTTTTGTTTAAAGTGCCCTGACATAGGCTCTGACTGCTCGTGTATAGTGACAGATACAGGACTACATTCATACCATATTCCATACAACTGTACAACAACTATACCCTTAGGTCATAGATAGCCCTATGTCCATGTCCTGTCAATCATCATATCATCATTGCACAGTTTTACTTATGATCTTACGACTTACGATTTTTATTTTTCTAATTTATTTTATACTTGTACATTTATATAATTATACCTTATTTGACACCAGTCTTGCTATTTTTTGCTACTTATTTAGAATTGATTATTACCATTTCCAGTTTTTACTTTTTATACTTACTTTGTTATTATAATATAATGTTATGTGTGAGCTACTGCAAGTAATTTCCCTTGTGGATCAATAAAGTTTGTTTAAGTCTAAATCCTGTTATGCTGCATTAGGCTATCTATTCTTTTAAATGCTCTGTGTTCTTTATTCATCCTTGGGATTAATACATTTATTTTCATTGATCATATTTCAGCCGGATATTCTGGCCATGGCTCATGTGCATAGACTGACTCCATCTCCAGCCCTGATTTTCACCACGTTTGTCTCTTTGCTCGTTCTCATCCCTGGAGATTTTCAGAGCATTGTTAACTATTTCAGGTAGGACATGCTCAAGTATTTATTTAATTTCCTACAATTTCTTTGGAACCTAACATTTCTTTCATTGTCTCACAGTTTTACAGCTTGGTTTTTCTACGGGATTACACTATCTGGACTCATATATCTCAAGATCAAAAGACCTGATCTGCCCAGGCCTTACAGTGTTAGTGATATTGTTCATTGTTATACAACTGTTGTAAAAGAAAAAAGAGAAATTACATAACTGTGTATCACTTATACTACTTATACTTACTTAGATTATTTGTTCACAGGTTCCCATCATACTCCCAGTAATAGTCATCATTGCTGCAGTCTTCCTTGTATTAGCTCCTGTTATTGACAGTCCTCAGATTGAATACCTCTATGTGGCTTTGTTCATCGTGAGTGGAGTTATCGTCTACATCCCGTTCATTCATTACAAAGTATGTCCTGGCCTGCTGACAAAACTCACTGTGTTCCTGCAGTTGTTCCTAGAAGTAGCACCAGCAGATAAAAACATATGATTTGTTGTATAGAAATGATGACAGTAATTAAACCAGTCATTTTGGTTTACTATGAGCTAGTTTCATTTTCTCTGCACTATTATGTAATTTAGTCCAGATTTAGGTTTTCTATTTATTTTATTTTTCCAATGTTTTACCTCATTTTATATTTAGTTTTTTATAGTCTAATATACTGAAGCATTATCAGTGCTGCATGTAAGTTTAGTACAGTAATGTGATATGCTGTTTGACATTTTCACTGTTTGTCTCCACAACTTTAAAATAATTATGTAGTAAATAAAAAGTAATTTATGGTTAATTGTCATAATATGTAAACAGCAAATGATGAATGATGTTTTTTCTGATCCAGGCCAAATTACTTGACTAATTTTAGGTACGCTACATCAAGATCATTGTACACACCTGCAAACCTAGCTATGTGTTCTTTGTTTCACATTGCAAACAGGATATATTTTGTGTTATAACCCTAGTAAATACTACATACACTACAGTATATTACAGAAACTGAGTTTAGTCAAACAAGCCAGTGTACAAGCTATTTATGTTTTTGTGACTCTATAAACCTGAGATGCCCTTGACATGTATAAGCTTTAAAACGAATACTGAAGGTTAATCTCTTGTGTGATAACAATACTACCCTTATGGTGAATGATTTAGGAATGATGAGGAGGTTACACCAAAAGATTAGATTGTGGTAACCCAGTGTAAGTATCTGGGCACAAACAGTGTCTGGTCTAAACTGGGATCCCAACTGTGAGGCAGTGTGTGAGAAGGGACTCCAGTGCCTGCACTAAATCTGGAAATGTGCTGCTTTTTAATTTGGACAATGATTCTAATATTTTTATTTTCTGCTTTTATCAATTTTAGCCTTCTGTTTGTTGTCTTGGTTTGGAAGTGTCAGTCAAGAACAAAAATGCACCTTCTTCTCAGATTGTGAAATGGACACAGTGTGATGTTGAGTCTACCAGTCAGTTGCAGCCTGCAAAGACTAATCTCTATAGTATTAGAACCAGAGCCACTAACCTCCATCGGGCCAAGGCCTGGACCAAAATGCAGGACTAAAAGATACACTCAGCCGCAATATCCTTTTACATGAGATCATCTGAGAGCACATGGTGGGTGTATTTCTTAATGCAGATTTGATATAATTTTATTTCAGCAACAGAAAAAAAGCCATACAATTAAATACAAGAGAAAATACGTGAAATAATAATAATAATAATAATAATGAGAGAGAGAAACAAAAAGGAAGTTACTGCTGTAACTAATCCATGGGTTTCTGGAAGGTTACCCACTGAATGGAAGAAAAGTCCTCAAAATGTTGCTTACAAACGGAAACTGAAACCCTCTAGTGTAGTAAGTGTACAGGTAACTACTCCCTCTGGTGGCCGTCTGACAGAAATACTTGTGTGATGTGTGAAAAGCCTGAGAACCACTACTATAGTCTGCATGTCTCACACTTAAACTAGCCACCCATTTTAACTGCTCTATGAAGAGTAGTTTGGTATAGGCCTACTGAGTTTATTTTGAAATTGCTCAAACTATTTAAAAAATGTCATTGTAATAGCATCCTTCATTTGGGGCTCATTTCCCCATAAGGGTGGATACATTTGCCCATCTAAGACTCCATGGGCCTTATGCCAGATAACCATTATTCAGAAACAAGAGGACTCATAGTTAAGGGAGGTAAGGGTACATTCTGAAGCAAATAAAAAAAACTGTTGGTAAAAGGCTAATTTTTAGGCTATTATTAATTCAACCAATGGTAGAAACGGGCAGATTTGACCAGATGATTGACTTGTTACTGATTGGAAAATGGGCCCATAATTGACTGAGATTAAATTGTCTAATGATTAATGCTGTTTAAAAACCCAGAGAGGGCCATGACTCACGCTGGACATATTGATAGAGATGATTTGGAAACAGAAAACAAACTGATAATATAATCAATAAACCTTGAATGGATTGTTTGAGATTAGGTAAGAAACAGAATGACTGTGGTGTGATGCCTCTTTATCACCTCAAACCACATTTACCGAAAGGTACGGATAAAGACAACTAAGTGTTGTTTAAAATGTATTCTGCATTCTGTAACTCAAGTAGATTTACATTTTACATCACTCTTCTCATTGTCTTTCTTTTCAACTAAACTGAAAGTGACATAAACATTAATTAATGAATTCACAATTGTCTGCAAATTATTCATTTAATTTTGTATTTTGTAGCACTGCACACAATGAGTAAGGACAATAAAGTTTAAATGTTTAATTTAAATCAGTTGCAAATCCTGTACTGTGATCTGCATCATTGTTAATACAAAATATACAAAATATAATATAGCTCGTTCGATGTATCCATAGCCATAAAATAGGTCGTTATCAGTGACTGCAATATTCAGTCACGATGAAGTGTAATGATTGATATTTCAATTTATTAATGAATAACTTTCATTTGATTTTGACACCTGCTGCTGTGCGATACACATTGCCATTTAACAAGTCATTAAGACAGCCATGGAGAACCAACCTGAGGGCCTCAAAATAAAGCGTGAGATAGGGTTGATTGGTGCAATATCACTTGTTTCGGGGACTATGATTGGATCTGGTATTTTCATGTCTCCACAGTTTGTATTGAGCTATGTGGGAAGCCCTGGAGCCTGTCTGTTGGTATGGGCCCTGTCTGGAGTTGTGGCCATGTTTGCAGCCCTTTGCTATACAGAACTCGGGACAATCTTCACTGAATCCGGAGGGGAATATATTTACATCCTACGTACCTATGGCTCGTTTCCTGCGTTTTTTGCAGCAATACATTTGATTGTGCTTTCAAAACCATTTGGGCTTGCTGCAATATCCATCAGTATTTCAGAGTATGCCCTGACACCGTTTTTCCCAGGCTGTGCTCCTCCTTGGATGGTGGTCAAATGTGCGGCTGCTGGGGCCATTCTGCTGGTTGCCACAGTGAACTGTCTAAATGTCCGCCTTGCCATCAGAGTTCAAGTGGTCTTCCTATTAGCTAAAGTGCTGTCTTTGAGTATAATTGTGATTGGAGGAATAGTGGCAGTAGCACAGGACAGCAGGATCTTTATGGATAATTTAAGAGTTGAAAATTCCTTTGTTGGTACTGAGACTTCTGTGAGCACTTTTGGAATGGCCTTTTACCAAGGGCTCTGGGCTTTTGCTGGATGGTACAACCTTAATTTTGTCACTGAGGAGTTGAAAAGACCAGAGGTAAGATATAAAGAGTCATATGCAGCTCTGTTTCCCTTCTTTTACCTTTAGCTATCAAGTAAAAGGTCTGCCTTTTATTTTACTTACTGATGGTCCACAGTCCTGATTTAGACCTGGTTTAGTTTTTAATCATGGTTCTTCTAATTTAGGTTGTTGGAAGAATTGGCACTTTGGATCTAGACTAAGTCAGGTCCTAGCTTAGTCTAGGTTTCACCCTTGTTCTGTACTCATTCCCAGTCAACATACTAGACTGAAATAAAAACTGGTTGGCGCTCTATTCAGATGTGTTTATCTGAACTCTGGACCCAAAAGGTTGAATCTACAGGATTTATATGAAGAAGTGTAAAAATGCACTACAGGGTGAGTTTGACTAATCCTAAAGTTGTTCATCTACGTATAGATTAGAGGTCTGTGCAGGACTGAATTTTCAGTCACCCACATCTGTGATATTTTGTCCCGCTCCCGCCAGCAAATCCCGCAAGATAGGGATGTTCTCTTTCTTAAGCTCTACCAAACATGGAGAAGCAGAAAGGAATTGTCTAAAATGTGCATGAGATTAAACCACATGAGCAACTTTTTTTTAAAAATGGTTTCATTAAGGCCAAATAAAATATCCAGCACAAATTATGGATGATAGACATACATTCATCATTTGTATATTTTACATTACACTCATATTTAGTTGCAGTTGTATCATCCCACCCGGCCGCACCCGCAATGAGCTTTCAAAATGTGTCCCACGCAGCACTGTTTTGCGTCGGCTCTCGCCGGTGCAGGGCTCTAGTGCAGATTAAGCCACGCTTCACTGTTGCTCAGTTAGCTTTTATTCTTTTTCTTATGATGCTAACGTTCACCTTGAAAAACTAAAAGGATAATATAAATTTATCAGAAATATATAAACACTAAAAACTATATGCAATAAAACAAAAACACAAATGAACAAACCGTGTGAGCCTTCTGACCATTAACGTTTAGGAGTTATCAGTGTGTATATTTCCTGTGCATTTCTCCGACCTTCTCTGTCCTGTCCTATGTCCTTTCCTATGTCCTTTCCATGCTGTCCATGCTTTTTTTCTCCTATTTTTCTGAACCACATGCACAGGGCGCGTTTACATGCAATGTCCAACTCCACCATTGGGGGTCAGATGCGAGCATCAAAATAAAACGTTCACAACATGGTAATAATAATAACAATATCTGTTGCGACAGCTACAGACATTAAACTGGGACCAATTGGGCCAATATTTATTTCAGTAAATATTGTCTTTGTGTGCCCATTTGCCATTGTCAGGTTGTCCAGGCAACAAATTATTTTATATCCCAGATGATTGCTTTTTTTTTTGTTATTAATTTTAGGGTTATCGGCCACAGCAGCAAGACATCCCTGGATATCAGTATTGACTAATTGTACATTGTTAATTTCAGGTCAATCTCCCCAGAGCCATTGTTATCGGAGTTTCCTTGGTGACTGTATTATATCTGCTGGTAAATTTGAGCTTTCTCTCAGTAATGACCCCCAGTGAGCTTATCTCGTCCAATGCGGTGGCAGTTACATGGGGGTAAGAAATGTTTTAAATTTCCATTCACACACAGTGTAGGGTTGCACGATTTGGTGAAAAAATATCATTGTGATTTTGCATTTACATTTCTGGTATGTTTAAAAGCTAGGTTTCTGTTCAAATTGCATATTGTAAACAATTAATAATAATACCTTCCATTTATATAGCACTTCTCAAGACACCCAAAGCGCTTCACAATAATCACAATAATTCCTGGAGCATCAACATTTAAGAGGAGACTGAAATATGAACTATTAACCTAATAGGAGAATCCCATTAAAACAGATTTGTAGTGGTCTAAACTACAAGATTTCAATTTAAAAAAAAAAAAAGGTCATTTGATAATTGCAACAACTCTAATTGCGATTTTGCTTTGATAGGGATTTATTGTGCAGCCCTAATACACTATTATGTTGTATTTTATTGTTATAATTACATGTTGACCTTAATTCTAGAAACAAGGTGCTGGGGAGCTGGGGGTGGATCATGGCCGTGGCTGCTGCCTTGTCTTCATTTGGATCTTTGAATGGGTCATTATTCGTAACTGGCAGAATTATCTTTGTGGCTGCCAGAGAAGGACATTTGGTAAGAAACTTTGTGGTATTGAAACAAAACTTCATTTCAAATTTGACCCAGGTCCTATTCTTCTAGCCTGATATCCTGTCCATGGCCCATGTGCATAGACTTACCCCTTCTCCATCCCTCATCTTCACTGCCGCCATTGCCTTGGTGGTTCTCATGTCTGGGGATTTTGAAACTATTGTGAACTATGCAAGGTGAGCTTTAAAGTATTATCTATCATTATATTATCTTATGTATTTACAGTGTTTAAAAAAAATCTCAAATTTTCTCTTTTTCAAGCTTCGCGGCCTGGTTCTTTATTGGCATAACAGTGTCAGGAGTAATCTATCTCAGAATTAAGAAACCAGATCTTCCCAGACCATATAAAGTTAGTATATAAAGGTGCACTATGAAATTTTTCTTTTAAGGGATCTGCCACCTGCTTGTATCCATGAAAATGTTATTGCTTTGCCTGAAATGTTCCACAGTATGGCATAAAGCTAATCTATTCAATATGTTCCATTGCTAAATAAATACCTTGAAAAACATGCATTCTCACTGTGAGCAGGGTGTCCTCTTCACAGATCTGAACAGTAGCTTGCCTTTGAAGAGCCATTTGCTTCTCTCCATAGACAGATGGAAGTTCATTGTCATACTGTGGAGTATTCAAAGCAAATCTTTAGTATCTTTAAGTAGACAAGCCGGTGGTGTACCCTCAACCAGAAAAACACAGTGCACCTTTAAACACAGATTATTTGACAAAATGAGCACTGTCTAATACTGTCTGTTTCCTTTGGCGCAGGTTTTCATCTTACTGCCTGTAGTGGCCATAGCCGCATCCATCTTTTTTGTGCTGGCTCCTATTTTGGACAATCCACGACTAGAATATCTCTATGTGGCTTTAGCACTCTTAAGTGGAATCATCATCTACATCCCATTTATTCATTACAAACTTTGGCCTGGTCTGTTGACTAAACTCACTATGTTTCTGCAGCTGTTTCTGGAAGTGGCACCTGCACAAAAAAATGTCTAATTTCTTGCACTTGGAGCAACATTTCTGTTTAACTGTGCATATAACTGAAAGGTTTTCATTTCGCACTCTTCTCTCCAATTTATGTCTCTCTTTTTTAATTTTAATCTTCATGATTATTTATGTTTGGTTTGTTTTTATTATGATTTGAATGTATTTCTTATTCTGTAAAGCACTTTGAATTACTTTGTGTACAAATTGTGCTATACAAATAAACTTGCCTTTCCATTTACATTATATTTACAAATTTTGACCATTAGATTTGAATCAGTACTAATAAATTAACTTCTTGCATTTCATTTATGAGTCCTAATTGGTTCTTTCAGTAAATGAATTTGAGAATATATTCAAATACATTTTTATTGTATTAAATAAATCATATTCACAAAGAGGTTCCCACATGACACTGCCACATTCACTGTACAATTTGGTACATGACAAAAATACTCATTGTAAGAGGTGTTTGCATACCTTTGTACATTACGCTCACAGTCATACTACTCGTCTTGTCCAGTTGATTGCCAATATCAATTAAGATTTTGTAAGTAGTATCTTCAATGTCTGCTAAGGCCAATCAAACCTAGATGTTCTCAGTATATGTCCGTTATTTTCCCACATTTATTCACTTCCTGTCTTGCTCGCTGTACCATTTTTGGATCCATCTTCAGCACTCTTCTCCCCTGTGCTGCTCGCATTGTCCAGTGACATCTGGTGATACAAGGTGTGTAGTCTTTCTGCGTCTCTGTCTGCATCCTCTGCTCCCTCACAGCATTTGATCCATGAGGGTGGGATAGACTCGATGCCATAGTGAGCTCCAGCGATAGCACCTGCCATGCAAGCAATAGTGTCCGTATCCCCTCCTAGTGCAAGGCTGTAGGCAATTGTCCTCTCCAGGCCTCCGTAGTTCTGTGGTAAGCATTCCAGGGGTTTAAGACAGTGAAGGACACAGAAGATGGCAGTGGGGACAGAGTGGAGTGCTGCAATGCCATTACCTGAAAGAAAAATAGAGAACACAGTTTACATTTAAAAGTGGTGTTCATGTTTTTTTTTGTATGTGTGTTTTTGTAATGGTAATGACAAAGGTTTGAGTGAGTTTCAGATGTCAGTTTAATATCTTTGTAAATTTATAAATATCCAAATAGGAAATTAGTTGACTACTACCAGATTGTTCTATAAATGTTTACTCACATATTAATAACACTCTCATATAGTGTAAAATAAACCTAAATGCAATGTATTGTCAATACCACGTACCCAGTTCTGAAATGACTTCCTCGATGCTGACATTGCTCCTTTCCATCAGCTCCTTTACTCTATGAAGTCTTTCACAAAATGGCTTCTCGGCTTCCTTCAAACTGAACAAACAAAGTAAAAATCTGCTAGTTTCAACACAGAACTTCAAAACTTTTACTCACATTCTGGCATCCTTGCGTGTCACATCAGTATCCTCCACTTCTTCCATCTCTGTGATCAGACTATTAATGAACTGTTGAGGTGCCTCTAACGCTCCTTGCAGAGAGAAGTGGACAGCAAGTGCTTGCAGGATTGCACCATTGTAACCCAAAGAGCAAGAGTGCGTCAGCATGGCACCCAACCGGGCACACTAGATACAGAGACAGATAAACTGAGGATCAAAAACAAAAGCAACAAAATATGCCAAATCTTCAGAAATATTGCCTTCACTTACCCTTTTTATATCAGTCGCATTGGGAAAAGCCAGTGCAAAGGGTGCAGCTCTCATTGCACCCCCATTTCCAAAAGAGCCCCGGCCGTTGAACTGGTCCCTCGCTGGCTGGAACACATCACTGAGCCGTGGGCAGGACAGCTTCTTTAACACCTGAATGACCCCAGAACCATATCCACGACCTGGGGAGGCACTGTACTCCTTGGCAAACCTAGAGGATAATAGTTAATGCAATTGAGAAGATTACTGGACAAATCTAGGAGAACAATTTGGAGGGCTATATCAACAAAGCTGTGTGAAATGGGATGACAGACTGTGCGGGTGGTACTGTTAGATTATGTACCTGCGTGCCATATCCTGTTCATCAAACCCAGTTCTCGTCAGAAGAGACTGAACCACACAGCGCGCCATGGCCGTGTCGTCACTGTATTCAAGGACTCCTTCAGTCGTAACAAAAACATTAATATTACAATGCCCGCAATGTGGGAGAATAGCTGTTTATCGACTTATTTATATACCATTCCCTCTCGTCTCGTCATCCAGTCCGCTCAGGTGCGCCAATACGCTTTCCATGGGCACCTCCTCTGCGCCCTCGAACTCCCCGCCGATACAGTCCCCCAAGACCCCGGCCACCAGTGCGCCTCTGAACCGGGACAAAGACGCCGGGCCGCCCGCTGCCATCACTCTAGCTGCGGTAACAGCCATTCATAGGAGTCCAGAGCATACACCGACAATTACTCTTCTAGCTAAAACAGCACGAAAACGACAAAGTCGAGGTTCTGTTGCTTGTTGTAGCACAGGTTTGACACCGCTCCAGACCACAACACCGCAACTCCAGTTCCTTACGCCTACGAATGAATACCGTAAATCTAGAATAAAAATTACATAATTATTACATTTTAGTTGTCGTGTAATTTATTTGCATAATCTCCGTAGATCTTATTACATATATCTAAATACATAGCCTTCGGTAAAATTTGCGCGTAAAACATTCTTAAAAACCTGCATTAAAATCTTAACATTTTCACATTTTTGTTTTGCGCGACTATTTTTGTTTTACGGTAAGACCACATCTATATAGACTGCCCTCTGCTGGTTCGGCGAAATAAAACATAAAACGTGTGCAGTCAAAAGAAACGTTGAAAAGCGCAACACGATGATTGAAAATGTATATTTTAATTCATCTCTTTTAAACTAACAACTTTGCTTCCCCCTTTCCAAGAAAATTTAAACACTCGCCGCTGTTTTTATTGTTATAGCTATGTGAATATTTACAAGTTTTCAACTGATAAGTCACATATTTTGCAGCCTCTGAGTCGCCTGCGCACACAGCCCAAAGCCCGCTGTCCTTTGCGGTGGGTGGATTGTTTAGCGTCTGCGGCATAATTAAAACATGGCGGAGTCGGAGGAGGAATTGAGGCTTAAGCGAATAAAGGTACAAATAAAGCACACTGTAGTTTAGTTTAGCATATACACTTACAAGGTTCTATGTAAAATGCATGTTGAGTTATTTATTGTGCAACCAGCCTGTACTGACGGGCATCAAATCGGATGTCCAGATGTGTAAGTGTGTGCTAGCTAAAGCTAGCTAGCATTGGTTGGCTAGAGCTAACAACTAAATAGTGTTCATGCATCTTGCTCCCACAAACAACATCTTTTATGAAGGAACAATTATAAACGCACATCGTGAACCAAATACATAGAATATTACATTAATTGCATCAATAATTTCGTCTATTAAACATAAACTGAGCTGTGTTGTGGACAAAAGAATGTATTGTAAATGGAGATGTTAGCCTAATTGTATCCTTGCTTATAGGGGCTTTTTGTGGCCGAGTGCATATAACAACTTTAACTTAATATCACATTATATAGTGCTTTGGCAGCATCAATGTCAGCACTGAAAAAGCCATTCTCTTGGTTTGGAATTTGTCAGGATAACATGGAGGATGCATGCACCTATAGTGTAGCAATGCCCCCCCCAAATATGTGTCTTAATCGTGACATAATGACTCAGTCATTTTGGCCCTGTGCAGGTTTGTTTTTTATGTGTATCAGAGCACAAAATAATGGTTGTATTGTAATACAATGGTTCACTTTGGTAACATTGGTGATCTATATGTACCATTAATATAATTGCATTCTATATTTTCATATGCAGGAGGAAGATGAGCGCATGTCCAGAATGTTTGATGAAGTCATGGGGCTTGGAGACTTTGCAGACTCCTCTATAGGTTCAGGCTCTTCATCGAAAAGTGGTCAAGATGAGTCGAAAGTTGTAGAAAAAGATCAGCAACTTGGTGAACAGGACAGCTGCAGCCGACGAGAAGAAAAGATGGATGAGGATGTGGATGAGTTATTTCCGAGCATAGCGTCCTTTTCGTCTGAACCTTCTTTTACTGCAGGAGCTAATGCAGAAAGTGGTGGGGCAGCCCTTGACAATGCGATGGATGCACCTCCGCCGACTGGTGTCGAGGATGATGATGATGACTGGGACTTTAACTTTCCACTTAAAAGTGATCAGTCAAAAGGGGGCAAATCTGAAACCCAAAGTGAAACCTTTCCAGGAGATTCAAGAGAGGCAGAGGACAATGGGAGCATTAGTTCTGCATCTACAACTGCTTCTTCAGTGGCACGTGAAGATGAGAATGGCCAAGGTAATAGAGCTGTCTTCATTTGAATTAGTTGTTGTGTGGAGTTTAAAATCTACTAATAGGCAATATACTATAGAAATTATGCTGTTATATGCTAATTACTTTGATACATGTATTTGAAATACTGTAATTGTTTTCAGGTGTTGCAGAAAGAAGTTCAGAGACAGATGACAGCCAACAGGAACCGGTGAGAACATGGCCAGATATTTTATTTGAAAATTGTCCCAACAACTCACTGTAAAGAATTCTTAACATTAAAAAAAAAAAAAATAAAATTCTACAAATAATTTTACATATTTATTACTATTTAGCTTACCACAAATGTACAAAATAACAATGTATTTATTTGTCTTGTTATAGCCACAGGCAGCTCCCCCAGACAACGTTAATCCGCCTCTGTCTCCTAATGTGAACATCAAAGAAGAGCCCATAGATGAGGAGTATGATGCTGCATTGTTGCCCCAGAACTCCATCAAAGATATCAAAGAAGAACTAGAGCAGGAGGTGAGTATTGGATATAATTTAAGATATTTACTGCCAGGTCTTTTTTTTTTTTTTAACTTTATATGTTTTTCTTTAAGGAGGAGCTCAGGATCAGTTCAGTGTTTTCTGTGGGTGGAAGCAACGCTTTTGCACATCCATCTGGTGAATTATTGAGCAGGGTTAGACTATTATCAATCACTTTTCAATTATGATTCATTTTTTCTGTGTTATGTTTTTAGTGGCAGCACCAGTGCCAGTTCCAGCACCAGTTCCAGCACCAGTTCCAGCACCAGTTCCAGCACCGACTCAACCTACCCCAGCGACAATTTTTCTTCCAGGGAGAGGTACAGTGCCCCAGGTCATAGCTCCTGCCCCTGCCAGAGCACCTGTACCAGTTCTAAATACTGTACCTGCTGCCCCAACAACGACAATGCCCCCCCGTCCTCCTCCACCACCTACTGTAGCTGGTGGTGTGCGCTGTAGTGGATGTTCAAAGGTACTGTCGTAATATAGTAAATATAATACTGTCTTTAATCAATTTATTTTGTTGCATTTAATATAATCAACTTTTATGTGTTCAGATTCTAATGAAAGGTCAAACAGCATTCCAAAGAAAAGGGTCAACACAGCTCTTCTGCTCCACAGTCTGTCTGACTGGACACTTGCCTTTAGTCACCAAAAACCGAACCTGTTTTCAATGCTACAAGTAAGTTTAAAATATTATTTTTAACATGTACCAACTTGATACACTTTGATATAACGTATTGGTGTGTGGAATATCAATATACTAGTGATGGGCAAATGAGACAGAGCTCCGGAGCACGTCTCGTTCTTTCTGAAACAAATTGCTCCAGAACACTGCCTCGGAGCTCGTCTCACAGCAGCCACTCACGTGACCAAAGTGTCGAAGTGTCGGTCCCTCCCCCTCCGGCTTCACTCTCTGTGTCAATCGCTTCAGTGTATTGAAGCGTTTCATTGGCTCAGCGAATGTTTCGCTCTGCGAATGGTTCAGAGTGTTCAGCGCACTTCCATGGATTGACAAGTGCTAAACTGCTACAGTATAAACAATGCACCAATAGTTCTTAAAAATGTTGGGTAGTAAGGAGTATTGTGTGACGTTAGTGGTGATTTTGGTGACTTTTGGCGACTTTTGGCATTTGTTTCATTTTCAATGGCATCTACAAGTGGAAAAAAGCGATCCATGGTTTGGGATCACTTTGATCTAATTCCACCTAATAAGGTAACCTATTTTCTTATTTACAGCATGATATTTATGTTGCTCTTTACATATTATTTTAAATCATCATTATTATTGTTGTTGTTAGATACGGTGTATGCTCTGCACACAAGTATTGTCTTACGCTAACAATACTTCATCGATGCTGAGACACCTGCGTGCTAGGCACAATACTGACCAGAGCCAGCAGTCCACCACAGTCCCTGGCAGCAGTGGCCATTATCCTGACAGTAAGTTATATATTTATGTCAATTATATTCCCATAATTTATGTGACTGTTTTTTAATATAAAGGCTAGATATTAAGTAAGTATAGAGTTCTCATATGAACACACTTCTTTTACAGTGTCTAAAAAGAAGATGTTAGATGAGGCCATTGTTGATTATTAAAGATGGCCAACCATTTTCTATGGTTGAAGGAGAGGGATTCACCAACCTGATGAAAATATTGGATCCTTTGTACAAAGTTCCATGCCGCAAAACTGTAAAAACAATGGTGGAAGAACGCTACCAACAAAACAAAAAGAAGGCCGAAGAAGATTTAAAGAAAGCTTCTGCTGTCAGTTTGACAGCAGACATGTGGACATCCAGAAATATGGATGCATACCTGGGTGTGACCTGTCATTATCTTTCTGACGACCTTGAATTATCAACTGTACTTTTAGGAGTACAGTACTTTTCTGTGACCCACACAGCAGCTCATATTGCAGAAGCAGTATCGACAATCTTTGCCGAGTGGGGAATAACCGATAAAGTGTGTGCCATGGTTACTGATGGGGCCCGCAACATTGTGGCAAGTGTTAATCGTTTATCAATTCAAAATATTCATTGTTTTGCTCACTTGTTGAATCTTGTTGTAAAAAAATCTATTTCCCAAACGTCCGAGCTGGATACAATGCGCAGCAAAGCTCGCAAAATTGTTGGCCACTTTAAATCAAACTGTACAGCAAAGGAAAAGCTGGCTATCACTCAATCCAACATGGGAATGCCACAGTTGAAGCTGGTCCAGGAGGTAGAAACCAGGTGGAATAGCACCTTTGCCATGTTTCAAAGTATGTATGAGCAGAGGGAACCACTAGGCGCTGCCCTTGCATCCCTGACATCAACGTCCAACTTGACATCATTTAGCGCTGAGGATTATGATGCAATAAACCAGTGTTTAAAGGTGTTAAGGCCATTCAACCAAACAACAGTGGAGCTGTCTGGGGAGACCAGAGTATCGGGGTCTAAAGTCATACCCATTACAAAAATGTTAACTCACGTAATTACTGTTGAGTGTACCCAAATGGATGATGGTGTTGGAGCTACACTAGCCACCCACCTAAAAAATAATCTAAAAGAGAAAATGAGCGGCTTGGAGAAAGTCACCTCCCTGTCGTTGGCAACTGTACTGGATCCACGTTTCAAAGAAGTTGCATTTTGCAGCCCATCCAATGCACAGGCTGCTGTTGAGAGACTGTCACGGGAATGTGCCAGCTTGATTGAACTCAGGACTCGGGGTGAAGTTCAACCACAGACCTCTCCAGCCCCAAGTGACGATGACAATCTGTGGGCTTTACTGGACAGCCATGCTGTTGCTCAGCAAACCAGCCCTGCATCTGACAGTGCTACTGAAGAAATCCAAAGGTAGTGTTTCAGCTGACACTTGTGCTATTCATCAAGGTTATATATGGTGTACACATTTTATGCTTTTCTATCTTGCTTTCTAGATACTTGAAGGAACAACATATTCCCAGATGCGAGGACCCCTTAAAATACTGGGAATCACATAAAATACAATATCCTAATCTGTGGAGACTGGCTCAAAAATATCTTTGTATACCGGCATCCTCTGTTCCATGTGAGAGAATTTTTTCCAAAGCTGGTGAGTTAGTGAGTCAAAGAAGATGTAGACTAAAGCCTTCAACTGTGGAAAAACTTCTATTTCTTAATAAAAACATGTGATATATAAATTGTTGTATTTCTTTTTTAAATGTTCAAAATAGAATATATACTATTTATGACTTCTAATAAAATAGAGTTTTGGGTTCCCAAATCATGGGTTGTGTGCTGGTTTGCAATTGTTAAATTTGTCCACTAGAGGTCAGTGTTTCTTCAAGGCCTCAGACACGTCGAACTAGTGATGGGCGAATGGAGCCTCGTGAAGCATTGGCACCTCCGTCGCAATATTGTCTCAAATGGTTCGACGTGTCTGAGGCCTTGGAGAAAGACTGACCTCTAGTGGACAAATTTAACCATTGCAAACCAGCACTCAATCCATGATTTGGGAACCCAAAACTCTATTTTATTAGAAGTCATAAATAGTATATATTCTATTTTGAACATTTAAAAAAGAAATACAACAATTTATATATCACATGTTTGTTTGTTTTTATTATTAAGAAATAGAAGTTTTTCCACAGTTGAAGGCTTTAGTCTACATCTTCTTTGGCTCACTAACTCATCAGCTTTGGAAAAAATTCTCTCACATGGAACAGAGGATGCCGGTATACAAAGATATTTTTGAGCCAGTCTCCACAGATTAGGATATTGTATTTTAAGAGGACCTCGCATCTGGGAATTTGTTGTTCCTTCAAGTATCTAGAAAGCAAGATAGAAAAGCATAAAATGTGTACACCATATATAACCTTGATGAATAGCACAAGTGTCAGCTGATACACTACCTTTGGATTTCTTCAGTGGCACTGTCAGATGCAGGGCTGGTTTGCTGAGCAACAGCATGGCTGTCCAGTAAAGCCCACAGATTGTCATCGTCACTTGGGGCTGGAGAGATCTGTGGTTGAACTTCACCCCGAGTCCTGAGTTCAATCAAGCTGGCACATTCCCGTGACAGTCTCTCAACAGCAGCCTGTGCATTGGATGGGCTGCAAAATGCAACTTCTTTGAAACGTGGATCCAGTACAGTTGCCAACGACAGGGAGGTGACTTTCTCCAAGCCGCTCATTTTCTCTTTTAGATTATTTTTTAGGTGGGTGGCTAGTGTAGCTCCAACACCATCATCCATTTGGGTACACTCAACAGTAATTACGTGAGTTAACATTTTTGTAATGGGTATGACTTTAGACCCCGATACTCTGGTCTCCCCAGACATCTCCACTGTTGTTTGGTTGAATGGCCTTAACACCTTTAAGCACTGGTTTATTGCATCATAATCCTCAGCGCTAAATGATGTCAAGTTGGACGTTGATGTCAGGGATGCAAGGGCAGCGCCTAGTAGTTCCCTCTGCTCATACATACTTTGAAACATGGCAAAGGTGCTATTCCACCTGGTTTCTATCTCCTGGACCAGCTTCAGCTGTGGCATGCCCATGTTGGATTGAGTGATAGCCAGCTTTTCCTTTGCTGTACAGTTTGATTTAAAGTGGCCAACAATTTTGCGAGCTTTGCTGCGCATTGTATCCAGCTCGGACATTTGGGAAATAGATTTTTTTACAACAAGATTCAACAAGTGAGCAAAACAATGAATATTTTGAATTGATAAACGATTAACACTTGCCACAATGTTGCGGGCCCCATCAGTAACCATGGCACACACTTGATCGGCTATTCCCCACTCAGCCAAGATTGGCGATCCTGCTTCTGCAATATGAGCTGCTGTGTGGGTCACGGGAAAGTACTGTACTCCTAAAAGTACAGTTGATAATTCAAGGTCGTCAGAAAGATAATGACAGGTCACACCCAGGTATGCATCCATATTTCTGGATGTCCACATGTCTGCTGTCAAACTGACAGCAGAAGCTTTCTTTAAATCTTCTTCGGCCTTCTTTTTGTTTTGTTGGTAGCGTTCTTCCACCATTGTTTTTACAGTTTTGCAGCATGGAACTTTGTACAAAGGATCCAATATTTTCATCAGGTTGGTGAATCCCTCTCCTTCAACCATAGAAAACGGTTGGCCATCTTTAATAATCATGTCAACAATGGCCTCATCTAACATCTTCTTTTTAGACACTGTAAAAGAAGTGTGTTCATATGAGAACTCTATACTTACTTAATATCTAGCCTTTATATTAAAAAACAGTCACATAATTTATGGGAATATAATTGAAATAAATATATAACTTACTGTCAGGATAATGGCCACTGTTGCCAGGGATTGTGGTGGACTGCTGGCTCTGGTCAGTATTGTGCCTAGCACGCAAGTGTCTCAGCATCGATGAAGTATTGTTAACGTAAGACAATACTTGTGTGCAGAGCATACACCGTATCTAACAACAACAATAATAATGATGATTTAAAATAATATGTAAAGAGCAACATAAATAGCATGCTGTAAATAAGAAAATAGGTTACCTTATTAGGTAGAATTAGATCAAAGTGATCTCAAACCATGGATCGCTTTTTCCACTTGTAGATGCCATTGAAAATGAAACAAATGCCAAAAGTCACTAAAATCACCACTAATGTCACACAATACTCCTCATTACCCAACATTTTTAAGAACTATTGATGCATTGTTTATACTGTAGCAGTTTAGCTCTTGTCAATCCATGGAAGTGCGCTGAACACTCTGAATCAATCGCAGAGCAAAACATTCGCTGAGCCAATGAAACGCTTCAATACACTGAAGCGATTGACACAGAGAGCGAAGCAGTAAGGGGAGGGACCGACACTTTGACACTTTGGTCACGTGAGTGGCTGCTGCGAGACAAATTTTGTTTCAGAAAGAACGAGACGTGCTCTGGAGCTCTGACTCATTTGCCCATCACTACGTCGAACCATTTGAGACAATATTGCGACTGAGGTGTCAGTGCTTTACGAGACTCCATTCGCCCATCACTACAATATACAATTCTGTTGTTTTTAATATTATATTTTGTGATTTTCAGGGACATTGCAAATCCAAGGGAGATGGTCACAGTTTCAGCAGAAAACAACACGTTAATGAACTTTTGTGGGCAGTTTTGTCTGTCTGTGTACAGAAGTAAAAAGAAAAAGACTGAAACAGACAAGTTTCCTGATAAGAAGCAAACCATCTTACCCGACAAACCCCTGTGCAGCGTGTGCAAACTACCTAACAAGGTAACTTAAAACTTTATTTCTTTGTTGTTTCGTTTGTGATCTTGTTTGATTGATTCTCTTTTCCAGATTGAGCATGAGGTTAATCATCAAGGCGCTCTATACAAGCTATGCAGCAATGCTTGCTTTTTGTCTTTCCGAAAGATGAAGCAGTTAGCTTTGAATTGTTGTGAAGGCTGTGGACTCTACTGCAACAGTAACTCTGGTTCCTGTCAAACACTCATGGTTGATAAGTCTGAACTAAATTTCTGTGGTCCAACATGCATCAGCACTTACAAACAAGTATGCATTTTTGCCTTTGTTGTTGGAAAAAAATTAAAAAAAATAAATAAATTGAACTGATAAATTTCTTCTTTACACAGACCTGCAGAAAAACTGCTGAATGTGCCTGCTGCCATAAGGTGGCTGTAGTATCTGCAACTGTCATGGAAATGGACCAAAAGGGAAAAGTTCAACTTTATTGTTCGACATTGTGTGTTGAAAATAGTCGACCACCAAAGCACGTACTTAGTGGTAAATTAAGCTACTAGTTACTTTTTCATTAATCTATTGTGAGAAACTTATTTTAATTGCATGTTTTATTTTTCCTTTTAGATACTGCTTTTCCTTGTGGCCAATGTAATGTATCAGCAGTTCCACAGTATCATCTTGCCATGGTGGATGGAACTATACGAAACTTTTGCTCACTTGATTGTGTTACTACATACCGGGTAAAACCAGTTTAAAGATGCTAGATTATTCGATGGTTAATTTTTATTGTTATAAATATTTTTAATTACTCTTGTATTACAGAAATCTAAACATACAAACCTTCCAAATGGAACTTCAGCCCCCAAAGAAATGCCTGTAAAAGATGGCACAAACCATACATCTACAAGAGAAAGCATTTCAAGTTCTAAAGACACGTGCTCTCTCAATATTAACCACTCCCATCAGCCGCTTATTGTACCTTCAGCTAACAAGTCAGAAATTCCAGCTGTCTCTGAACCAGAGCAAAATCTGACTAAATCTGACCTACATAAAGTCCAACTGTCTTGTGAAAACTGTAAAAATCTATTCAGATCCAAACCACAGCTATTGAGTCACCAGGTAGGTTGACCTGCAGTTTATATGCCTTGTAGGTTGACATATATTTTTTATTGTATTTTTGTGATTATTACATAAAGAACTATCCTATTTTTTCAGGGTAGTATTTCAATATTCTGCAGCAATGCATGCTGCTTTGAGTATAAAACACAGAAGAATATTGTGGCATTTTGCCAAAACTGCAAAAAGGAAAAAGTGCTTTATGAAATGATAAGCAACAACGAAGAAGATGTGTCTTTGTGCAGTGAAAGTAAGAAAACAAATCCAAGAGAACACACTTTGTTTTAACTGTGTGGTATTCAACTTTAAAAGGTTGCTTGTGCCATCTAGTGGTAGTACCATCAAATTGTGTAAAGCACGTGCTGTAAAAATATTCTTGTTCTAAGTTATGTCAGTGTTACTCATAGAAAACCTTTTGCTTTCTTGTCTTTTAGATTGTAAACAACTTTTCCAGCAATCCTTTTTGGATAATCCATGTAGCTACTGCTCCAGGTTCTCCAGCAAAAATGTACAGAGTCATTATTGTGGGCAAATGAAAGGATTTTGTAAACCCTACTGCATGTCCAAGTACACCGTGCGTTACTATGGGGTGAGGCTGGACACAGTGGAACACGGCACTTTGTTGATTATTATGACATTGAAGTTTACCTTGTCCTCTGAAAACAGATGGCCCGCTGTGACAACTGCAGGAAGCAGGGCTATATGACTGAAAACCTGCAATGTATGGGCTCAGTGAGGAACTTCTGTGACTTGCCCTGCCTTCTTCAGTATTGCCACATACATTTTGATAAAGGAACACATTCCTTAAGCAATGGGACGGGCCCAGTGCCTCCTAAACTCAATGGTAATTATGAACGCACCTTTCACGTGTACCGCTCACTCTGCATTGAGGACACAATACTTTGACTGATCCTAAGCGTAACAATAAACAATAATTAATAATTGCCCAAGTTTAACCTAAATCAGACCAAGGACCTCACATCTCCATTAAAAAAAAAAAACTTAAATTAAGATTGGACTTGTTCTTTTTTACTTATTGATTTAATATAATAGTTATTAACTTGTTAGAATTTCAGAAATTTGGGTTGTATTTTTTTTTATCATTAAAATTAATTGCAAGAATTTGCAGTAGTTACCACAATGCACACATGAGGCTTAGAAGAAGGGAATGTCCACTCTTGTATTTTGACTCATGGTTGTGTTGTGTTTCACACTGTACTTGGTCACAATCTCCCATACTTAAGAATCAGGTAGTTCAGCATCTCAGTCCTGTGCAGATCAGAAACTAGACAAACCACTTTTGGAAAGGCAAGGGAACAAATCAAGTAAGGGCTAAAATGACTACAATTTATTTCCACGCTGTATGTCTATTGGCCATAAGTTTATGTCAGTGTTTAATTTGCAAATGTTAATCACTTTTGCTTGTTTAGGAACTCCTGCTCAGTCTGATGAAATCATCAAGAACTTTGATCACGTACGTTTCTACTGTGTGTATTTGATTCAAATTGTGCAAAACCGTTAAATATTTCATTATCATTATCTATAAAGGCCAGTACCCAGACTGTTGGCCCACATGTGCCTATGCCTCGTCGACGGCCAATGAAAAATAAGACCATTCTCTGTCGCCCAATCACAATGGACCAAGAGGTTTCTTGCCAGCTACTGTGCCCTCCTGATTCTACAGGTAATTATAGTAGACAGTGTATATAGCGGTAAAAATAAAGTAAATTTATTTTTATGACACAGTGTTCTTAAATGTCAAACATATTACCCCAAGATCGTGCATGCAAAGATTGTCCATTAATTTGAAAGTAGAAATTAACACATAATTTAAATTGCACTTTTGTTATGTATTTGTTAAACCACTTTCCCCTGCACTTAAACTGCATAAAGTAATTTGTTAAATAGTAACTTGTAAGGTTTTCTTAGTTTACGTTGGTCTGCTCATCATTCATTATGACTCACAAGCAGCGTTTTACCAATTGTACCAGCTCCACTCGATACCAAGCTGCCCTTGAAGTCCATGGCAGATGTATCTACCTCTACGCCAGCGTCACCAAGTCTTCTGGAAGACGGCGAAACATGCACGGGTCTGCCTGCACGCCTTTCTGGACGCCATTTTCTAGGCACAAGAGATTCTACTACCAGCTGCAAGGTCTGCTCACCTCAACCTGTCACATGTAAGAGAAAGAGAACTGAAGAAGAGGAACCAGAGGAGCGGAAGAGACCGAAGCTTGAAGAAAATATCCTCAAGGAGAATTTAGAGAATGAAAACAAGGAGGAAGAAGACTGTGATGTAAAAGTTCTGAAGGGACAAACCACATATTATTGTAAGACATGTTCGGGAGAGCCCAGCCTCTGCCCAGTGCCATGTTTTGAACTCTACCACACAAGACTAATCTACAGAGCAGTGCAAGAACTGAAAACACATGAGGATCCTTCAGATTAACAGATGATATTATAGTTTTTGCCAAACATTTGAATGGCACTCCCAGTTTAGAGCTCAGAAACTGATTCATTGACCATGTAGGGTTTATTTTTGTTCACACACCTTTAAATTTGCCTTAATTCCGCAGTGATCACAGTTGACTGAAGTTTGCATTCAGGTGGTATACACAACTGTAAAGTACTGAAACTTTGCTCCAAGGAAAAGCCTGAGACTAACTGTACATCTGTGGGTACAAGATATTCTGTTTGTGACCTAAATCTTAAAATGAAAGAAACCGGTGGTGTTGACCCGTACTTTGTCTTTTTCTGAACAAACAAGAGCTGATCTGTGCAATTTTACCAATGTCTCATGAGCATCCACAACACTAATGGCATTCCCTCAGTCCAAATGAAAATACCTGAAATTTAAAACACAGTGCTCATTTATTGTATTGTATTGTGTTCTTTAAAATAAAGTTTAACTATTTGTACGAGATTCTTCAATCACATTTTGATTGCTGAATAAAATCTGACATTTCTGTAGTGTTTGACATTGTTCTTGCACTGAAAAATATAAGATAAAATGCACACAGTAAAATGTATGAAGCTTTTCCTTAAATTCCATTTTAATTTTGATAGCAACACTACATTTCTCCCAGTGAATGTTTGGAGTAGATTGGTGTATCACCCGAGTATAGCTGAGGCTTGTTCTTTATACTTTTTTCCATGTAGGTATTTATTTTTATGTTAGTACATTTTATGTAGTTTGAAAATGAACATGTTAGGTGAAAAGTCTATTTAAATTTTAATTGTAGAAAATAAAAATAAAAAATGTTAACATGGTCTTAGTGTTTGACCTATAATCCTATTTTATAATTTTATTATGTTTGTATATGAGAATTTATTTAAGGAAGTGTATTTTGCAACATGTTAGCATTAATTATATCTCAGTTTTTATCAGAAGTTAAATTTAATCTAATTTATGCATGATTTTGACTCCAGCAGACTAAGCTATGTTGCAATATTATGTAATGTATTCTCTTACAATACTTGACTTTATCATAATTGATCCAAAGGTTGTTATATTATTAAAGAGGATTCAACAGTTGTCACATGGAGCAAGCTTTTGTTCAAATACCTTCCTTTGAAACATTTTTATAGATTACAGCAACAAGGATGTTTCTTTGCATTTAGAATATCAGTTTCATATACCTATAAACTTGGACTATTCAGTATTTTCCAAATGGCCTCAGATGACATGAAAAGAACAGAAGGTTACTCTAAGGTTTTGAGACAAAGAGTACAAAAAAACAAATATTAAAATATGAAACATTATTTTGTAGATGTTCTGCCTCCGCCCCTGACAGAAGAGGAGAAAGTGAAGTATGTGATGGTCCCAGTCCCTGTGCCCGTTTTCATCCCTGTTCCTCTGAACATGTACTCTCAGCACACCCCTGTCCCAGTGCCAATGCCTGTACCAGTAAGTCTGCCCACCTTCAGTTAGTTAACTTGCACAGGAGCAGTAAAAAGTACAGTTAAAGGTGCACTCTATAACGTTTCAGTTGGTCACCAAGGAGATGTTATTGTTTTGTATGTTTATAGTGTTTATTTGATTACAGGTGTTTTAATTGTGTTAGTCTATAGATATGTTTAATGCAATACTGTGGAACATTCCTGGCAAAACAGTCTCTTAAAGGTGCATTGTGTAACTTTTCTTGTGAGGGTCTGCCACCTGCTTTTCTCCATGGAGATGTTATTGCTTTGTCAGTAATATTTCACAGTGGCTTTAAACCTTTTTGTCATCATGGAGACCAAACCAGACCAAATCAAATCTCTATTTTTGAGCAATAAAGCCACCTGTAATTGAATAAATGTAAGCTATTGTCATAATGTGGAACATTGAAACAAAAAGGTGACGGACTAAATGAAAAGTTACATAATGCACCTTTAAGTAAAAGGCACCTGTTCTTAATTTAATGGGTTTTATTATCTTTAGCAGGGGTGTCAAACTCAAATTCACAGAGGACCAAAATTAAAAACTGGGATTAAATCTTGGGCCAAACTAAATATTTATTGAAAAATTTCAACAACACCTGCATATTTTCTCTTCTTTTGAGATATGTAATGTTAAACCTTTACTTATTAAAATAAATGTTTAATAATTTAACATTTAATAATTTTGCTTAAACATTGAATCCAGAACAAACATAATTTTAAAATAATAACAAAATTTTAAGTAAATAATGTCTCTGTAGCCTATCTGTAGCCAGCGGGCTAGCTCTGATAAATATTTGATATGATCTTGTGGGCCAAATATAATTATATTGCGGGCCAAATTTGGCACCCGGGCCTGAGTTTGACATGTCTGATCTATAGCATATGACTGAAAAAGTGAAAGAAAGTTCTTTGATTAATTCTATATTTGTTCTTCTCAGGTTCCAGTGCCCATGGTCGTCCCTCCACAGAAAAAAGAAATGACAGATACTGCTGTCCAGTTTGAGGAGGAACCCACGAGAGAAAACACCCTCCTCTGACACAGGTAGGCAATTATTTATATGAATCTATGACTGCACTACAACATTTGAATACTGCATTTGTGTGCTTCAGATGAGAATGGAAATTGTGATAAACCAGAGCCACACTCCAGTAGCCCCATTCCTGTCACTGATAATGTCAATGAGCACGAACAAACCACCACTACAAATGACTTTGCTTTAACCAGGTTAGAATTTGAAAATCCCACATCACCTGCCATGGATTTAGAGCTGGGTGTTCCATTTGGTGAGTGCTTTGTTTAATATGCTTGTGTGCATGTTTCCAAATTTGAATGACAAAGTAGTTAAAAATTTGCTTTTCATTGTTTTAGCGTTAGATAAGAAAGGTTTTGCTCGGCGAGGAGTCAAGAGGAAAAGGGTAGGACTTATGCCATTGACCATGATCTACAGTATATTAAGAATATGATTGTTATTTTATATAATATTTGTATACTTTTTGTCTACTTTTAGTCTCAAACACAAACTGCTTCAGGGAGTGACAATGCAACTGAGTCTCCATCCATAAAGCTAAACCATGAAAATGGGATCAATGCCTGGAAAAGCTGGGTCAGGCAGTGCAACAACAATTTACCAAATGGTGACACTTACTTTTAAATATATTTTTTCCAAAGCCATCTGGCCTTAATAAATGTTGATGTTTTGGTTTGTGTTTTCTTCTTTTAGAAAGCTCTTTGGACATTAAAGAAGACATTTTTCTTTGCGATTCCAGTCACCTCAGCTTGGCTCTGTGTCGCTTCATTAGAGAAGTACGGAGGCCCAATGGGGACATGTACAGCCCAGACAGCATATTCTACCTGTGTCTGAGTATACAACAGGTGAACATCCCAAGACAATATGCAGTTCATAACAGCCATTTTTTAATCACTAATGTGTATTTGATTTGTATTTTGACAGTATTTATTTATGAAAGGCCGGACAGAAAACATCTTTAACGAAAAGCTGTATAGTCAGTTTGCCTCTGATATTACAGACATGCTCAAGCATTGGAAGCCCACCCTCTCAGACAGCGGTAAGAGGACAGACTTTTAGTTTGAGGTGGGCAATATGATGATAAAACTGAATCACCATCAGAGTTCTTTGTTTAATGCAATAGGCTCTGTGCACAGAGCCTATTGCTGTGTCACTTTTATTAAAATCATAAAACATAAAATAAACACCCTCTTAAAATTCTAAATAATTATATTAAAGTCTACCCAATATTTTTTATATGTAGAATACTTCACATTGTGGTGTTTTAATATTTATTTTTATCAAAACTCTTTGTTGATTCTACTAGTACTTAACTGACATCAATAATCAGTTGAGAAGAAAATTACTGCAAGCCTACTGCCTGGAAAAGCAATGAAATCAACAGTGAACAGTGTACAGTGAACACATTGAGATATTACATCATCCTGAGGGACTGTTTACATGAGAATGATTGTGGATACAAACAACAAAATATTTTATTGGAAGTGGCTTTCATTTAGACGGTGACAGCGTTTTTGGGGCTTAAAAAATGCAAAAATTTGAATCCAGAGTGGAAAAGTTGAATACTCTCCACCGTATTGTTTCCATCTACACTGCCCAAGACGCAAAACTCTGGTCAGATCTGGTCATGTCGCGTATGCGTTTACGTCACATACATCACCACCTAGCGTCACCACCGAGCCGTCTGCCATGCATACCCAATCCAATTCCACACACGTTTGTGTCACCGTGTCCACGCAGATTTCCTCCCAAAAACGCTTGTCTAAACGCAGAATAAAAAGTGAAAACGCGACACCACTTTTGCGTCTTCTGTCATCATATAAATGTAGCCTGAGCCCACAGTCCACAAACTATTAAAATTCTAATTAATTGTAACAAGTCTACCCAGTTATTTTTATATATAGAATACTTCAGTTTGTGATGTTGTTTCAATACATATTTTGCTCAAAATTAACATTAGCTTTAGCATTGAGCCACAAATATCTCTCTTTCTAAACTCAGAAGAGTCCACGACTGAAGTTTTTGTTTGTATAGTTTTTAACATGTTGTCAGTGAAATCCACCCACAGTTCCCTGTTCACTGTCTTGGCTTAAAATATTTATTAGCACGACTCAGCAAAAATCCCATAGAGATAAAATTGGACAGGAAGTAGTGACGCTAACAGTAAAGCTGCCGTGCACATAGCCTATTGTATAAAATCAACCATTTCCCACCCACAGCTATTCAAGGGTTTCAGCTTCCTATTATATGCAGCATTTTGAGGACTTCCCCATTCAAACAGTATAATTAATATGTTGTTTTCAGTTGTTAATCGCTATGACAATGGTCCTGATTTTTCATAATTCTGAAAGCCTTGGGTTGGTCAGCCTTGGTCATGCTTGTGAAAAGTTTGATAATTCTTTTCATGAGCATGATTGATTAAAGGTGCATTGTGTACCTTTTCTGGTGGAGGGCTCATCAAATGCTTGCCTCCATGTAGATGTTATTGCTTTGTCTGGAATGTTTCACAGTATGCTATTAAACCTTTCTTTCACCATGGAAACCAAACCAGACTAAGTTACAGGTCAGATCAGTGCAGAGGCAACCCTGCCCACAGTTAGAATCAGTCTCAGTCTGTTTTTCTAGGTATTTTTGAGTTATAAAACCACCTGGGATTAAATAAATGTAAAGTAGGCCTGTTTAATGTCATACTGTGGAACATTTGAGGCAGAGCAACGGCATATCCACAGAATCAAGCAGGTGACATACCCCCAGCCAAAAAGTTACATAGTGTACCTTTAAATGCACTGACAAAGTCCATAGGTTATGATTAAATTGAAGTTGGGATCTAGGAAAATCATGTTATATATTATTTTTTGCCATATCGCCCACTCTTTATTTTGGTAAAAAGGAAACTTGACTGTACTTTTTACAGGTGCAGTGATTCCCTCTCTTGTTGAAGAGTCTTTTCTATGGGAGTGTAAGCAACTCGGGGCTTATTCTCCATTAGTGCTGTTGAACACATTGTTGTTCTTCTTCACCAAACACTTTGGTCTCATTACCGTGGACGACCATGCAAGCCTTTCTTTCACCGATGTCAGTTTATGCTCCAAGCCCTGCAGCAGAGCGGGCAATGTCTCCTACCTCCAATTTACCAGAGGAAGAGGGTCCATCCTGAATAAAACTGGTGTGCACTATGATATTAAGATTGACAATTAGTACAGTATATTACACTTTATTAATTTATGTTTTCTATACATTTAAAGAGGAGGGAAAACCTGAGAAGGAAGACAAAACAATAGAGTTGCTTGAAAATATGGCAAATCCTCTTCATTGTCCCGTCAGACTGTACGAGTTCTACCTCTCAAGATGGTGAGTGTCATGATCACACTTAAATAAATGCTTAAACCAAAAAGTCTTTAAATGTATTATATCTCCTTCTTGGCACTGCTTAAAAAATTTAAACTGACGACATATCAGAATCAGTTGCAGAAGAAAACTGCTGGAAAACTGGCAGGCTGGAAAAGCTATGAAATCTCAACCATCTTAATTAATAAAAATTCTTTTGTTAATAACTTCCTTTCTGCTTTTGTGAAAAGTGCGGAGATGTCATATCAAAGTTGGGGTCTGTTTTACGTGCAGCCTGAGCCCACTGTCCACACAGACAGGTCAGACAATGCATTTTTACACAATATTTAACTTTTCAGTGTCTTCAGTGAGGCTAATTCTCTCTCTCTGTCTTTTTCCAGCCCTGTTTGGTACACAGGTCAACCATTAGATAGAAACATACTCCAGAGCATGCTCACACGAATACTGGCTGTCCGAGAGGTCCATCAGCAACTACATAAACAACAATAGGTAATCAAGCATTTTTTTTTTTATGTGTTTTTTTAAGGAGTGGAAATATTATTTTCTTTTTATTTGGCCTTTTTTAATTTCTACATGTGCCCATTGTATTTTGGGGCAAATTAAGTGCATCCTTGAATAGTACTACTAGAACTATCCTTTTTACTACATGCCTCTCATACCATAATTGCTGGTATAAATATTTGATTCCAATTGATTTGTGGTTTCAAGAGATATACATATATTATCCGGATATGGAACAGTATTATAAAGGAGATTTATAGATTATATATAAACTTAGCTTTAAAAAAAAATAAATAATGATTTTAGATTTATTTTGTGTAGTTAGACAGTTTAACATACGAGGTTGTATTGAGGTTTTGCCTTGTTTTATCTTTTTATTCTGAACCATATAAATGCTGTTATACGGGACATTTTATAGATTTTTCTTTTTTACAGAAAAAGTGTAATATTTCTACCATGTAACATGTTTTGCATGTGAAGAGACACAATGTTTATCATGTACAAAACCTGTATTACTTCATTATTTCAGCTCTCATCAGTCACTACTGTATTGGTTCATGTTTACATTTACAAAGGCATCTTGGCATTCTTACAGAAATACTGATACATCTACTGGTTCAAATGAAATTGTTTTGTTGTATACAGCATATGGTTAAACTTTACACAAATTACAGCAATATTGGTGAGGATAATGGCAGCATGGACTATGTAATATTCAAAGTACATTTTGTGAATTTTATATAAAGCCTTTTGTATGAATGGTCAGTTGAATTTAACTTTACATGTGACTGGGTGTTTCTTTTGTTCATTAGAGATGATGGCCCCATTTTACAAAGGAGGCTCAATAAATCCTGGGTTTAAAAGTTAACTCAGAGTTAATCTCCCCTCAGACACACAAGTCTGAGTATTCTGTTTCACTAAACAGGTTTAGAACAGAGTTTTTAAAAACTCAGAAATAGTAAACCCTGCGTTTAGCAAAGGACATAAGGCTTTATCGATGAAGCCCAAAAAAGAGGATTCACGAAAGCAATTGTTAAACCAGTGGAGTCTGTGAAACATGCTTTGATAGATCAGTCAAGTTTAATATAAAAGAAATGAGAAGCACATTTTAAACTCATTTTAAACTATTTTAGTACAAAGATTCAAATAAGATTACTCAAAAGGCCTACAAACAGGTCTCCTTACAAAAAAAAAAATATATAGAATATAATTATCCATTGTAATTTATATAATATTTGAGAAATATATTTGAGAAAATAAATTAAACATTAAATTACCATTTGACTAAGATGGTGAATGCTGTGTAGCTTATTGAGTATTTTAAAATGTTAAAAGTGTACACAAATCAAACGTATGTATGTAGTAAGTATGATCCATGAAGCTAAAGATTTGCACTTCCCTACATGCTGTAGTGTGTGAGCTGATGAAACAAGTGTTTGAGTAAAATAAGTGTCAAATATAAATTAATACAATTCACTCACGACATCTGTTCCATCTGTGACTGACCAATCAGAGGTCTCCTTCAGGAGCACTCTGGTTAAGGGGAATAAAAAAATAAATAAAACTGTGGACCTGTTCAATTCACTGTTACCATGGTGAATGACTCAGGGTTTAGGTCAACTCTGTGAAACAGAGAAAACTCTGAGATGACTTCTTTTTGGGTTAACAAAGTTTGAGTTTGGACTAAACCTGCTTTTTGAAACAGGGCTGATAACTGAATTCAAAACATAACCAAGACGCTCAGAGTCATGATAGTTTATTCAAACAAGTGAGCAGCAAGTATCCACTGTAAAAATAGTACAAAGAAATTTACCTTTGATGCATATATCATGATTGAGTTTTATAATTTAATATTTTAAGTTATATCTTTGTAAATATAAAATGCATTGTTTTGAAGTTAGACACAGGACAAGAGTTTAAATCATTTATTTGGAAAGAACAGTAAAAGAAAACATTTAAAAATACGAGTGGAAAGAACGCATACTCTCGTCAAGGCTGGGAACTTTCTTAAGCTCTCCTCGGGGTCATATTGACCCAAAGACATTTTTTTCCTTCCCGCTCTCTTGGGGCGGGTCAATCAGACCCAAAATATTATTTTCTCTTCTGGCAAGAATTTATTTGAAAATAAATTTTTGGGTCTGACTGACCCGCCCCAAGAGAGCGGGAAGGAAAAAAAAAATCTTTGGGTCAATGTGACCCCGAGGAGAGCGTGAGGGTTAAAACTAACTTCAACAGCATTAACTTTTGCATAGTTAAGAAACATTCAAACAGACATTTAGGCCATATCTTCTTCCTCCTCTTCAAACTCGCCCTCCTCCTCTGCGGTGGCGTCCTGGTACTGCTGGTACTCAGACACCAGGTCATTCATGTTGCTCTCTGCCTCGGTGAACTCCATTTCATCCATGCCTTCTCCAGTGTACCTATCATCAACCAACTTATTACTCATCCTTGATTTCACAACATGTCAGAACTGGTTTGGGATTACTACAAATGGCAGTAATAAAATCCCTTCTATTTACTCACCAGTGAAGGAAAGCTTTGCGGCGGAACATCGCGGTGAACTGCTCAGAGATACGTTTGAACAGCTCCTGGATGGCTGTGCTGTTTCCTATGAAGGTGGCAGCCATTTTGAGGCCACGAGGGGGGATGTCACACACAGCAGTTTTGACGTTGTTGGGAATCCATTCCACAAAGTAGCTGCTGTTCTTGTTCTGCACGTTTAGCATCTGCTCGTCCACCTCCTTCATGGACATGCGGCCGCGGAAAATGGCGGCTACTGTGAGGTACCGGCCATGGCGAGGATCACAGGCCGCCATCATGTTCTTGGCATCAAACATCTGCTGCGTAAGCTCAGGGACGGTCAAAGCCCTGCAAGAAAAACAACTAACTTGAATTAAACATTGAGATGCGTAAATGGAGCTGTGTTGGAATAATTTGAATGTTTGTGCAAGATTTGCAAAAACTGGAGTGTCCCCTTTTAAGCTAGGATATAACTTTTGTGGATAATTTTACAGTCCACACTTTAACCTCAATCAACCAGATAGATTACAGAAATATAAGATTATTGTTATCAAAATAAAGACTATTCTTTAGGCAAGGATAACGTTTGTCCTCCATTTAAAACATTTCACCTGTACTGCTGACTGCCTCGGCTGGTCAAGGGGGCAAAGCCTGGCATGAAAAAGTGCAATCGAGGAAATGGCACCATGTTCACAGCCAGTTTCCTCAGATCGGCATTGAGCTGACCAGGGAAACGCAGGCAGGTGGTCACGCCGCTCATAGTGGCAGAGACTAGATGATTCAGGTCTCCATATGTTGGTGTAGTGAGCTTCAGGGTGCGAAAGCAGATGTCATACAGAGCCTCATTATCAATGCAGTAGGTTTCATCTGTGTTCTCGACCAGCTGGTGGACGGAAAGTGTAGCATTGTAAGGCTCCACCACAGTGTCAGACACCTGCCGTTTGAAAAGAGAAAGAGGAGAAAGTTACACATCGAGCATAGTCTTGTTCCATTCATTTAATTAAATTGTGAGTACCTTAGGTGAGGGCACTACGCTGAAAGTGTTCATGATACGGTCTGGATACTCTTCTCGGATTTTGCTGATTAGTAGGGTACCCATGCCAGAGCCTGTGCCTCCTCCCAGAGAGTGTGTGAGCTGAAAGCCCTGTAAGCAGTCACAGCTCTCTGCCTCTTTTCTCACCACATCCAGCACAGAGTCCACCAGCTCAGCTCCTTCTGTGTAGTGGCCTTTGGCCCAGTTGTTACCTGCCCCACTCTGACCTGTAAATATGACAATGAATAAGTAAGAACCTGGACCTTTACTTCACACTGTGAATTAAATTAAAAGACATTGATAACCTTACCAAAAACAAAGTTGTCTGGTCTGAAAATCTGACCAAATGGACCAGATCTTACAGAGTCCATTGTTCCTGGCTCCAAATCAACAAGAACTGCACGGGGGACATACTTTCCACCTGGGGTAAAATAAAGTAAAATTTAAACATTTTTTTAATTGTCACAATCTCAGTTCATAGCTCATGTAACAATGTTTTTAATTCTGTTTGGTAAGTGAAAGGAGTAACATGGTGTAATTTTCCTAAATTTTAATTCATGAGGGTCACCAAAGGTTGGCTGAGGATTTGTTGATTTCTTGTATCATAGAAACAATGTTATTATATAAACATAGCAACAGTATCTAGGAAGAAACCATTGTGTAGTATCCGGAATATTTAAAATCCTCTTCAACAATCCACAAATGACTGTTAACGGTCAGTATTACGTGGGATAAAACGCTTGGACCGCACCTGTTGCTTCGTTATAGTAGACGTTGATTCGCTCCAGTTGCAGGTCGCTGTCACCGTGGTATGTCCCGGACGGGTCGATGCCATGTTCATCACTTATCACCTCCCAGAACTGTAAACCAACAAATTACCAAAAGTGTCGACTGAGAATTATTTTGGTATTGCAAACTCAGCACTTGTGTGTTAAGACCCCCAGGCTGTTCTTATCTTGGCGCTTCTGTTCGAAGCTAGTTTAGCTTAGCAGCCCGCCCAAACCAAAATAGACAGATAATATTGCACAGTTCCGCTAGGATTATAAACAAAAGTTACATTCTGACCTTGGCTCCAATCTGATTACCGCACTGGCCCGCCTGCAAATGTACAATTTCTCTCATAATGACGAGTTAGAATCTTTCCAACAGTCTAACGATGACAGTCGCACTTTGGAGATCCAGTAACGGACTAACCTGAGAAGGTGAGAGCGGTTCCAAGTGCTCACAGCGGAGGAGTCTTATTGGGGCGGAGAAACGTCACTCAAAACAGTCCTGAAATTCTATTGGTTGAAACTTTTGCCCCTCACCTGTGATTGGACAAACATGATTTGTGAATGCCTACTTGGGTTTCCTTGGTAACGCAAAACAGAAAGTTGAAAATCCGGTTCTCTGGGTAACGGCCGAACGCTATGAACACTTTGAAAACAATGAGGAACCTGACTCTACATAATATGTCTGATCCTACTGCAAGATGAACCTAATAGATCCCAAAGAAAGCGTTAACATAATTGCAATTATTATGATTTGCAGTTTAGCTGTCCAGAAAAATAATAATAATAATTTAAAAAAAAAATACAAACACGTACAGCATTTTGATCAAGTAAATGTATGAATGCATTCATATTACGGAATAAAACATATCCAGCAGAGCCACTTTCTTGCTAAACCACTGTCTTATACATCCCTGTTTGTGAGACACACGCGAGGAACTAAAAAATAAAATATAAGTAATAAACAGATATCTGCGAATGTGTCTGTGGAGCTATGGATGATTTTTTTTTTTACTTATTTTTTTCTATGGACGATTTCAGTGGAAATAGATTTGCTGACGTCACTACCCTGCGACTGTTTATATGCGACAGATCCATCATGGCGCTCTTCCCAGCTTTTGCTGAAGAAGTGTCTGTAAAAGCTGAAGATTCACCCAAAGGTAATAATATTATGCACACAGTCTTAAAACATGTGTGTGTTAATATGTGTCTTAAGTTGTGTAAGCGAACTATTCCATAAAAAGACAATATAGTTGTATATTGCTACCCGTGGTCCAGTTTGACAATGCCTGAGCATTAAAGATAATTTACGCCTAATCTTTATTTTTACAGAGTTTGATTGGTTGAAAAATGAAAGTTTTCAAACACAAGATGCAGTCTCCATTCATTGTCGTTTTTTGGAGAAGACAGTGGGGACACAAGGTGCCACGGGATCGAGGTCATCGTCTATCTTTGGATGTATACATGTTCTGTCATATATTAATTGGCATCTCAGTGAAATTTTCTTAACTGTTATTAATTTATTAGGGATGCAAGCTCTGTTGAAGAACTGGATGAGGATGAGAGCAAAGTACATCACAAAAAGAAGCGGAAGAAAAGTGAAAAGAAGAAAAAGAAAAGGAAGAAACTCAAAAAGCTGCGTGGTCATTCTGACAGCAGTGGGTCTGACTCTGAAACTATCTTCCCAAGTGACCTAAAAAAGGAGCAAGATACTGATAGGTTTGTATAGACAGGACAAAAAGTCTAACATTGTACAGAATGTGTATTGCTTATTTGTAAACACTGATTTTTACAGACCTGAAAGTGATGTATTTGCAAGTAAATTCATATGGCTTGATGACCTCACGTCTGCCCAGAAAGAGGCATTCTGTGTTGACCAGAAGCCAGACCCAGCCAACTGGACCTATAAGTCACTTTACAGAGGGGATGTTGCCAGGTAGAGAGTCCTTCAGAATGATTTAGACACTTCAATGTGAGATTATGCAAAACAATAATGTTGTGTTGGATACAGGTACAGAAGAAAAGGAGCATCCATATTGGGCATAGACCCTCACAGAGAAGGAGTTACATGGGATGACTCTGAATCAAATAAGAAACAAAAAGCCAAAGACAAAAAGAATCGCGGAGGAGGTGGATTTGGAGACGAAAGATATTATTCTACAGCAAATCAGCGATTACTTATATCGGAGTCTCCAGTCTTATTATTACCTACGGAAACGCCTGAAAACTGCATCAATAGGGGAGCACCTTTCCTTGCTTTTTGTGATAATAAAGACAACACTATACACAATCTGAGTAGTAAGTAATGTTTTATATTAAGTAATGTTTCATTGTCCATTTAATTAACAGTATGTGTTTATATCCAGTTGACGGGTCACAGAGTACATTAAATCCTCTTGGTGTGTATGACCCATCGACAGCTCTCTGGATGCAGGGCAAAGGAAAATCAGATGAAACTGACCAAAAACAAGATACACAAACAACAGAGAGTTCTTTTGTCACAAAGAAAACTGAAGACTTTAACAAACGACTTAGAGAGCAACCAGAGGATACAGAATTGTGGATACAGTTTATACATTACCAGGTAATATGGTAAAAGAAATCTATGAAGAATAACCAAATTTTACAAAAAGTACTTTATTTTTATGATGCTTTGTTTGATGTACACATTTTTTTGACCAGGATGAACTTAGCACAACAGTATTCATTGATGAACAACGCAGTGATCACACTGAGCGATCTAAATCATCCTATCGTGCGGTGCTTGAGAAAAAGCTGAGCATTGCAGACCGTGCTGTTGCCTTAAACCCCAGCTGTATTTCTTTACAACTTGAGAGGCTAAAGATCTGCCAAGAACTCTGGGAGTCCTCAGCTTTGGCTAAAGAATGGAAGAAGCTGGTGAGACAACTCATTATGTTAACTTAATAAAAGCCAGTTTAAACCAACTTATCTTTTCTCTTATCTCTTATTCAGGTGTTTCTCCACCCAAACAGTGCACCTTTGTGGAAAGAGTATTTACTGTTCATGCAAAGCTATTTTAGTAACTTTTCTGTGTCAAAAGTCAACTCTGCTTTTGGAAAATGTCTAAGCACTCTCAGTGCTGTTCGAGATGGAAGCATGGTCTCTCATCCAGCTCTGCCTGGACTGGAGGAGGATATGCTTGGTAACCTTTAATATATAATTACGCTGTGGATTTCATTTTCTTTCATTTGAAAAATATACAACTTATTCTGTTTTACTTTAAGATATCTTCATTCAGCAGTGCCATTTCCTGCGCCAGGCTGGTCACTCAGAAAAGGCAACATCTCTATTTCAGGCCATGATAGAATTTACTTTTTTGAAACCTGAGAGTCTACAAAAACTATCCACCAAACAGCAGGTGGGTGGCACTTTGTAAATTTTCTCCAGTTTCAATTGTTTATAGACGAAACATAAACATTGTTACTTTTTAGGTGGAATTTTTTGAGACCTTCTGGGACAGTGGTGAGGCGAGGGTTGGAGAGCCTGGATCAAAAGGGTGGAAAACATGGATGCTTCAACAAGAGCGAGGTGGTTGGGTACAGCCAAGTGCAGGTATAACATCACACAACATTGGCAACCTACAGAGATTTACCATTGGTCTTTAAATTGTACTTTACATTATGTGTGGTGTGTTTTATAGAAGAAGAGGAGGATGAAGACGAAGAAGAGGAGGAGGTGAAGGATCAGAACCAGCCCAGATGGAAAGTCTGGCTAGATGTGGAGTCATCTCGTGAAGCAGGGCATTGGTTACCTTGGAGACCTGACAAATCCAAGGGCCAAACAGAGGATGACTGTGAAGACCCTGACCGACAGGTACTGGCTCCTGACACAGCATTTACTTCAACTATTGCAGCATTAGATGTGTCCAATGATCCGATTTGAACTGTGTTCCCTTTTTCTTTCTTCTCAAGGTTCTGTTTGATGACATTGGTCAGTCTATGATTTGTTTATCATCGCCAGATTTACAGCTTCGTCTTCTTCTCCACTTTTTGTCATTTCTGGGATTACCAGTGAATATTACCACATCAAACCAAACTGGAATGCTGCTGGAAAATCTTTTGTTACTGACTCAAAGTAAAAAATATACTTGACTGTCAAAGTGCAAACACAAATGGAACATTACTGACAAAATGTCCTTTAATTTTCTTAGATGATAACTTTGCCCGACCTCTGACATTTCCTGAGCTTCTTCACACTGGGATGAACTCTGTTGGGCAGATGACTACTCTCCAGGGAATGCCAAAGTGCATAGGGTTGGGAAAACAGGGTGGAAAGTTTTTAAATAACATTATTGCCATGATTCAGCCTTTACTTCCTACTCACCATCGAGCCATCCTGTTTCTTAGCCAAATTCAGAATGAGAAACTGAAGGTATGACCACTTTTGTCTTTTTAGATTTTTTGTCTTAATAGTGATTTTTCTCTTCAAAGTACTAAACCTATTTTTTTAAACATTGCACAAAACAGGTTCTGCAGAGTGCATGCAGTAGCAACAAAAAACATATCCACTCACAAGGCAAGAAAAGCAAACGCATTGCAAAGCGCTTACTGAAAGAACCAGAGAACCGCTCTTCTTTAGAGATGTGGCGCGAGTATGCTCACCTGGAGTGGCTTTTAGGAAATCTTGATGAAGCTCGGAAGGTTTTTGTCACAGCAGCAGCACTCGGAGGAACCAGTGGCCTTGCGTCTCAAAGTCTGTGTAATCTGACATTATTATGGGCACAATTAGAGACTGAAAATGCATTAGATATTGGTGGAAGACAGAAAGATATAACTTCCTCTCCAGCTGTGCGTATTCTAACACGACTTGCTGAAGGAACCTCATTGTCCTCTTCCGAACAGCTCTCTCCTGTTTCCATATTAAAAGCTCGGAAATCATATGACCAAGCTCTGAACTGCACTTTATCTACATTGGATCAGGTCTCCCTTAAACAACACGACAAAGGTTAGCCTTACTGATGTCTATCACTTTTGTAAGAAAGTTCAATAGGTTGTATGGATTAATAAAACATTTATGCCTTTCTAGGTCAATCATACAGGGGCCTGGTTGGCTGCTACGCTCTCTTCCAATACCTCACAGTAGGGATCAAACCGGCCTCTGATGTGTATGCACTAGCAAGAAACCGAATGGACGAGCTGCAGCAAAGGCTAACAGGGGACCTTAAAAGTAGCGAAGCTGGTTACAAAGATTTAATTTCTAATTTATCTTCTGAGTGTGAAGCTTTAGCCATTCAGCAAGCAGCATTGCTTAGGTATCACAACAAAGTGAGTGTATTTCCTCTAGCTCAGCTACGACAGATGTTAACAGCTGCCTTGTCTACCTGGCCTTACTGTCCTGCCCTTTGGGGCATCTACATTCAGGTATTTATTTTATTTTAAGAAAAGTAAATAATTTTTGTTTTTGCTGTAAATAATTTTAGTTTTTGTGATGTCTCACCATCTTTAGGTGGAGAACCGTTATCATAGTGCTGGCCGAGCTCGTCGCTTTTTTCATTCTATAATGAGGAATGCCACTAATGTGTTGCCAGGTCTCTTTGCCATTGTCGCTGAGCAACAAAGGAAGCAGACTGTGGATGCTGCTCAGAGGTATACATAAAATGATGATTAGATATATCACTGTTACTTATAAATGTATATTTCAAATTCATCTAGATCATGTTGCCATGGAAGTGCCTTGCCTACCTTACCAGAGAACGGCCTGGGTCACAGGATCCGTGGATTATTTGAAAATGCGACTAAAACAAAGATGGGAGCTCATTGTCCTCTACTTTGGAGAATGTATATGTATTTCTTGGTGAGAAGAAAAAATACACTTTTTATGTCAATAGTATGACTTAATATCAGTTCAGTATTAACTGGTATGAGTAGTTTAGTAGATTTATTTTATTTTTTTGCTACACATTCTAATATACAACTACAGTATAAGAAGCACAGACTTTAAACAATTTATTATTATTCATTTAGGTATCAGATGGGAAGGTGGATAAAGCCAAAGAAATTTTCTATAAAGCTCTACAAAATGTTCCCTGGACAAAGGTAATATTGTGAATGTGCATTATTTTATTTATACAAACTACATGATTTATTGAAGGCATAAATGCTAACCATGTGTTGTATTGGGATCAGGGCCTTTATATGGATGCTATTCAACTATTTCCTGAGCATTTGCAAGAATTTGTGGACTTGATGACAGAAAAAGAACTTCGACTGAGACTACCACTAGAAGAGCTTGATATACTTCTCGAGGACTAAACATTACCCTTCTTTTCTAACTTTAAATGAATGTTTTGCTTAAAATGTAGGAAAAATTATTATATACATTTAAATTTTATTACGAAATAAACCATGTTATTTTGGCACTTTAATGCTCTTATTTCATAGACTGCAAAGGAAGTAAAATAGTTCAAACTTTATAAATTTTAATTCTATTAAGATTTTTTCCCATGAACATCACTGTAATAAAACGGCACAGTAAGGATTGGAAAATTATGAAAGAATTAATTAAAACACATATGATAGTGTGCTATGTAACTTTTCTCGTTGAGTGTGTACTACTTGCTCATCTCCCTGGTCACGGGATGCAACTACTTTGACTAGAATATTCCACAACATTGTATTAAATTTATATATCTCCATGGACATAAGCAGCCGTGTCACCTAGCCAAGTTATGTTCAGATATGTGGAGAGGCGAGCCGCAGGTGCAGGTAAAAACCTACATTCTTACTATTATTTTTAAGCAATAAACACTATAAGTAAATGCAAAAACATAACAGGTAAAGCAATAAAAAGCCCAAGGTGGCTAAATCATCATCAGAAAAGTTACATAGTGCAACTTCAACAACTTTGGAAAAGTTAGGAAAATGAATGGGAATTTCACTTCCGGAAAGAGCGCAAGCTTCGAAGTGGGCGGGACTGTTGCGCGAAGGGGCTGAACCTGAACCACGGCCTCTGTCATGAACTATTTCAAAAGGTAGAGTGGCATGCTTCATTTTTTTCATATTGAAACTGTGCTTTCCAGTCATTCAAAAGCTAATTTTACTCTTGGTTATTTTGCTTTTTTTTTTTTTTTTTTTTTTTTTTTTTTAATTCTTTGCGATTGTTGTAGTAAAAGTAGTTCCTTTCCCTCCTTTTTCCTCTGAGCGCCGCGCTGTGGTTTGACGCATTGCAGATCTGACCTGACCAATCAGATGGCTCAGAACAGTCTGCAGAAAAGTGCAGTTTTGCCTTAGCCAATCCATATACAGCTCACGGGCCAATCTCAGAGTGCGTTTCTAAACCAAGCCGCCGCTCCCCCAATGCTGTAAACATGTGACATGTTTGACAGTATCCATCCGCGCCTATAATAACGTGGTAACAAAAAGTAGTCCATCACTTACACACGTATCTCTAGTCTGCGGAGGTACATGTTATGTTTAAGCAAACATGATCTGTAAGGTCTACTACACGATCACATAGTGTAAAGTAACACATTTAAGTGTAGGCTGTATACATCAACTGAATGCGTGAAGACTAATTTTGAAGCCCAGCCACAAAGTTGTTTTTTGATATTTTATATTTTATATTTCAGTTAGCATTGTGTCTACTGTAATTCTGTGTGTTTTTTGCATTACTTAAAGCTCATCATAAATGTGTTTCAAAGTAAATGGTGTTAAATAAAGTCAACACTTTAGCGCACTGTCTTAATAGTGCGGAGGGATATAATGAGGCGGTGGTTCGTCCTGTTTCTTGCACGCCTCGTTCAAGCAGCAGCTCATTTCTTCTGTCTGTGTAGCTTAACACACCAACCTTCGCCTCTCAATCAGACATGGTGAGTATGCATTTAAATGCTGCTACTACGGGCCACTCATGAATGGTGTGATTTTGTTTTTTGCGTGCTGTATGGCTAAAGCTCTTGAATGAATTGACACCGACGGTGGAGTAGCGGCGCAGTGTGAGCACCATTAAACATGACCTGCGCTAAATTAACCCTGTCCACTGTGATATTTAACTGGTGGTCGGCCAGAATAGGTTAATCTCATATAAACTTCATAAACAATCCTGCATTTGCATTGGACATGATAAGCTGTGGCTGTGCAGTATTGTTTAAATAAATGTTAGTGTAGTGCTAGCTGTAATTCACATTACGCTTTGGAACCAGTCATTCTCCCTGTAAATGTGCTTTCTACATTCACTTAATAGACCGATTTCTATAAATGTATTCTACAACAGGCATCTGAGGTGATGCTGCTGTTGTCATTTCAGGTGACAGGTGCATTGACTTGGAAGTTTAAAGTTCTGGTTTGACGTAGACGGGGTCGTATGGAGTAATTTGGAGTTCTGACCGCTATATTGATTAATAATTATTAAACAAGCGAGACTTGTTGAAACACTTGTATGATCTGCTTCACATGTCTCCTTCCTTGTATCTTAAATACATGTATGTATTTGCAAGAAGGTGTGGCTAGAAGATTGAGAAGAATCCGGGGGTCTTCCAATGTGGCTTAACATGTCCAGACTCATAAAGAAATCCTGGGCTGAACCTAGCACTGTTCCCAGTACATATGTCTTCTTTATTTCATTAAATGTTACTTAGTTTTGTGCGACAATACTTACTAAATATTTAACAGGTCTTAACTATGTTTCAGTGAAATTAGTAGTTTAACCTGTCATGCACTTAAGCCCTAAAGTAAATGACCATTTGGACTAATGCGATGATAGACAAGGTAAAGTTACAACCTCAACTTGTACGAATAATAACATTCACAGCACAAATGGGGACCCATTTAATGATATTTAACCATATTTTAAGAAAAATCAAAAGAGCTATTGAACTTCAAAATCTCATTTAAATTGTCTAATAATAATAATAATAATATTATTATTATTATTATTAATAATAATAATAATAATAATAATGATATTACTAAAAAGAATTCTGGGCAAGATGTAAGCTTTCTAATGTGGCCATTACATTTGACTGGTTTAATTTGTTAAGTGTTGTACATGAATTGTTCCTATGTTGCCATGTTGAGGAAACGATTGTTGGACTAAGTTAAATTGTTGCTTAATCTTGCCCCTTCCCCTCTCTAATTATGGGATGACTTTAATAGTGCCCATGGTCAGGGGGATATGCATTTTCTGAAGAGTTTGTGCTACAGCAATATTAGAGGTTCATTTGCAACTGTATCCACTCTTCAATTACCCTTTGTTTTGATAAGCCATTTCACAAGTCAGTTGGTTCTGCTTTACAACATAACTTTTACTATATGATAAGGAAGGATAGAATTGCAGGCTACAGTGTCATGTGGAAGGTGGAAGGCTACGGGTAAATGTGTGTTTTTAGCGCCTCACTCTTGATTTCATCAGCTGTGAAACCTGCTGATGGCTCTGTGACCTGGATGTTGGAGGGTTAGCAGGTTGTTAACCAAGGCTTGAGCCTGCAGACACATGCCTGTAATGCCTGTTGTAACTCACCTGGCTAGATGTGGAGTCATCTCGTGAAGCAGGGCATTGGTTACCTTGGAGACCTGACAAATCCAAGGGCCAAACAGAGGATGACTGTGAAGACCCTGACCGACAGGTTTTTGAAGCTTTGGGATACCAATACTTTAATATAGCTTTTAATTAATGCAAAGTCCTCAACCACAAGATTTTAACACAACAGTTAAAAGCCATGAATTGTCTTTTTTTTTTTTCTTTTTTTTTTTTTTGAGTTTGTTGAGCACATGACCTTGTATAGTACAGACAATAATGTAATTTATAGGGAGTCCTGATCACATTTTTTAAAAAAGTTAAAATCTGATCCTGGGTTGGTCCTGGTGGAGTCTCAAAGGCCCAGCCATGTGATCCTCTCCAGGAGCAGCAATAGGAGCTGCTCTGAAGCCACCCCACAGAGACGATGCTTTGTCATGGCCACCGCTGGACTGACCTCTTCACCGTTTCTCACTGTGTCTGCTGGAGGCCCATAGACTACAGAGGTGTACTCTTTTCTGTCCTGCTCCAGTGTGGGAATGGATCCAAAGCTCCGTTGCCACAGTCATACCTTGGTTACACATGGATAACGGTCACTGGTTTCCTGCTCGAGGACGTGGCTGATGGTGGAGGTTTGGGCTGATCTGCAGTATCTGGAGAAGTGCTTTTTCAGGGAGAGTCTGCCTTTTGTCTATGCTGCTAATAAAAGGACAAACTCCACAAACTGAAGCTGGAAATTGACAAGGGGACCTGCAATTGATGCTAATACAATTTCCGGACCATTTTATTTGATCTAATATGTAACCGTATTAAAAGGTTGAAAGTGCTCCAGCTCTGTTTAGACTGGGTCCACTGATCAATGTCTGGACATTATTTCTATCCTCCTTCAAATCCTGTTCCAAAATCTTGTCACTGTCCTCGTTGCTACTTCCCCCTGGACATGCTACCCAAGAAGGTGGCCATGTACCCTGTGGAGGACGATCTGGTGAGTCTGTCCACGGTGTATGACCTTCTGGATGATCAGCAACACTTCTACAAGGAGCTGATCCAGCAGCAAGAAAGGAACTACAGAGCTTTTCTTCAGATGGTCATGGACTCCACCTCCAGCCGCATGGACAGCCTAGTCCGAGAGATGCAGGACCTGAGGAACTGTCTGCAAAGGACCAAGTCTGACCTGGCCGAAGTGAAGAGGAGTGGTGTGCAGAACAATAAGCGCACAGAGTGTTTGGCCGAGGGCCTTGTAATGGTCAGAGGAGCACTAGATGGACTCACAATGAAAGGGGGCGGGGCAGGGATGAGGGCAGTAGACCCAAAGCGCCCCGGCTTAAGACTGGACACAAGAGGTCGCACAGAACTGAAGAGCGAGCCTAAAGCTGCGAAGCTCGTAGCAGATCTCACTGATATCCACTTTGAAAACTTTAAGGTTGTGTGTCAAGAACTCAAGTAAAATTGTTTTATTTAAAAAAAAAACTCTGAACTGTTGTATAACACATCCTGTCTTCCTTTTTATGTCTAACTGTGTAGGTTTTAGACCTAAAAAAACATGTTTTGAAATGCATGTGATTCAATCTCCTGAAATGTTAATGCACCTTTTAAAACTGAGTATTTTGAACTGAATTCTGACTTGAAATTAAAAATCAAAATTGCAGTACTTATTTGTTTCCAAAATTGGACAGCCCTTGTATGAATGTTTGCTCAGCATTGCTTCAAAATATGTAACTTAGAATATTTCTGTGCTTTTTTAGGCTGATCAACTAACAGAAGAACAGATTGCTGGTAAGACAAACCACTCTTGGAGGGGAAAAAAATACAGCATTTTAGGCAAGACCATTTAAATGTTCCCTCTTCTCCTGGGTTCAGAGTTCAAGGAGGCGTTCTCCTTGTTTGACAAAGATGGAGATGGAACCATCACCACTAAAGAGCTGGGGACTGTCATGAGGTCGTTGGGTCAAAATCCAACTGAAGCTGATCTTCAAGACATGATCAACGAGGTCGATGCTGATGGTAGGTTATGTCACAAGTTTAGTGATGTGTATTTTCTTTTTCTTTTCTTTTAATACAGAGAAAACCACTAACTACAATTACTCTGTCCAGGTAACGGGACCATTGACTTTCCTGAATTTCTGACGATGATGGCGAGAAAAATGAAGGATACAGACAGTGAGGAAGAGATCAGAGAGGCATTCAGAGTTTTTGATAAGGTACAAGCCGTCATTAGTTTTGTCCAGATTTGAGATGTACACCTTAAGTAACTCTTTGAACTCTTGGCTGTTCAGGATGGCAATGGCTATATCAGTGCAGCAGAACTGCGTCACGTAATGACAAATCTGGGAGAGAAGCTAACAGATGAAGAAGTGGATGAAATGATCAGAGAAGCAGACATCGATGGAGACGGCCAGGTCAACTATGAAGGTAAGATCCACTGCACACTGTGGTCGTTTAATCTTTTACACCATGGGTATACTAACAGGCTTTTCTATTTGTCTCCACAGAGTTTGTTCAAATGATGACCAACAAATAAACGGACTATCATAGACGATCAGTTAAAACAATTCATACCTCTTATTGCAAAATGTCCATTTATTCATACTTTATAGACAACTTAAACTGAAGTCACAATTTACATACCTCATGTTGCTAAAGGCCCATATTTATTCATACTTTATAGACAACTTAAACTGAAGTCACAATTTACATACCTCATGTTGCTAAAGGCCCATATTTATTCATATTTTATAGACAACTTAAATTGAATGTGAAATCTGTTCATTTACAACAAGCTCAAATATGGACAAAACCAAAATGAATCTGCATGTACTGACTTGTGTTTTGCTCTGCCTCAGTGCTGAGCTGACCAATCAGATCCAACCCTTTAGCAGCCTCTGCAGCTGGCCTGTTCAGCCTCTGCTTTTCTGCTTCTGGTTCCATCTGCCTGATCACTATTTGTTTCTATTCTTTTCTATAACTTACTGTATTATTTATGTTTCCATGCATGCAGCTTTAGTTGGGTTACTGTTGAGCCTAGTGGCAAAAGGCTGTAAAGGCTGTGAGAGTCAGGTTAGTTTGGGGCCTTTATGGGAGGGTGAAAGCCAGTTGGTGATGGCAGGTATTTATAAGAAAATATTAAAATGGAATAAAATCATTTTAGATTCTGTGCTTCTAGCATGCCCAGATAAATGCTTTATCTTTCGTGTTTACCTTTTTGGAGGATGATGCCCCAACGGGGCATTGATTATGACCCTATGGACAGTGGTGTATTCTGTCTGAGGGGTGGGAGGGATTTAAGGTGATGAGGTACAACAGCAATCTTCAGGGCAGTACCAGTCTCTTACAGTATAATTATGAATGAATGGCCTCTGTTTACATGTAATCATAGTGTTGTGCATGCACAGAAACGGTGTACTGCCCCAAACATTGCATTTGTCTCATTGTCTTTAGGGGATGTTTCACGGGGACTGTGCTTTGCAGCATTTATATCTTGTGTGCAGGTGAATGTATGTGTGTATGTGTGTGCGGAGAGAATTGTCTCAGTCCAACTGGTCTGCTCTGTTCAGTTCAGTTGATCTGCATTCCAAGTGTACATGCTAGTCTTAACATTTTGTTTTTCCAATAAAATACCATGAACTCAAAGCTGGTGCAGTGTTAATTTGTTCCAAGCAAACAAGCTGTACAGAACTGCAATACAAATGTGTGAAATAATAATGTACAGGCCACCGTGTAGGGAAGACTTGCTTTGCATCTGCTATCAGGGAAGTTTTGACACTTGATTTTGTGTGATTGTGTCTGTGGAGTGGTGTCACAGGGAGACCAGTCTGTGGATGTGCTGTTGCCAGGCAACATGTCTGGCCTAGGCTGGGGGAGGGGAGCAGACTTTCAGTGGAAAGGGCATCAAATAGCTCAAGTCTAAGTTAATGTAGCCTACTGTATTAATCAACTTAATCATATACAGTTCGTTTGGACTTTGGTCAGCCGATTCAAAGTAATTTACACTTTAACTACAGTGTTAGAGAAAGTGAGCATGTGGCTACTTTAGTGTGAATATTATGTTCAAAACTTTATTTAAAAAAAGTCTCTTGTAGATGAGGATTATACATCTCACATACACATTTAGTGGCTTTGGTTATGTAACTTATGGAAGTATATTAATATACTGCTGCTACTCAGACACCGCTCCAGTTCATTTTGAACAGCTCCACCATATTCCCACATTTTGTTATCTGCATTCTGCAAAACAATATTTATGAAGAATCAAAGCAACTGAGAATCCATGAAAAAAAATTGTCTTGCTGCTCAGCTTTCACCTGCTTAAATATTTTAGTTCATCACAGTACAACCAGTGGTAAACAGATTTGATAGCATTAATCCCTTGTTTTTTATGGACCATCAAGTGATGCTACAAAATGCTGACATTTAAGAGCTGATATTTTAGTATAAAATGTAATTAAGACTAAGATTGAAATTGTTTTTTAAATTATGTCTGTACATTCTTTTACTTGACATGGAGCATTTCTTGCATTATTTAACACCACAATATCCTAAAGGGTTTGAAGTATGGTTACTCAGTTTGCCAAACAAGTATACTTATTTGTGGACACCTTTCTGCTTCAGTAATAAAACAATTTGTCTTAGCTTTTCATTACTTCTGAAGTATATATTTTGTAAGTATTAATAAACATATTAACTGCTATTATTGAAATTTATTGATACCAAGCAGTAAGTCCAATGAACATTTAAGAACACACATTGCACATCCTGGTCTGTGGTGTGGCAGAGGTCCTGACCATCGGGGAGACTGTTATGTGAGCTGCGGCTGTGGGGGGCTCAGTACTGTCACTTCCTGCCCTTCCTGGACAAAACCTGTCGGCGCATTAATCCACTCATAAAAGGACGTCACCCAGATCCACCTGTGCACATCGGACACTGTAAAGCACACCCATGGCCCAGGTCACCACTCGCCCGGGGAAATACCACACACAAACTGCACACTCCACAAAATCAGTTTAAATCTTTTATTCACATTTCAGTCACTCCTGTACAGCTCAAATCAAAACGAATCAGGTCCCATTTACAGCAAAAATATGTATAATTTACTAAAATAACACAATTTTATGTACATCAATATATTTTGGTATTTCATAAAATTCAAGGAAAAACTATATTCACGTATTTAGTTATTGCGATTCTCTTCAATATTTACTTTTGTTAATGTCTCTACACCATTTGGAAGTAATAGAGTGCCATTTCGTGAGAATTTATTTGATAATAAAACGCATTTAAGCAATTTCAACAAATTCAACTCATCCAATTTCCATTGCTTACTTGAAAGCATCTGATCAGGAGGACAGATTCATTATAAATTATAGTAATGTGCTGTAGTTTCTATTTACAAACATTGCAACAGCCTATGCTTTAACAGTCCACTTTACAGTAACATTGATTTCCTTTGTTTGAACAGCAAAAAACAACAGGTCAGAGATGAGATCCGGTGTAAAGTAAACACATCATTTTGAAATATTTGGCATGGCAAAAGGAAAACTTCCACATTTGAAAAAACTGTGGAGCGCATGTAAACGTAACTAAAATAATGTAATAAAGGCAGAGATGTAACTCAAACTTAGTCATATTTACATCTGAGAGCAAGAACGCACACAGCAAATTACAGTAACGCTTATCTGTAGAGGCAACAAGTTGGCACATAAACACATACGTACGCACACGTGGACATATCGATAACACAGACACTGATAGCACTCGCTCGTAGGCAAAATACAGTGGCAACAGACATGCTGAAAGTGCAACTATGGCAACATGTCAACAGGCCGTCAGCTGTTGTGATGCTAAGGAGGCTCAGCAAAGAAAGGCATTGTGGGAAAGCGAAGAAGCATTGTAGTACAGCTCAATAGCCTACCGAATAGTGTTTTCAGTTACAGCTTGGAAAAGTGTGCATTCCTGTAAACAACAGTATAATCTTTGTGTAAGCCCAATATTAATATTTAGTACAATTAGTATACAATTCTAACCAGGCAGAGACGACAGTAACCACAAGAGGAAAAAGAATAGCTGCCTTAACAGAAATATGGAGGTTATAGCATATTGACCAGTAACTGCTTCTCTGTTTCAACAATTTTGTGAAGCCCTGTGAGGCCACTGATGTTTTGATTCTGGGCTACAAAAATGCACTGATTAGAAACTGAATAAAGCTGCTTGTTATGGAAATTTTCCAATTTTGTATACAGCATCACAGATCAGTAATGTAAATGGGTATAAGTGGTTTTGACAATTCTTTGATTTGGGCTGATACAGTATTACTGGGTTTCCAATTACAATATTCCATAGGCCAGAACTATTTAATACAGATGGGGGCTGCAAACATTGATATTGTTAAAATGCAGATTTTTGTTGCAATATAATAAATTCTGGGATTTAGACACTAATAAAAATAATCAGAGAGTTTTTTTTGGCAAAGAACAATGTAGTCAATGGTTGTTTTCAGATTCTAGTGTGTGATGAGAGATAAGAATCAGATTTTACTATTTATTACATCTTATTTTACCATGAAATATCTAAAAAGTAAATTTACAAATGTTAAACCTGATTTCTATTAGTGACTACACATAAGAACCTGCTATATCACAACAAAACTCTACATTTAAATATTAATTTTAGCTGCCCTGCAGCTGTATTAAATAGTACTGATCTATAGAATGTTGTAATGTCATTTGAAACTTAACAATAGTCAAATCTGGATCTGATGGGGGGGCATCTGGAAGTAAGTTCACATTTTAGAATCTGAAAACCACCAACTGACACTCTAGAAGTATGTACTGTGTTGTGTGTTTCATTATAGAGCTCTGGGTATGATAGTGAATGGCAGAATGGGGCTACTGGCTTCTAGCTCCAATGCTGTGAGGAAGCACTCAGTGGCAGCAGCAGAGTTACCCTGGGCCTGCAGCACCTCGCCCAGACTGTTCCACACATCGTGAGCCGTGCTACAACACAAGGGTATATCAGACAACAGAAGATCCACCAGAAAACGTTTAAATTTATAATAGCCACCACATACCTGTTTACCTGCACAGCATCTCTCAAAACCTTCTCAGACAGACTGTAGCGCTGGAGCTGGTGGAGGATCAGACCCTGTGAAGAAAGAGATTCTTGTTTTACAGAAAATTTAAAAGCACAATTTTCTCAGTGGGTTTATCCATTTTTACAATTATTTGTATTTCCAGATCTACAGCTATAATAGTTATATATTTGATGTCTGAAACGCATCTCTAACTAAAACCTGCAAATCTGTATTAATTTAGCAGTGGTATGTTAATAGCAGTGTTCAAAACCTTGGGGCAGGCTAAAATCTGTTAAAGTGCTATTATTGTAAAGGGACTGGAATTCCTTTGCAGCTGGAAGTCAGGTTTATGACACCACAGCTTTACTGTCCCATATGTCAAATTCCAGGAGCAACAGTAGCAATTAACTCGAAGACCAAACAACACAACAGACCATTTTTCTTTATACTGTTAGCCACTCTGTTTAGAGCCTCTTTTTGTTAATCCTTGTAAAAAATCATTGTTGTTAGTTTTACCTTACAGTTCTGTTAAATAAATCACAACTTTAGTTTACCATTTTTTTACAACATTTTTACATTGTTACTTCCCCCTGTCCCTAGCAGAGCTGGGTCGTAACAAATTGGGGGCTCGTCCGAGATTGTAATACCCATTCCCACCTTAAATAAATTGGTAATGGTTAATAATATGGTTGTATGAGGTAAGTTTTTTCAATTGGCTTGTTTTTTGAAATTTTCAGTTATGTGTCTGAGTGTGCTCCAGGTGTGGTTTGTGTCCGGCCTGATCACCCGTTCACACACCACCTCCTGAGCTTCTCTCATTTTCCAGATTCCTTAGGATGGGGCTTGATTCCGAGTGCTCCTGGCCCATCTCGGAGTAGTGGAACAGCTAGCACTGCTGCTTGAGCTGTACTCCTGGTAACCTATAGCCCTGGCTCATGCTCTGACTTACCTTCCACCTTTCAGTCACCTGCTACCTCTGCAAGTACAACATCAACTTTTTTTTAATTACAAACCTAGTGTGTAACTTAAGGGAGAGGGTGTTACGGCCCCAGGCCTTAGTTCCAATTTGTTTGTGTGACTTTTTTTTTGCCAAGTTCTCCTGATTCCTGCTGTAGGAGCCCTGGTCCGTGATTGGTGGGGCAGGTCGACGCCCACCTCACCTGCAGCCACCTCCCCCTATTAGTTTAGTGTGTGACACTAAGTTTTACCACTCGTTTTTTGTAAGCCTGCGTGACCCCTTTTATGCCACAAAACTCTGTTTATTCTGTTGTTCTGTTTCTTAGTTTAGGTTATTTTCTGTATATTTTTAGTGTTTTGTTAATTTACCTTTACATTCCTGTTAATTAAACATTATTTAATTTATTCCATTTTACATCTTGGTTTTATTTTTGTTACTTCCCTTACCCCAAACGAGCTGGGTCGTAACATTGACCAATACAGGTTTTTTCATGGCTGATGCTAATACCAGTTTAGAATATTTTGAAATTCTGTCATTTAAATGTAACACAAACTCATGCACAGCCCTTTCAAACAAGAACTTTTACACCTTCTGTGCTTTTCTCTTCACTTTTAAGGGTTCAAATTAGTGCTGTCATGCGATTAAAAAAATTGAGAGATTAATTAATTATGATCTGTAATTAATTAATCTAATTAATCTAATTTTAATCTCACCTAAAAAATGCTGAGAAAAGCCTTCAGTTTAAGGTATTTTCATTTAAATTCATTATTACATTATTGTGGCAGATAAAAAAAGTGACTTTATAAAGTCATTTATTGTTTAACAAATCTCTCCAAATTGGCTGTTGAGCCCAAGTCTCCATGAATAAGAAACATAATAACTTTTGTCTACTTAAAGACAATAAAACGTCCAGTCTTTCCTTAACCATATAAAAAATATTATTGATAGAGAAATGCTTTATATATGAGATCACTGGTTTTAGTCCTTGTTTTAGTCCTGGTTTAGACCTGCTTTAGTCCTACTTTAGTCCTAGTTTAGTCCTGGAATGGATTAATCCTTTTTTTAATCCTGGTGTTAGTTCTGGTTTAGTCCTGGTTTAGTCCTGGTTTTAGTTCTGGTTTTAGTCCTGGTTTAGACCTGGTTTAGTCCTGGTTTAGTCCTGGACTGAATTAGTCCTGGTTTTAGTCTTGGTGTTAGTTCTGGTTTAGAGGCGCACAGGAGGAAGCGCGGTTTACGCAGCGTAGCGAGAAAACACGATCCACACGCGGCTCACGGGAGCACGTCGGTGTCCGCGCAGTGTCTACGAAAGGAAACGTGGTTCGCGCGTTCTCAGGTTAATGACGATGATGAAGGTGTGTGTTTGTGTTTGTGTGTGTTTGTGTGCGTGTCCCCTCATGTGGCAGGTCACTATAGGACAGTAGTGCAGACATCATGAGTCTATGCAGGTTGTTTTCACCAGTGACATTTAAGTTGTAGGCGATATTATATTTGTTATTTTCTTTTATATTTCACGTCGGGAGAAGAATTTCCAAGACACGAATTCGTTTTTACCTGTGCACTGCTGACTCTGTTCTACTGGCTCTTCGACCTCGTCCATTGTGCGACTGACGCCGTAAACGTCGCTCTTACTGCGCGTGTTTTGTGTGGGTTTCCGACAATGAGTGGAATTGCCGAAATAAAAAAATGTATAAATGTGTTTTTTGTTTGTGTGTGTGTGTGTGTTGTTGTCCCAACAACACATAAAAACAGGTTTTACAATAAAGCAACTCACATACAGAAACACTAAAGTTAGAGATTAAAAATGAGATTAACACGATTAAAAATATGACTGTAATTAATTAATCGCAATTAACGCGATAATTTGACACCCCTAGTTCAAATAAAGCTTTAAGTGTATTCTCAGGGACAAGGTCGGCGAAAACTAAATATCGGCCTCTGCTAGAGATTTAATATTGGCGAACCGATATCTTTACTACCTCTAATATCTCATATCTTCACTCCCTTTGCACATACATTCAAATAAGGCTGTGCTATGGACGGTGAGGAAGCTTTTGACTGGTCCTCTAGTGGCTTACTGTCAAATGCTGTCTAAGTGCTTTGGGAGAGAATTTAATAAGGTCAGACCTCCATAAACATAACAGAGAGCTGGGATTGTATGGGTGAGTGAATGAGATTAAACCACTTGGGCACAAAGACAAAAAGGCAAACAAGGAGAGATATACCACTCCCTCTCTAATGGGGCTGTCCCGAACAATTCTGAACAATTGTGCAGAAGTGACTACAGCCAGGGTTACTGTAGATAGAAAAGATGGTTATAAACTTAACAGTGTATTCTGTGCATTACCAGTCTGCATGGTCTTCACATGTGTGGGGTTGATGGACAGCGCCTCCTCGTACCACCGCTTGGCCTCTTCACTGTTGCCCCTCAGCTCTGCGATCTGTCCCCTCATGTACAGCACATTATGGGACGTGGGGAACAGGTTGGCGGCTTCCTGCGTGCACGCTGTGGCTTCAGCTGGCTTAGACATCCCAATGTAAACTTCGGCTGTCGAAAACAAACAGGCAAGACAAATATGAGGTAGACGCACACAAATGCATTTACCAAACCTTTAAATGTCACGGCATCATGGTTAATTGAAGACGCATTAAACATGACATTTTGAGACAGAATAATGCAAACAGAAACAGGAAATGAGTCAGCCTGTCTGAATTATGATTGGTTGATTATATTAGCTCTGTTGGCAAGATGAAAACGACCACCACTGCAGAAGTGTAAACCTGAGAGAAAACAGACAATGAGTATTGTATACAAGGATTGAATGCTACCTGCATGTAGCCATATCTGAGCCAAGGTCATCCAGGGATGCAGGGGTCCATGTTTGGGGGCACTGCTCTGGAGAGAGGAGGCTACCTCAGACAGAGCCTGCTCCACTCGGCTGGCTGCGATGGACGTGGCATGGACTGAGCCTAGAGAAATAGACAGAGTTAAACAGAGTCTAATTAGCCGATTTACTAAGACTGTGGTGCTACAGTCCCATGTGCCAGAATCCAGGCTTCAGTCGCTGCTTTAATCGTTTTTGCAACATGCGGTCAAAATATGAGCACGCAAAGAAATGACCAGGCCCAAACTGGCACATGGAAAAGCCTGGATTAACCAGGACAGCACCGTGCATAAATGCTGCTCATTAGTACATTAGGAGAGTGGGCTTGGCTTTGGCTCCACACACAATAACATCCAATAACATTAGATGATTACAGGGATGCAAAATGGCTGCACAGCGCAGCAAACGCACACAGCAAATCTGTGAAAGCAAAGCAACAAAGGCTTTGTGCCCTATAAACACCACGTGCTATCATTTATTAATTTAACCTTGAAATCTATTAACCTAAAATCTACAGTTTTTAAGACTTGCATTAGTCATTGGTTACTATTTTTTGTGAAACCACAACAGTTCTTTCCTTTGACTTGATTGAGAATAAAGTGTATAAGAAGGACATTTTTTTTTAGTACTATAGCTAGGTGAATGGGATAGATAAATGAACTGATGATTTTGATGAAAACAGGCCATCTTTAGGACAATCTTCTACTGCTATAGCATCTTTCTTTAAATAAAAACTGCAATAAATTGCTTAACAGTTGACATTACACATTTGTGATCAGCCAGGGACAAATAGGTAGGTGTGGTAGGCACAAAAGCTGTGAATGTGACACAGCAATGCATGCAGTAAAGCTGATAATTGAATTAAAGGAATACACCTCAGATATATTTGCCTATGGTTACTACTGTTCAATACCACATAGCTGCTGTATTCCTTTAACTCTTAATATTCTACAGCTACTAAACTGAGGACCCAATATTAAAGCAGTGGATATGTATGTCTGAGTGTATGTACTGTGGTATAGATTTCATACACATAGCTTATCTGGGAGTGGAAAGGGACCAAGGTTGAGACAGAACAATGGATGGAAAAAGAAGGTCAGATGGACGTTACGTTACTACTTACAAACAGAAAACATGGAGGAAAAACCAAGAGTATTAGCCTCCTGAGGGCCGCCTTGAAAGAAAATGGTGGGGTGGGGAAACAGAAAAGATGAGTGTTAATGATTCAAAGGAGAGAGAAAAAAGACAAATTATGCTGAGGAAATGGGCTCCCAAAAACAGATTTCTTTGGTCAAATTCTTTCCTTCTGTCTAAAATTCATTAAAGCATGGATCCATGGTATATATTTATCTGTATCAATACAAATCCATGTGTTTAATCTTATAATGGAAGATATACATATAACGCAACACTAAAAACATGGATGTGAAAAAAAAAAAATCACCCAAAAATGTAAAAAAATATGAAAATTGTACAGTGATGTTCAGGGCTGTGAGAGCATGCTCATCTTAATTCAACCAGAAGCATGCTTTTTGCCCACACATTTGCATTGCTGTTTTAGTACGAGTAAAAATATACACATCTGCAGTTGGCTGTCAAAGGTCTGCAACATTTTTAGGACAGAACCTTCCAGGTCATGTTCCTGTGGAAGTAATGAGGAACTTCAACAAATCATTATGTCACTATATAGTGCGGTGCATTGTAGACAGACAATTATGGGTGACAGGGCGCTATTGCTGTCACTGGGAGAGGCAATGAGAAGTGGCAGCTCTTTATAATGACATAGACTCTGCAGCAGCACAGAAAACGCACAGGTACACGCTCATCCTCCCAAAACCTGGTGTTGTTCAGGGTTACTCTCCTTACTAAGCTTATCACCACAGCGATCAATATATCAGTCAATAAATTAGAAATAGGAGTGGGCAGTATTGACAAAAAGTATTAACTGTATCCATGCATTATTTTTTTATAAATCACATAAAAAATGGAAACAAATCTGATAAACCTCACCCGTAAATGTCATCGGTGCGGTTAAAATATTGTACAAAATATTGATCGACTGTAAAATCGAACCCAAAACTACAGCAATATCACTTCAGATTATTTATTATAATTTTTTTTTTTTTTTTCTCCCTTGGTTAAACATATTAACTAATGGTACTTTGTTGTGTTGTTTGCTTATTTCATCTCATGATAGATTTACAATATGTAATATAATGTAAATTTCATGCAAGGTTAATGAGTCAGTGGCATAAAGTGCTCTTCAGTTTATTTCTGTAATACTACATCTCACACTTTTAGTTATCAAAACAAGCCTACTCCACACCATGCTCAGAGTAACTGCACAAGCAGGTGGATTACAGCTGGAGGAGAGCTGGCGCAGTGCACTGTGGTTACAAAACGAATGCGTCCTGGTCTTGGTGGGCACTGGAGCACCGGGCGGTGAGATAGATGGAGGAAAGGTGGTGGGCATGAGGGGCTGGGGTCTGAGCGGAGAGAGAGGAGGGGGCTGCAGGATAAAGACAGGAGAACAAGGAGAGGGCAGCGGAGAGGACATAGTGGACACAGTGGGGGAGGTGGGAGAGATCTGATCTGAACCAGAGTGAGACGAGGAAGAACCAGAAACTAAAACAGAAAATTGTGAAATAAAGAAAAAACAATGAATATGGCATGTATAAGTAACACCGGAAAAGACCACATTTGTTAATTCATGGGTTTCAGAGCAATTAACCATTCAAAATGAATATTATATAATTGCCCGTAAGTCTAATGTATTCTGATAGAGACACAGCAACTGATATTGCACTACTGTAACAAAACACATCCAGCTAGGTGCTTGCTAACATTTCAGATATCTCTTTCTCACCTTTTCCATCAGAGGTTTAAATAATGATGAATGGCCAGACTTGAATGGACAATAATAAAACATGTGAGTCTTGTACTGACCATGGTGAATAAACTTCATTAGACATCCAGTCTCCAGTCGCTCTTTGCAATGCTTGGACTGCTTTAATATTTTTTTTGGTACAACAGAGTTTATTGGGATGTTCTGTGGCTATATTGTTTTAGCTAATGCATCTCTCTATGGATGTTTTGTACATGTTAGCGATTTCACTGGTTTTTACATTCAATTCCAAGCTATAAACAGCGAGGTGAAACCCATGAATGTTTGTACAACATTACTTTTAAATAATAGTTTGTTAATAATGCTTGTAAAATGAGAAGGCAAAAATAAAAGAACATTAAATACAGATCACTTTGTGTGAAAGAGTAAAAAGTTTTACCAGTCTCAGGGTCACTGAAGTCAGGTAGAGTCATGGCATTAAGCTGGCGTCTGTCAGCGATGGCTCTGTCCAATAAGCTGCTTCCACGACCAGAATCACTGCAGGTTCACAAGACTCATCAGGACATGGTCGCTAAGCAGATACCATATGTAACAACACCTTTCCCTAACTACCTACTCTTCTAACATCAGAGGGGTCACAACTAATTTGAATTTGACTATTCTTCTTATTTATTCTCATAATGAGAGTAATCACTTTGTACAGATCACACATCAACAAATACAAATATGACTTGTACCTGGGATTGGTAAGGTTATAAAAACTCTTCCAAATTTGCAACATGTGTTTACAGGTAAGTAGAGCTTCTTCTGGTCCTCTGCACATCGACTCCAACTTTACTTTAGTGTACAATAAGCTAAAGACAATGATGAGAAATGTTACACTCATTAAAATACACCTTTAAAGAAGAGGGTTAAGTCCATTCTTACTTAAAATTCTCAGGGTATTCTGACAGAGCCATTTCTATAATATTTAATGCGTCGTGATAGTGTTTCTGTGCAGACAGCAGTAGAGCCAGAAGGTGGAGGGAATGGACATCATCACCTTGTAGTTGTAATGCTTGTCGCACATATCCCAGAGCCTCAGGAATCTATGGATAGATATAAAAACAGTTTTAATACAGTTGAATTGAACAATAATTGGTACGAGATTTATTTAAGTTTTTTTTATTATTTTTTTACCTGGCGTGACACAGCCAGCTGAAGTGCCAGGTAGAAAGCTGCTAAATGGTCAGTTGGTGATAGACTCTGGGCTCTACACATGGTCAAAAAGAGAAAGAACATAACATAAACATAAAAAATATAATAAAATAGTTTGACATAAAGGGGGCCTCACCTCTGGAATGCACCCAAGGCCTTTCTCTGGTATTCCTCTTGCAAACTTCTCAATGATGCTGATATTGAAGAGAAAGACAGTTATTTATAATACAGAAAGATATTTTATGGACATGCCAAATCTTGTTCATGCAATGATTTCCATTACCATCTGTCGCTTTAAGGCTATAAACAAGACCCACGGCCAAGTATCCTTTAGCTCTGAACTCTGCTGCTTCTTTCTCTCCCATTTCAATCACCATCTTTGCAAATGTCTCCCCTTCATCTAACTGAATGGAAAAGATACAACATAATAAAAAACATGTTAAGAAAGTAATGACAAAAACAGGTAACATTACAGACACCATGAGACAATAGATACCCAGTGAAGAGGTCCAATACAGAGTTTGACAGCAAGTAGTGGGAGTGTGGGGTCATCCGGTTTCAAGCGAATGCACTCTTTAAGAACTTTCACTGCTCGGGCAGATTTCCCAGCAGCCATCAGCGACAGGGCGAGCTGGTACCACAAATGAAACTCCTCAAAGGCAAACTTCATGGCTCTCTCCAAACACTAGGGACATTATAGTAGGATATTCTTAGTTCAATTATAGACATAGCTACTTCTGTTGCTGCTAAAAAATGGGTCACTCACCTCAGATAGCATCTCATACTGCCCTCTCCTGCCTAGAGCAATGGTCAAAAGAT
>NW_026570971.1:19533466-19598466 GCF_026225935.1 Boleophthalmus pectinirostris | reverse complement strand
CCGGGCGGTGAGATAGATGGAGGAAAGGTGGTGGGCATGAGGGGCTGGGGTCTGAGCGGAGAGAGAGGAGGGGGCTGCAGGATAAAGACAGGAGAACAAGGAGAGGGCAGCGGAGAGGACATAGTGGACACAGTGGGGAGGTGGGAGAGATCTGATCTGAACCAGAGTGAGACGAGGAAGAACCAGAAACTAAAACAGAAAATTGTGAAATAAAGAAAAAAAACAATGAATATGGCATGTATAAGTAACACCGGAAAAGACCACATTTGTTAATTCATGGGTTTCAGAGCAATTAACCATTCAAAATGAATATTATATAATTGCCCGTAAGTCTAATGTATTCTGATAGAGACACAGCAACTGATATTGCACTACTGTAACAAAACACATCCAGCTAGGTGCTTGCTAACATTTCAGATATCTCTTTCTCACCTTTTCCATCAGAGGTTTAAATAATGATGAATGGCCAGACTTGAATGGACAATAACAAAACATGTGAGTCTTGTACTGACCATGGTGAATAAACTTCATTAGACATCCAGTCTCCAGTCGCTCTTTGCAATGCTTGGACTGCTTTAATATTTTTTTTTGGTACAACAGAGTTTATTGGGATGTTCTGTGGCTATATTGTTTTAGCTAATGCATCTCTCTATGGATGTTTTGTACATGTTAGCGATTTCACTGGTTTTTACATTCAATTCCAAGCTATAAACAGCGAGGTGAAACCCATGAATGTTTGTACAACATTACTTTTAAATAATAGTTTGTTAATAATGCTTGTAAAATGAGAAGGCAAAAATAAAAGAACATTAAATACAGATCACTTTGTGTGAAAGAGTAAAAAGTTTTACCAGTCTCAGGGTCACTGAAGTCAGGTAGAGTCATGGCATTAAGCTGGCGTCTGTCAGCGATGGCTCTGTCCAATAAGCTGCTTCCACGACCAGAATCACTGCAGGTTCACAAGACTCATCAGGACATGGTCGCTAAGCAGATACCATATGTAACAACACCTTTCCCTAACTACCTACTCTTCTAACATCAGAGGGGTCACAACTAATTTGACTATTCTTCTTATTTATTCTCATAATGAGAGTAATCACTTTGTACAGATCACACATCAACAAATACAAATATGACTTGTACCTGGGATTGGTAAGGTTATAAAAACTCTTCCAAATTTGCAACATGTGTTTACAGGTAAGTAGAGCTTCTTCTGGTCCTCTGCACATCGACTCCAACTTTACTTTAGTGTACAATAAGCTAAAGACAATGATGAGAAATGTTACACTCATTAAAATACACCTTTAAAGAAGAGGGTTAAGTCCATTCTTACTTAAAATTCTCAGGGTATTCTGACAGAGCCATTTCTATAATATTTAATGCGTCGTGATAGTGTTTCTGTGCAGACAGCAGTAGAGCCAGAAGGTGGAGGGAATGGACATCATCACCTTGTAGTTGTAATGCTTGTCGCACATATCCCAGAGCCTCAGGAATCTATGGATAGATATAAAAACAGTTTTAATACAGTTGAATTGAACAATAATTGGTACGAGATTTATTTAAGTTTTTTTTATTTTTTTTACCTGGCGTGACACAGCCAGCTGAAGTGCCAGGTAGAAAGCTGCTAAATGGTCAGTTGGTGATAGACTCTGGGCTCTACACATGGTCAAAAGAGAAAGAACATAACATAAACATAAAAAATATAATAAAATAGTTTGACATAAAGGGGGCCTCACCTCTGGAATGCACCCAAGGCCTTTCTCTGGTATTCCTCTTGCAAACTTCTCAATGATGCTGATATTGAAGAGAAAGACAGTTATTTATAATACAGAAAGATATTTTATGGACATGCCAAATCTTGTTCATGCAATGATTTCCATTACCATCTGTCGCTTTAAGGCTATAAACAAGACCCACGGCCAAGTATCCTTTAGCTCTGAACTCTGCTGCTTTCTCTCCCATTTCAATCACCATCTTTGCAAATGTCTCCCCTTCATCTAACTGAATGGAAAAGATACAACATAATAAAAAACATGTTAAGAAAGTAATGACAAAAACAGGTAACATTACAGACACCATGAGACAATAGATACCCAGTGAAGAGGTCCAATACAGAGTTTGACAGCAAGTAGTGGGAGTGTGGGGTCATCCGGTTTCAAGCGAATGCACTCTTTAAGAACTTTCACTGCTCGGGCAGATTTCCCAGCAGCCATCAGCGACAGGGCGAGCTGGTACCACAAATGAAACTCCTCAAAGGCAAACTTCATGGCTCTCTCCAAACACTAGGGACATTATAGTAGGATATTCTTAGTTCAATTATAGACATAGCTACTTCTGTTGCTGCTAAAAAATGGGTCACTCACCTCAGATAGCATCTCATACTGCCCTCTCCTGCCTAGAGCAATGGTCAAAAGATCATATACAACAGAGGCAGACTGGAGGCTTATGATGCGGTCATTGTTGTGTTCAGGAATCCTACTTAAAACGGCATCACGATTTGCCTACACAAAAACCAAACAGTACATACATCACATATGTGGCCACTTGGCATTGACTTGCAATTTTTTTTTTTTTCAGGCAGGGTCATGTGATAGAAATTTAGATTGTGGAAAGATTTCTCTCAATCTGTCTTGTGTAAATTAATGTGATTTCTACCTGAAACCCAGACCAGTCATTAACATGTGTAAAGGTTCATCAGGCACAACTGTCTCCGCCTTCAGGAAGCCTTTTGTTATCATCAACTGTATGTTCATTTAGCACCAGCCTCTGAAACCAAAGTCACTCTGCATTGATATGTATGCAACTTGAGGGGACATGGGGGAGACAGGGTGAGAGGCTGTTGGGCTTTGGCCGAAATAGACCTAGGCCCTGTCCATATCTGCTGTAACAAGAATAAACCTTGGTCTATATTCCAAAAACTCATCGGGCTTCACAAATGGATTCATTATTTATCTTATCTTCAAGAGATATATATAATTTTTGAGACAACAATTTGGTGTCAAGAACTGTGATCCACGAGTGACCGTCCAGAACACAGTGCAAATGGAATTTTGTCAGCTTTTGTTTTTTCTCGGATGCATGGAGCAAAGAAAGACATGGATGGACATTGGCTTCTCTCCTGGATCATCACCGCTGGATTCGAACAAGATTTGCTTGGTGAGCTTTTGCAAAATAGACTTTATTTCATTTAAGATAATTTAATGGAAACCTTCATCTACAAACACTTGGAAATGTTCAAAGGACAGTGTGCCTCCTATTGGAGTTAAATGGACTTTTTGAAACATGCCAAACTCTAACCCTATTCCTATACATTTTTAAATTAATCTCACAAAAGCTAAAATTCTCATATTTCAATTCCTCAATTGACCCTCTTTCAATATTTTTGGCTCAAAAATCTCATGCTGCAACTACAGTGTCAACAACAAAGACCATCCCCGCTTTTAATTTCCTCACCTTTGGGACATTCTAGACCGCTCTGCCACTGAAACTAAGCTATTGGAAGTTACAAGTGCAAAAACAAAATGGGGAGCAAAACTTGAAGGGAGTATACACCTCCAGAAGGTTCCATTGTAGATTTTTTGAGAAGAAAACATGGAGATAAGAAGTCTTCAGAATTTGGTGCATTCACTTTAAAGAATGTTCTGGCATTGGAAAACAAGTGATGTGACATTGAAGTCGAAGTGAAAGAAAAAGTAAAATTTCTAATAAAAAAATTAGACAACATTGAAAATTACAAGGACTGTGTCAAAATGTGGAAAGATGAAGCTGAGAGCAAAATAAGAAAATATATGTACAAACAACCTCTTCTCTTTAAAGATGCAACTGAAATGTGTGAATTGAAACAGCCCCACTCGCAGAACTCTTTGTCTCAACAGTTAATGTCTGATCCTTCACCAAATAACTTCTCACAACTCAAAGCTCCACCACCCCCATCACAACAGGACTTTTCATCCACTGCTCAGAGACTACACCGCCATGTTGAACAAGCAACGCTCACTATGCCAATGGTTGAAGTCTCTGGTCAACAAAATCCAACATTAGTTTTCCGTCCATGGACTTCTTCTGAAATATCTGCAGCATCTCAACATCTGCCCAATCCCACAACATCAGGTCAGACTTTTGCTAAAGAACTAAACACGTTTTGTCAAGACTTCAAGCCCACTATGAGTGAACTGAGGAGAGTGTTGATCATGAAAATGAAACCTACAGAATGGCATAAAGTAGCTGATCAACTGCAGAACATTGAACTGCGATGCAATCATGTGGATTGGAAACTCTAATGCTTTGTATAGAGAAGCTGTGAACAACATCTACATAGCTATCACCAAAGCCTTTCCTGCCTCCATCGATACTGACAAAATCCAATCCTGCAAACAAAGAGACACTGACGACCCTGAAGCATTTCTCACACGTTTAACAGAAGTGTATAACACCACAGTGGATTTACAAGACCTGATCACTTAGGTGTGACTCATGATGTTTGGGAAACATACCTGTGTAACTACTTCATCAGTGGACTAAAAACAGGCATTTCTTCAGCTGTGAAGAAAACTTGCATTGGCTGGAATGCTGCTCAACTAACTGAACTGAAAAGACATGCCACACATGCATATGAACAGCTACTGAGAAAGAAAGTAATGAAGCAAGAGAGAATGCAGAAAGAACTGCATGGCAGCTGTGACTATGTACAATAAGACCCAAAGACATGAAAGTGAAAATCACCAACTGGATTCAAGATTTCAGAAACAACTAAAGACTCTTCAGCCAACATGTAAGCAGAACAAAGAGAGGAGAAAAGCCAATCAAAAGAACAAGAGAAGATTTTCCAAAGAACCATGCTTTATCTGTTGTCAACTTGGACATTGGAGACGAGAGTGCTCTTTACGCCCTGTGCATTTACACCATCTTCTCCAAGTCAGCTTGTGACCCAAAAGCCAATATGGAACTACAATACGCCAACACCCTCTTCCCTAACCTGTGATGACGCCACCTCGTGCAGTGCTGACTGTGATCCAGTCACAGCCACCACACATGATCCACCTCCAACTTCCTGGGACATTAATGACTTTCATTTGGAAGTAACCTAAAGGCTACTGATGTTTTTGTTTGTTTTTTTCTTTTCTGATTTACTTGCCCTTCTATTTTAATGAACATGGGTTTAGTTTTGCTACAATTTGCTTTACATATTATCTAGAATTTGGACTACTTGAATGTATTCTCCAGAGTAGAATTAAGCACAGTCACTACAGTGAACTACCAAACAGTCACTGGGTGAAATTCCCCTCTAGTAGTAACTAGCTAGTGAACAGTCAAATGGGTGAAAGTCCCTGCTCTTTAGCGAACAGTCACTAGGTGAAACTCCTATCTAGGGTTACTGACTAGAAAAAGGCAAAAGGGTGCAATTCCCTGTGTAGTTGAGTGTAAAGACGGGCTGAGACTTTCTCATGAGGGAGAGTAGATTCAAGGGAGCAGTTAAGAATGGAGATATTATGTATTGTAAATGGAAAATGTTTCTTTCAGAAGTGCAATTTAACCAACATCATCTCTTACAGTAGAAGACAACTAAGTCAACTAAGCCAACACAGATGCCTGCTTAGAACAAAATTGAAACATAAATGTGTCAAAGGGGGGAATATAAGAAAATTTGTTTTAGATCACTTAGAGACTGTTTTCCATTTTTCAACTACAAGACCTGTAACCTGACAACGCCCTTCAGGACAAAGACAACCACAGGGAATGGTCTGAAGCCAGGAAATAACATTCCACCTGGTCCAACCAAAAGCATCTTGTCCTGGGCAGAATCAGACCTGCATCATTTAACCATCCTTCTGCTTTACAACTGTCACTGGAGAAAAACTTCACAAAAGTTCAGCCATCCACAACTTTTCAAAACTCGACTTGTTCCTCTTGTGCTCAACCACAGCCCTGAAGATGGACACATGGGCCAAAGGATGACTCCAGAGACGAGCTGTGGCTCAGAGAGAGGCCAAGCTGCGTGGGGAGACTAAAGCCATGTGTGGTCAAAGGGAGGACAAAGGGACAGAGGACAGGTGATATTACAAATCATACTGGAAATGGACAAACTGAACAAAACAATCCTCCTTAAAAGTGAACTGTTGAATTTTCCTCCAACTAATGGAACTCACTTTAACTCCATGGACTGTTTTAAATCCACAATATCTTTCCACATATTCTGTGTGTGACAATGACTGTTTATGAAGTATGATTAATGAATAATCAAAAGGGAGAATGTGTGATAGAAATTTAGATTGTGGAAAGATTTCTCTCAATCTGTCTTGTGTAAATTAATGTGATTTCTACCTGAAACCCAGACCAGTCATTAACATGTGTAAAGGTTCATCAGGCACAACTGTCTCCGCCTTCAGGAAGCCTTTTGTTATCATCAACTGTATGTTCATTTAGCACCAGCCTCTGAAACCAAAGTCACTCTGCTTTGATATGTATGCAACTTGTATTTCTGAATAAATACTGAGAGCTCAAAGGCTCTGGGAGGGGACATGGGGGAGACAGGGTGAGAGGCTGTTGGGCTTTGGCCGAAACAGGCCTAGGCCCTGTCCATATCTGCTGTAACAAGAATAAACCTTGGTCTATATTCCAAAAACTCATCGGGCTTCGCAAATGGATTCATTATTTATCTTCAAGAGATATATATAATTTTTGACACAACAGTCATATTAAGTATATTCATGTATGGCTGCTTACCATTGACTCACTAATGAGAAGCAGCAGCAATGCTTCTTCTGTATTTTCCTGAGGGCAGAACAGACTGAGGAGAGAGAGTCAAATATAATCAGTAAAAAAATTGAAGAAAAATATACTACTGCCACTGCCAATTTTTGTGGCATTTTGGCATATTTTTCTCCACTTTCCAAGTTTAGCCGAATGCATTATCGCTTACTTCTCTCCAGAGTACACTCGAGGGCGTCGGCTCAGAGTGTAGTTCTTGCTGTGAACGTGTCCATGCCGAGTGGGATCGTCCAATGGGGACACTGTGGGCGGGTCTTCCAGGGGAGACCAGTAACTCTGCTCACACATCCCCCTAAGCAAGATCTCTGCAAGCTGTCTCGCTATGGTCTACATGCAAAAAAAACCCCAAAACAAACAAAACAAGTAGGGTTACAGTTAGCTGGTATAAACTCATTGCATTAAAAGTGCACATAAAACTACCATGCGCAGGTTCTGAGTGGTTCTTGTCTCAACAGCCCGAAGAATCTCACGAAATCGGCCAACACCTCGAGTCAAGTTACTGTACAAAAAATATTAAAAAATAATTGATAAAAAAGATAGTCTGTGATAGATTTTTATTCTGGGAGAAAATTACTGTCAAAATATTAAGCACCCTCAAGCTGTTTGATGTCTGCATATTGGATATTTACTGCACTTACATTTGGGTACTTTATATTAGTATAATAGTGGTGATTATTTACACATTTATTGTACTAATTTAAGTTAAAATACAAAAATAATGACTAATTCACCATCTGGCAGAATGTTCTAACCACCTCTGTCGTAGCAATAGGCAACAACACCGTCTTCACACCTTTTTCCTTTATCTGCCTGTCAGCAGCTTTGTAACTTTGTGTGAACAAAGTGTGAAGTGGAAAATGTTTTTGGCACTGCTTCTTGATAACAATCTTTGTGTGCAAGTGTATATGTATATTACTACACTCTTATTGTACTCTAATATTTCACTCACCCATTTTTGAAGTGAATAACATGAGCTCTTTGCAGGCCAGTCTCCAGAAAATAACCTAGCTCTTGTTCTTGTGTAGCTGGACCTGGTTTAGGGCTGCGGTTCTGCATCCCTGCTGACAAAGCCTGAAAAAAAGAAAATTAATATGAAGAAAAGTAACGCAGTTTATGGAAAAAAATAAATAAAAATTCACCAGTTGGCACTACTTTGTTAGGCAGACTGTAGGCTATTTGTAATACCCACCCACAGATTGCATAGTTTGTTTTAACCAACAAGAGAACTAACTGTTCACTAAGATTAAAAGCACACCTTCTCAGCCTCTTGCAGGTAGAGAAGAGCAATATCTCCTGATTTTTCATAGCATGTGATGATTTCCTGGTCCCTGTCTGTTGTGCCCCTGTTAGATGATGGAGAGCCAGTGTTCCTGTTAGCCAGAGATGGAGAGGAGGCAGGCACCTTTTCAAGACAAAGGCCTGAAAAGAATAACACAAGATAGCAAATGCAGATAATTAATTATGTAGGTTGTTAAATCATCAAACTAAAAGTACGTTAGTCTGTTCTCTACTATAAATAGCACAGTGCTACCACCATGTGGAAGCAAAGCTAAACTACATAGCCAGATTAACCCAAGCAACGTTTTGTAGTTTAAGATAAATATATTTCTGCAATCACTGATTACTCCAAGTATAACATAAAAATATTTCAATCATTGTGTCTTGTTGTTTACCTTTAGTCGCATAAGCCTCTGCAATCATAGAAAGCCTATAGACTGGAGCCCCTCCCAGCTGCAGCTCATCCAGATTCACCTTGTTGTAGTGACCTATTTATTTGGAAAATATTAATTAGCCTTCAGACAACAAAGTGGACCAGTCAGTAATGGGCACAAAACCTACCTAAGGCATCGTTGTAGTCCCCTTCCACATAACAGAGCTTTGCCATCAGCAGACTGGCCTCCTGCAAGTAGTCAGGCTTTAGGTTCCCTCGGTCCAACGCTGCTGTGAGGTGTTTTCTGACCTCCACCAGTTTGGGCCGTGGACCTCTTGGACTAGCCCCTTGTTTAATGGGATTCTCTTTAAGATAAGTCTGCAGTTTACATTCCCCCAACAGCAATTCTCCAAGATCATCTGTGTGACAAAAGCAAGCACTTGTGATTAAACTTAATATTACAACTACAATTATAAAAACAATCTCTATGACAATGTAATTCCATGTACTTCAATGTTCAGTATAACTTAAACTAGCAAGTAAGACTACATTTGTCATTATGTAACAATGCAATGCCCTCAGTAAAATTCATTTAGTTTGTTCACAACCATCTAAGAGAACCACATACCAACCAGCATTATGAACAATCATGGCAATCCTCTGAGGTCATGGGCTGACTGAAATGACCAGTAATCCGGTTATAACCGTTTCAGTAGATGACCAACAAAAATATGTAAAACTTTTCACATTCCATATAAACCCTTCAAAATCATGCAGGTCCATTAATCCAGTCATTCACATTATTGCACCCTTAGTTATTACCCTTCCTATTTTAAGATCCCAGAGCTAACATACAGACATCTATTCAAGCTGAATATTTATAGATAAGCATGATTCTTTGAATGAGGGCAATTCAATGTACACCGGATGACATTGCATCTTTAACCTTCCCATGTTCAGTGATGAGGGCATCAGAGACACAGTGGACTTCTTACTCTCATAAATCCAACTCAGAAAAGAGTTAACTATAGAAGTCAAGCGCATGGAAAATGTAAATTGAGTATTGGAAATCGCCAGTGTGGGCTGTGCTGTCAGGAAGAGTCGAGGACTCACAGAGGAGAAGGCCTTTGGCGCTAAATGAACACAGACTAGTGTCTTTCTTACCGTTTGAGATGAGTTTGGCTGAAAGCTGCCGCACCAGCTCCGGGATTTTGTCCCATTGCGCCTCAGATCGACACCGCTCAATTTCGGTCTCCAGTCGTGAGCCAGACTTCTTCGCTGTCATTTTGGGCCGACTCAGCTGGACCAAAACAGCCGGAGAGCTTCCACTGCCCAAGCGATCTGGACTGTGAACTAGGAAGATCCGGATTAAACTTCAAATTAAGAAAAACTTTACCAAAATGCTAGAGTTTACAACAAACCTACCCAAGAAAGGCTAAAGTTTTGTTTTGGATGGACTTATTTGCACTACAAGTATTTAGAGTGAGTGTTTCTTCTTGTCGTTGGTCTGCAAAAAACAATTACAATCCAAACTCAAATCTTTTGTTTTGAAAGTACAAAAATACGCTATGAAATCTTAACGGAAGTCATATAAGTCCAAACACAGCTCTGTTCTCGCTGTGCTGAGGCTAATCGACATGGCACAATTGTCTCTGTATTTAACAAATATAAACATTTCTTTGGGTCAAACGATGGAAAACGAAAAGGTAAGTAAGTAATTCATTTGTGGGTAAAATGATTCCTCCTTAAGAAGTATTATAGTTAATCAACAGTTAACTTCCTTAGCAAGATAGCTAACTAAGTCTACTTAAATAGCCCCCGAATTAAATCCCCCAAAATCAGGCTGAAAAGGACGGAACGACTATATTATGTATTATCCATTAAATATGACCAATGATATACAGCTAAACTTTAATAATAACTTACATTGTTCCAAAGCAAGCTAGGAAAATTTTCAGACAGTGTGGTAGCAATAAAAGTAAATGTTTCTTTCAGGGTGTGGATGGGTCAACTAGTTTGGAAATGCAAGACATGAGCCAAAAGAAAGTAAAGGTTCCTCGTAGGACTATCTACTTTGCCAGTGGAGAAACCATGGAGGAATATAGCACTGATGAGGAAGAGGATGTAGAACCTGCCCAGAAAGATGTCCTGCCAGTAGACACAGTGGGGCAAATATTATTGTCTATCTTTTACAGGATGCTTTATTGTTTATTGGTCCTCATACTGTGTTTGTATGCTATAGTCAAAAATGACCTGGGGTCCTTATGTCTGGTTTCAAATGTGGAGAATGGCAACTTCAACAGTCTCAGGTAAATATTAAGGATTTCCAACAGTTTCTGTGCTCAATGCTGCTCAGAAAATGAATAGATAAATACTGCTAGTAACATCTTGTCCCTCTTGTTCAGTATGTGATTACATGGGTGAGAAAATGGCCTCTCTTTTTGGCATCACTACTCCTAAATATCAATATGCTATTGATGAATACTACCGTATAAAGAAAGAGGTAAGTCCACAACAATTTCTTCAGATAGACATAAGACATATTCACAACAATGGCTTATGTGTGTGTAGGAAGAGGAGGAAGAGGAGGAGAATCGTCTTGCGGAGGAAGCAGAGCGACAGTTTCAACAGAGCAAACAGCCAAGTGATTCTACCACCATGCAACAACCAGAGTCATCATTTGTAAACATTAACTTTGACATTGAACATGATTCATGCCCTGAAAGTCAAGACATAAATGGCACAGATGGTTAGATTAGAACCTCTAATATTTATGGGGTAAACACACTTTGATTTTTAATCATACTATTTTTTTAAATGTTCTTTCTACATTTTCTTGTTTGTAGAACTCAGTGTAGGATATTTTATTTTTGTTGGCCAATCACTACATCTTTTTAAAAATTTCACTGTAAAACGTAGGTGCATCTAGACCTCTTGCATTTACTAACTGCCAATTTACAAGAAATGTACATGTACAAGTTACTGAATGTTAATAGTTTCATTAATCCTTAAAGTGTCCTTGCTGAATGTACAGTTGTCATAAAACTCTAATTAGATTATGTTCAAATAGATTTTTCATGGTAACAAGCTTTAGTTCAGTGGAAGTAAAGCACAAATGTTTAATAATAGCCATGTGATTTGCCAAAAATATATACATTTCTACTACTCCTCTTTATATGAAAGATGTGATTACATAAGTACTCCTGAACTAATTCTGAATAACTTAATTTAATAATAGAATATAAAGGGAATAGAGTAGGGTATTTCTACTAGTTTATGAAATATTCCATTGTGAAGGATTTTTTTAACAAATGACCGAGAAGTATGGAAGCAAATGTTTTATTTAACTATTTTACATTGATCTGTACATAGTAAATATTTATTTTGTGTCTTAATAAAAAAAAAAAAAATAAATTGTTTGCTTTCATTTTTTTCTGTTGCTTAAACTTACAAAAAGGTATCTAATATTTGAAATGCAAACATGTAAAAGAACAAAGAGAAAGTAAGCAGTAGGAATGGCCCATTAAGACTTGTAGAAAATAAGCTTAATATTTCTGTAGAAAGGAGAAGTCCAACAGACCTTTTACAAATCTGTATGACACATTACTTCAAGTGTCATCGAGGTCACTTGTGTTGCTACTATTGTTGTCATTGGCAACTAGCACTTCTCTGTTTTCATATGTCCAAAAGCCGTTAAGGTCTATCAGGATACTAACAACAGTATCACCCTGACAACAGTTCACCAAGTCCTGCAAGGTGATTTTATATGGATCCTTGGGCTTCACCATGTCGTAGATCTCATCCTAAAAAAGGGAAAAATCTCAGTCAGTATTTAGTTCTAAACTTTACCTTAAAAAGCCATGGGATACTGTGTGGAAAATGGACCTTGACATCTTGAAAAGTCACGGGCTCTTGACCATGAACTTTCATCTGCTCTTGTATGGCCTAAAAATAACACACAATACAAAAATTTATCATACAAGTCATACAACCAGGCATAAAGGAATTTGCAACTGGCCAATACCCTAAAGAAATAGTTGAGTGAGAAGACATTGAGATATCCTTGGTTCTCCATGTCTAAAAGTTTAAAGATGTATTGTAATGCAGCTGGTTCTTTTCGGTTTTCCAGGGCCAAAACAAAGTCTAAATATGTCTTATAGTCCTACAACATAGAATAGAGTATACAATTAGTTTTGAGTTTATTTTTTAAGAAAAAAAATCATAGGCTTAAATTATACCATTTCTCCATCATATGTGAGGCACTCCTGAAACACCCGGTCAAGGAAGACTGACGTCAAAGTGGCTGTTCCATAACGAGACAGCTCTTCCTTGCTTAACATACCATTGTGGTCTTTGTCCAGATTAAGATACTGGCCTAAAAAGATGTTTCAAATCATTCAGTATTTGTCTACACACTGACAAACATTGTAGAGTGAACTTATTTACCGTAGACCCTTAGGGCAGACGGAGCTGAAAACCAGTTTGACTCCTGACTCTCTTTTGACAGTTCTTCATCTCTCAACTGTGCATACAGACAGAAGCAAACAAAGGTGACTGGTTAAAGGTAGGTCCTATGGTGGAAGTAGACATAGAGACATGTGTTTATATCTACAGTTATAACAATAAATATATTGATAATACCTCTAACAAGTCATCCAAAAAACTACATGCCAAGATGTCCTGGATTTTTATCTTCCCTGGATGAAACAAACAAAATAAAAACCAAACTAAAGTTGTATTAAGAAGTTATCGATTGCTTTGTTTGCTCTGGCCGACTCGTTTACCTGTTCGCAGAGGGTCAAGGAAGAAAAAAAACTTGCGGACAGCAGTGCAGACATAGAAAGAGTAAAATGACTTTTCCAATCCATCGAGCTGAGGCAGAGTTGGGATCAATTCCAAGATGTAGTTCTCAAGATCCTGAAAGTGGTTGATTGGATATTTAATTAGAAAATTAATGCAGGGTGTTTTTTTTATGTAATATATGTAATAACTCACAGATTCTCTGAGGTAACCCTGTCCTGCCACATCATATAGGCTTAAACCTATCCTGGTCTGATGTAACCACACTAAAATGTATGAAGAAGGAAAACAATCATAATATATTTTGTATTTAGTGAACCATTGTTTGTTTAAGAAAAAAGAAGAGCATCAAACCTTTCCTCATGACATAGTTAAAGAACTGCATGATGGAGATTCTCCCATAAGGGTCATTGTGAAGCAGCTTAGCATAAACTCGAGCAGTGAAAAATTTTCTAAACATTAAGAGAGAGTACAGTTTATTTAAGCATGAAAGTTACATTATGCAGTAAACATCTGCTGCAGCAGGTTTACTCACTTGCACTTTGGCCCAGCTTTCTCACCCACTTGTAAGTAGGCTTCATAACTAATCATGGCCTCTTCTCCTGTTATTGGAGGAACCTGATGCTTATCAAGAAGAAACCAAAGATTCTGCAAAAAACAAACAAACAAAAAAAGTCTCAGAGATGACACATCAACATCAGACTATTTAGTTGTTAGTTACTGCCATGTACCTGAAGTTCTTCATTATCCAGCAGTTCTCGACTCTTCCTTTGCAGAAACACAGCCCTCGATTCCTCTCTCAACTTTTGCAGAAGTATCTCATCTTCTGCTGGAAGCTGTAATGGCAGAGTTGTAATTAAGCATTTTCAGAGGGTAAGTAATTGGTAATCAATCCTCGAGTGTGTATTTATTACGTAGTATCAGTAAAGTGTAATTACTCTATAGTAAAACCGTGGGATGTTATTGTAGGACGTGTCTTTGTCGCCTCCTCCCTTCCACTCTGTGTAATACTTTGTGAAGAGCTCAGTTTCTTCTGCTTTCTTTTCCTCCTCGCTTCTTTCATCTATCAACGAAACATGCCAGATAACATTTACATATAAAGCATATAGACATATCCAGTCTAAACAGTTGAGTCACTTTGTTGCAATGGTTAGTTATTGTAGGTGGCAATTTAGCATAATAATTTGTTTTCTCTCACCCTTGGGAGTGTTTTCCAGCCTCCTTTTTAATACCTCAGACCAGTGATCGCTTTTTTCGTCTTCCATAGTTTTTAAAGTGTTGAAATGCGTACAATATGTGTTAAATACTAGCAAAAAATCGCTATTTTGTAATGGTCAGCTATGCTACGGAAAATGAGAACAACTGAAAACGGAACCAGAACTTCGTTATCACTCGGTCCTTCAGCGTAAAAGAGCCCTGAGCCGAAGTGACAGTGAAAGTAAAAAATGTTTCAAGATAACGGTAATTTACTGATAAAAAGAATTTTCTAGTCAAAAGATATTCAAGTTGACTAGTTTAACTCAGATTTTGTTTACATCCGTGAACGAGTGCAACTCATGCTGCAACTTGATGCAATTGTCAAATGTTGATGACGTCAAATATGCGACTCAACCCATGTCTCCAATGTTTCACTTCAGTAAAATGTAAGGACTTTTTATTTTCAAATAGATTTAAATGTTATTAGAAAGGTGTTTAATTATGATGAGTATAGTGTACAAAATCACGAGATGCATTAATGTTAACGTGGCTTCTTTCCTGATCCAGTGATATTATATTTGATGGTTTGGTAGTCTATTAAATTATTCTATTTCTTGTTTAAGCTGTCAATACATTATTTTATCAAGTAGAAGTTTGTTGGTGCCATGAGGTCAAGCATCATATGCAAACTCAAAACCTGTTCAATGCATTTTAACCCTGTCTTGTACCATGGGACTGTTGTCAATAGGGAAACTTACTTGATTTCAAAACTGTACTACAATGCACGCTGTTTAAGCTCTAAAAATACATTTCAAAAGACCAACGCGGTAGACAAAACCCAAAACAAGGATTCAGAGAACCAAAGAGGTTATAGAGACAGATATGGAAAAGAGAATGGCCAGAAGGAAAGAAACTGGATAGACACGTCTCTGCAACGATCCTCTACCAAATCTGTGTTTGCTGCTGGGACTGCAAAGAAAACAGCAGAAATACTGAGGAAGAAAGCAGCTCTGGTCTCTGGGATGCGGCCAGCCACTCTGGATGACCCCAAACCGAAAACAATAGCAGGTTTGGGGAAAGAAAATTAAACAGTGCAAAAATTATTCACAATACTAATTATGTTTTGTTTTTGACAGAGAGGGACAAGCTTCCTGATCGACCCCTGTCTGTTGCAGAGTGGAGAAAATTGAAGGAGTCTATGATTAATGTCCAGCGTTTTGAAATCTACACAATGAATGGACTGTTCAACACTGGAGCAGATTTGGATATTGCCAAGTAAGAAAATTATTTACATGTATTCAGTTTTATTTCATCATGCCTTTTATATATGACCCAACTTAACTTTTTAATAAAATGCATTGTAATGTCAGCTAGGGTTAACAACACATCACTTAGCAGAAACTGAGAGTTCAATAATTATTAATTTAATTTAAAAAAATCCAGATTTCTTTGTAAGAAAAAATATGATCATGTTTTGTACAATTCATGTGGGATCAATGAAAAAGTGGGAAATTCTCCAAATAAATTTGACAAGGGCACTTTAATGTTACTGTATGGTTTTCTCACACAGATCATTGCTGACTTTTGTTGTCACTGAAACGGGAACCCTGTCCTATGAGTTGCTGCTAAGATATCTGACGCTTTGTGTGATGGGCGGCCATGACAGTGAAGTGTTTGACGTCTATGACATCATGCGAACATCTTTCCCTTCCCTGGAAACAGGAGCCTCCAGCCTCTTTATAAAGTCCTTCTGCCGCACAGAGAGGTGGAGGAAGGCTCTTGTCATTCTGCAAGAACTCAAAAAGGTACAATCAATCAATTATATGTATACAAGAAAGTAAGAAAAGAAAAAAACAAGTAAGAAAATATTCTGATTACAAAGTTTAGATTACAAAAAAAAAGAGATAAGAACTAAAAAAAAATAATAATCTGAACAGATAAATATTTATACAGGTCAAATATCTTCATACAATGTGTGAATTCAAGGATATTCTTGAAGATTAAAATTTGATTATATGATATTCCTTGTCTCTTACATCTAGCTTTGTTTCTATTTTTAACAGGTAGTCACCCCATCACCACGTAACTATGGTGACATAATATCAGCTGCAGTTCAGCACAGTGATTTTACTACAACCTGGATGCTTTATGATGAGTTAATAGAAAAAGGACTGAGCCCACATGCTGAGACCTGGGAAGTGCTTTTCAGTGGAGCAAATGGGACTAATGCAAAGGAAGAGGAGGAAAAGATCAGGCCTCCACTAAAGCAGCGGCTTCTGGGTATTCTGCACCACATGCGGGAAAACCAGATCTATCCACCAAAAAACTTGGCAAAAAGCATCAAGACCTGGTTTGAAAGGTAAATCAAGAGTACACTTTTGCTGTATAACAAATGATGTACACTGTTGTGCCTATGGTTGAAAGCATGTGGCCAGTCTAATGGCAGGTGTATCCTGTAATACTATCTCCTACAATTTGCAACAAGCAATGACATTTGCCTTTAAATATATTCTATTTTTAGTCTTGAGGACCAAAAATGGGAAGGAAGGTGGACCACTACCTCCCCAAAGTAACTATTCTTGTATATTTATACTAATACTATTAAGATGGAGTTTAATGTAAACAATAATGTGATTGTAGACAATGGACATGATGTCTGTGTGTTTAGGGGCATGTGCCACTGTTGTGGGACTGAGCTGGAGTCCATTCAGCTGACTGAGGAGGAATACAAACAGCTCAAAGATAAAGTGATGGTCAATGTCATCCAGGGACAAGATGTTTTTAACAAGACTACCCCTCAGGTTGGTTTATGGATTATATTTAATCAGCCTTTTAAAACGTATTAAACCATTAGAGGTTTGGTATGCCAAACAAACAGCTGCTGGAACTGTGGAGAAAAATCTCCCCTTTGATCAACTTAAGCAACTGGTTCGATATTCGGTTCGATCATTTGGCAACATTTGCAACAGTTCTTTGTAGTAACAATACAAAGGTATTTAGGCATTTAAATATAAAATTATGCACATCCAGAACAAAATCTATAGTGCTGTATAGGTTGAACAATGCATGCAAAAATCAATAACATTTCATAGTTTTATGGTTTATAAAAATAATGGCAACAACAACGTATTAACCGTAAACTTAATTTAAACTAAACCTAAACTTATAACCAACAAGACAGTTTGGTCTCTTTCTTATTCTCTGTTCATATTCAAGGAACATACAGGCATAGAAGCTGCCATACATTATCTCAATATTGCTGACATGCAAGAACCTGTAACAAGTAAGACTGCATAAAAAGACACACTGAAGAAAGGTTAGTTTAGTTTAAAACTTTGTGTAGATTAGCTATGATACAACACCCTTTTATTATGCCAGAATACAACTTCATTCATATGTTACTCTATAGTATGTGTATTATGCTGCTTGTAGTACGTAATTCAGGTCAGCAGAATTTACCACGGGCTGGTTTTCAAAATGCTGTCATTCTTTGCGTGTAACTGTGCATAAATGGCACCATCATCTTATGTATGCATGTGTAGCCCAGTGTGTGTGTTTTAAGCAGTCATATTATCCACCGCCGCACAATGAACGGGTTTCACGTATCAGCTCTGGAAAGTCCCTGGATAATTATACTGGATTTTCTCTTGGTCTGTTTCAGCTCTCCTTTTTCTTTCCCTCCTCTCAGTTCACTACTTTATACAGTGTCCATAAGATTCAGATTGTATTAAAACATTGCCATTGTATATCTCTAAACTTCCCCAGGCTTATTATATACAATCAACTGCATTATATTACGCAAAATTTACTCTTGCGATCTTTAAGCCATGTTATTGTTGATGTTATTAAAAGGAGTTGTGTTTTCTTTCATTCACACATGAGTAATCCTGGTTTACTAGTCTCCAAAGCTCAAAATGCTCTGTTCCACCTTGTGATGTCATGTAGTGGTAGTTTTCAAGTTAACGGTTACCTTTTATTCAGTGTTTTCAGTTTGGGTATATTTTTGACAAGGAAACATTATAGCATAGATCAGAAAATAGTGTAATATGGGCTCTTTAGGCTGACAATATGTCCACCGTCTTGCAGGAAGATTGCAAACTTTATTCTTTAACATTCTTATTCCTCTGCTATATTACATGTTAATTTGCATGTTAGTCTGCTGTTTCAAGGCCAGGGGAATTCACACAAGCCTATTTCCATACCACTGCTATCTAAAAGTGAAAGTCTCGACAATTCCTCCGTACCAGACATCTATTATAAGATCCAAAATATGTCGCCTATTATGGTAGAAAGCTGGTCAACTCTTATTTACTGTTTCTTGTATTGAGCTTTGTAAATAACTTCTTCTGTACACTACAAAGGAAGTTGTAACCAAATAGTTGTGTGTTTTACCATCAGCTGGAGGCCTTCAACTTCAAATAATGCCCACAGAAATACTTTTAACTCACTGGAGCTGGCCAGGTAGATTTACTCTCAAAAGGCTTTGATCGGTCACAGCAGGACCGAGGAAAGCAGATAGCCCCCAGTTCTCAGTCAAAATAGGAAACAATCATGTGGTATTTTTGGTGATCTTTGCTCTAGTATACATTACTGTCTGCATACCTTTTTTGCTTTTACTTGTGCTTGATTTGTACTTGATTTTTAATGTGTGTGTCCCCTCAGGAGCTGGAGAGGTTTAAAGCATTTGTGAAAAGAAAGCCTGCTTTTGATGTGGTTGTTGATGGACTAAATGTCGCCAATATCAATAAAGATAAAAGCAAGCTCTCAGAAACGGTAAGACCGGTGAATAAGTAAAAGAAGTTAGCAATTTTCACTGTGCTGCGGTGATTTTGAGACCTTGGCCTCAATCCAACTCAGGGGCTTTTTCTATACTTTGTACTATGACTAAACCAGCTCAAATTGTGCATGTGGGTGTGACAGTCACCTTTAAAACTGGCCACTGTCTTTATTTAACATTTGGCCTACTCGTCTGCCTGCCCACATTTGTCTGTCTAACAGGAAGTGTGCATCTTAAAACCTCAATCTTTCAGCTTTTAAAAGAGTGAAAATCCAAAACTGAGTCACATTTTTACACAATATCAATATATGTTTTCTCTTTTTTTTTATTATTAAAAGAATGTTCTATCATCCATGTGGTTTTACTGATTTGCTGTTGACCTCTTGATTAAAAAGATGCCCTATATCCTTCACTAATCAACATGATAATTTCAAAATCTCAGTTAAAATGTAACTAATATCATGTCACCACAATATGTTCACCATTATTTGCCTATTAAATATTTACATGTATACTTTGTCATGTTTCAGTTGTTGGCAGTGGTGTCTGAGCTTGTGCTTCAGGGTCAGACAGTGCTAGTTTTGGGGAGAAAACACATGCTGCGTCCAACCAGATCCTGGGACAGAAACAACATGAATTCTCTCCAGCAGAAAGCCCACTGTTTCTTCACTGAGAACATGTGAGTACACCAGACACAATAATTATGATTAGACTTGTTGGAAAGCACCCACTCACAGCAGCTGAGCAGGAGCTGTTTGTAGAAAATACTGAAATCTTTTTATGTAATCAATAAATGATAAAATTGACCCAGTACTATGGGGAACATCGAATGACCATTTTGATTAAGTTACAAAACATAGTAGCAACACATAACCATGTTTTTCACTGAATAGTCTTCTAAGTAACACTTTTCTCACAGCTCTGAGGATGATCCTTTCCTGTTATACGCTGCTTTGCATTCTGGGAATCACTGTCGCTTTGTGAGCAGAGATCTAATGAGAGATCACAAGGCCTGTCTGCCAGATGGAGCCACCAAGCGCCTCTTCTTTAAGTGGCAGAGGGGACATCAGCTGGTGGTTGACGGTTACATAGCACCAGGAAGGAAAGTCTGTTTTCAGGTAAGCTGAAAAAGCACAAGAATGACAGGAAAGGAAAGAGGAAGTTTAAGCAAAAAGACATTTCGGTTTTATTTCAGGGCATTCCCAGCTATGACACTATTATCCAGACGTCAGGAGGTTCATGGCATATTCCCTATGATGACTCAGACGACAGATGCACCTATGAAGTGCCACAGAAGTGGTTGTGCCTTACAAGTCAACAACACTGAAACTGATTTTCCCCATACCATACAGTACATAACAAATGTATAAAATTAAAACTATGTTGATAAAAGCAAATGTGTTTCTCCAGTGTAGGATCTTTAAATGGTGTAGTATTATTGACATTTTCAGTTTAGTAAGAACAGAATATTGTTACTTGAAAAGTACAATTTAAAGAATTTGGTTCAAATATTATGTAAGTGGTGCACTAAAATTAAATACAAATGTTGCTCAAGCTTGTTACAGTTACAAATCCTTAGACATTATCAAGTCTATGTATCAAAATTATTGACCAAAGCCTGAATAATGAGAGGGATTTAATTGTATGAATCACATAATTTACTGGAATTCAAAAGTAAATTTCAAATCTCAAATTGAACAGAACCAAAAAGTTTTCATTTCAGTTCATTTTTATCCAACTCCCTTCCTTCCCAGTACTGTCACATCCTGTTGTTGGGGACTGTCGCATGAATACTGAGGACAGCTGAGTGTTCTGTTCCTGGGAATTTCCTGCCACTTCCTCAATGACCCCACCCTCTGAAAAACTTCCTGCATTGAATAAGAGCCTCAATCCGACACCCATTTCCCAAACACCTTAATGCTCAAAGTACACACACACAGCAGGAGCAACTATCCTTGATTCGTATCTTTTCCGATTTCTATGAAGTTGTTAAGGTTGCCAAGTTTGAAAATAAAAGCAATTCTGAGTAATAATATTTGTCATATTAAATACATTTTTAAATAAAATGTTGACACAAGTTCTGTTAAATACGAGTTTTAATTTAAGTGGAGAGTGTTGGACTGTTTGCTGTCTGACATATACAACTTGCTAGACTATACACTTCACAGCTTCCATAAAAATACATCTTTTTATACACAGCATTTACAATATACAACAGAGTCGTCACGGTACAATTGTTTTAGTGATGAAATTTACAACGTCCACAGAAAATAATTAGGTGTCCATTTAATCAAAGAGCAATACGAGATCCCATCCTGTAATTTGTAGTATCTGTACACATCATTGTCTTTCATTGTTTTGTCTCCAGGCTTATCTCTTTGCCAGCCAGTCTCGGGAGCGCCTCTGCAGCTGCCTGTTTATGTTGCCCAATGCATTCTCGTGAATAGGCCTTTGGGCATTTGATGAAGAAATAATAAAGTTCTTTCTTCCATTTCAAAACCATCAACATTAGTTATCGGTTTCTTCATCACACCTTTCCCAATGTCCTCTAATGTCCATTCCACTGGATATCGTCGTACCCCACCTGCAAATAAATGCAAAAGAAACATCAGTATTTCAGTAAGACCTTCCCATGATTTGATTTTACTATGATTTCTAACACGCACCTCCTCATCTTCCTCCTCGTCTTCCTCCTCGCTGTCGTCATCCTCACTGTCTGGAAGCTCTCGTAGGCCGGGCTTAGTCAGTGAGTACAGCTCCTGCCTGATTTGCTCATTGTCGCGACCATATGTGAGGTGAAATGGTGTGTGACCAGCGGACGTGAGGAGATTTGGGTCGGCACCTTTTCTGAGCAGCAGTTGTACCAGCGAGAGATTCTGTTGGTCTACAGCGAGATGTAGTGCCCCACGACCACTTCTTTGTTCCTAAAAAAAGCCAAGATTTTGTATTAAGTCTGTGGCTAAAATCATAGGCATTTCTTTCTGCATGCAGTTCATTTTAGTGAGTTTACCTTGGCGTTTATGTCGGCCCCTAAATCCACAAGGTTTTCCACTAGCGATAGAAAGCCGTGAACTGAAGCTAGGTGAAGACAGTTTTGACCTGCAAAAATAAAATAATAAGATGTTACTACAGTGGCATGACAAACTATTTCCTATTTTCACAAAGTTGTGATGATAGAAGGTTAGAGGGTACTTCCGTGCTCAAGCAAAGTACATCTTAAATAGTGGAATAACTTTTATATGCCAGTTAAAACAAAAAGCTACTGAGTGGTGTTTGGCTGAGCTGGACTACCACACAGGGCGTTACCGCATAATATAATAAAGCAACAATTTGAAACATAATATCTTGAGCAACCACTGTGTTTTTCAATGTGGAATTTTGTGATTAAATATAGTAGACTGATTCCTAACTAACTGAGGACAAGATGGGAATATAAAGCATTCAATCCCGAAACAGATAAAAGAAAAAATATAAGTGGCATTATAATAAAAATCCCATGTATAAAGTAAAGAGAGTGAGAAGAGCTCATTTTCTACAGATTGATAACCACCTGACAAAGCACATAATAAGCATACCATCTAAACTGTCCATAGGCAGACCTTGGATGCTTACCATGATAGTTAAAGGCAGCCATTGCAGTGTTTAGATGGTGGGGGAGGCAGTTCTGTGTGATCACGCTGAAACAGGGCAGGTTTCCATGTCGACAGGCGATGTGAAGGCCTGTGTCTCCGTTACTGTCGACGAGTGTGGGGTCACAGCCAGCTGCTAGGAGGCGCTCACATACACTCGCCTGATTTGTTATTACTGCTAAGTGGAGAGGAGTCTACAAAAGAAGAGCACAGGGAGAGGAGTTATATGACCTTGTACAAACAGAGCTGATGGAGTTTACCAATGGAATTCCATAAGATAACAATAAAGCTAAGATTACAGTTTAATCACTCTTCAGCATGAAGTACCAACCTGTCTCTGGTCGTTTTGTGTGTCAAGAAAATCTGTGTTCTTAGAAAGCTCAATTATTTGCTTGATGTAGTCCTTGGCTTCATGGATGATGGCCAGATGGAGCAACCTAAAACAAAAGAAAGACATTTTTACTCAACTTTACTCTTTGTGGTTCAGTGAGATGAGAAACAGTGACAAAAATATTGCTAAGCCCACCACAGCAAAAGGGTCACAAACTCAGTATACTGAGTGTGGTGTTCTTGTAGAAAAGAAATGTGGGCTAAAGTACAAAATATAGAAGAGCACTTCATTATTATTTGTGTATTAACCAATTATTACTGAAAGGCAGTAGGCTACTATAAAAATGTGTTCCTTCAAACCTTTAAGGCATATTCTCTGCAATGTGGAAATACAATCTGCGCGTAAAATAGAAAATTATAATTTAGGGGGTACTTTTCAAATGTTTCTCCCCTTCCATGTGGTCGGGGGCGCGCATCGGTCGGATTCCATGGCGGCGCGCCTGGGACTTTCCCAGTCTGACCCGCGGACATAGTAGATTCCCTCTCGATAATAGTCTTTTGTTTATGTTCAATGCCATCACGTCTGGCCACAGCTAACCCCATTGTTAAAGCGAACACGGGTGGTGTGCATTGTTAGCTCGAAAGTATTTGTCCGTAAAACTTGGATTTCAATGAAACTTTTAGGCCCAGGCCTGTGCTTTGTAATGACAGGCTAGAAGCAGACATTCCCCACAGGAAAGGGATCATATTACCTCCCAAGAGCAGAGCGAGGCCTACCCAAGCAGACGGGAAACCTAGCTCTAAATATACCAGACTGTCCATAACGTCATGCCTTATCTAACTTACGTGTCTCCGTCTTCGGTGGTCTGTGTTGTCCAGTGCTGCAGCTCTCCGGTTACAGTGGCTTGTTTGGACTCACTCTGCAACTGCAGCGCTCGGATCTCCGCGGCCACGGCCTGGTACTCCTCCTCTTTGAGCGAGTCTAAACCACTGTCGAGCCTCTCGTCCGTCGACGGCTTCTCTTCCTTAGAGTCCCGGTTATAATCCATTTGGCTGAATATACTGGTCCGGTATCGGTCCATGGCGGTCCCTGTAGCCCGCAGCGAGGCGTGTTTGGCTGGATTCAAAAGGAGTTTGGAGCAGTCTGCAGTAAATGCCCTCTGTGTGGCTGCGGCGGGGCGGGGCTTACAGCTAGGTGGGGGATTTCCAGAAACTGTCACTCACAGTAACAGTGTGTACAGATCTGTGGCTCCTGGAGCAGAAGGGGCTTTCTTTGAGGCAAATGCAGTCTACTCAGACTGTCAGCAGAAAGCCTAAATAAATACAATTCCAACTTCCAGCTTATTCAGCCTTGACTAAATAGTCATGCACACAAATTATGCAAAGTGTTGTAGGCCTGCTAAACATTTGGAAGTTCCAGAAATTTTCATTTGATTGAAGTTGAAGTAAATTTCTGTCTGACACGCATTATGATATGGGAAAAAGTCTCCTCGTTGAGTTCTTTTGCCTTTCCCCATTTTTGCTCTTTGTGAATTGTGCTGCAAGGGTTTCTGTTCTTGACATGAGTGTGTGTTGAACACATTTGGAAAGTCCTCAAAGTGCACTTTAATAATCTTTTTGCATGAATCACTTGAGGGAGAGGTGAGTGTACCAGCCCACAATAAATCTGCAAGATGCACAGGGGTTTCCGCCAGAAGTTCATTTGTGACTGCAATGTGATTTCACTTTGTTTATCTCACAGTAACATGATAAATGTACAAGGAGGAGGAACTACTGTAGTGGAGTTTCCCTAAGACCCACACAGGCCAATGAGAGGTTCAGGTTCTTAAAGATACACACGCATATACTCAAATAACAAAAACAAGGTGTGTTTTGAGATCCAAGTCCACCTCTCTACAGAATAAACTATTGGTGACCGTGTACTTTTGACAAATGAGTTCACATACTTGGAGTAATACAACTATTAATTGCTGTTCTATTTTAGATATAACTATTAATTAAATGTACTTGCGATGCCTAAACTGGAAGTACTCCAAGTTTAGTGCAAATCTGTGAAGCTTCACTGGACTGTGACCTTTCCTGGTTTAAAAACAAACAGCAGCAGCAGGTTGGGGGCCTGGGGGAAACTCCAGCCTTGGTTACCTCCCATTGTTTAGACGGTGAGACCAGTTCAACAGGCAGGCTCGGGTCTCAGCATATGTTAGTATCAGCTCTCAACTAGGAGACTAATTTCTCACCTATACAAGCATTAAGCAAATGGCCTATGCTTTAATGTTGCTACAATATATGTAAAAACTAATTTTAAAAACTGAAAACTAACTTTACATTTAGAGATGATATTGTAAATAAAAGCAGAAGAAAGGCCTATAGATGGTCACACATGCATAGAAGCAACACAATTTGAATGACTCTTTTCCAGAAGCCGAGACCAGTGGTTCTCAAATTGCGATACTGATACATAGCCTTGTATTAACAATGGCTTGGTTACATGTAATTTGGAGTACTGAACAACAACATAAGCACTGGACTACTGGACTTAAAAAGATAAACTTAAATTATTGATGACTGAAAGTGTTAGTTAATTACATACATATTTTGTATATCTGGAACATCTGACAATTGTCATTAATTGATAATTATTAATGTTAATATGTTGTTATATGATTAATTTATATTTGTCTTCTTTTAATGCTTTGCACATTTTGAATTGTCTGTCATAGAGAAATATTTTCTCTTTCACAGATTTTCTGTAAATTCACTCAAGGTTAATTTGGAGTCTAAATAGTATTTTGATCTCATAAGGCATACAGGTGTGTCTCTATATGCTGAGGAGTATTTCTGTTGTTACAGATGTCTAAGCTGTATGCAAAATATGTATACTATGTCATTTTTGAAGAGTACCTCTTATTCAAACAGGTGTCTCCTACACATTGTCAGCTTGTAGGATTCCCTGGGCTTTCTGTACTTGAATAAACCTGTACAACAATTGATGACTAATGTATGTGCAAACTTTCAGTTGAATCCAAAACTCTTCAGGTAAAGGGTCTGAGTAATCATGAATCACAACATCACATGTGCTGATCACAGACTGCAACAGCATGACACATGCACAAAAAAAGTCCCATTAACTATCAAAAACATGGCATCAACATTATACAACCCTGGTGTCCTTCAACCCTAACTCCATCATTTACAAGACCATGACAATACTATGCAACATTCACAAGCGAATCACTTTTGAAAATGTAATACTGTGGTACATTTCAAATAAAGCTTACACTAAAAGGTCAAAATATGGACATAAGAAATAAGGTTTAAGACTCAACATGGTTTTGTTTCATTTTATTGTACAAGTAGTGAGTGTTCTGCATAGTACAGTCCTTCACCAGGGAATACAAAGTCAATTGACTGATGACACTATAGTTTAGAAAGATATTTTACCTCTGGATTTTGATGTCAAAGGACGAGATTGTAGGCCTTAAATGAAAACAAACAAAACAAAAGGGTTACATTGGGTCTTGCTTAGTTTAGTTTTCTGTTTTATCTCTGGAACTTTGGTGAATGGTTATGATTTGATTTTACCACAAGATGGCGACAGAGTAATGGAATAACATCCAAGCTCATGAAGCCATGAAGGAACAAATGGGATTCCTCAAACGTAAACCTTTCAAAAATCCGCGTGTTCCGAATCCTTTGCTAAATTTTGGCTCCACCTGACGGCCAGTGGCAGAAGGCACACGGAGCCTGTATCATTTTTCGTAAACTGGCGCATTATTAAGCTGCCTCCCCAGTGCCCCATGCCAATTGCCTTATGCCTATACTTGACCCAGCAGTGACTATAGACTGTATATTTAGTGACTTAAGGGAGCATTATGTAACTTTTCTGGTGACGAGAGGTCACTTGCTTGTCTCCATGGACAAATAGACCAATTATTTTGTCTGAAATAGGCTACTACTTCAAATAAACTGTAGCCTATCTATTTAGTCTATTTTTTCTACAGATATTTTATAGCCAAGTAAAAAAAATACATAATAATGACTAAATAAATAAATAACAAAAACAAACCTTGCTGTGATCGTCTTGCCTCTCCATAGATCTGATCTGTAACTTGCCCTTGTGACCTCACATGCTTGTCTCATTGAAATTTGTGGGAGGCTATGTATTGCTTGTGCATATGACATTAATCATCATAATGCAACAATATTTCAAAGAACATTTGACAACTGCAATAAAAAAAAAAACAAGGCCTCATATACAGCCATTGCGGGGATGTTTCATGTTCTCAAGAGGATTCTCCGCACGACCCTAATCAAGCCAATCGCCTGACCCAGAGTCTGTTCTCACGCTCATCCTCCTTGATTGATTTCCAGAGGCTGGCTCTACCCCACTGGCCGGGCAATAGAGCGTCTGGCCCGCACACAGAAACTGCCTCACCCCCTGGTCTGAATGGATAGATGCCTCTCCGATCTCTTATCAGCCAGAGCAGTTCTCGAGGGGGCGGGCCGCACTGAATAGAGACAGATCTACATCTCATTCTCAGTCACACTGCTGCACAGTAAACCCAACAAGACATCAAACACCAGGCTATTTAGCTTAAATATAAAACTCAGACAATCAGACATTACACGAAGACAGAAAACTACGATAATCTAATTTTAGTTAGCTGTTAGTGTTCCCCCTCATGCAACGGGAACCCGGACAAACAAACATAAGTCTAAACATGTCCACCAGTGTATGGACCTTCAGGTGATTCGATTTCAAAATCCATGCTGAATCTGTTCAACTACAAATCGCCCTCGTCGAACAGGAGTTTCGAGGATGCTCCAAGTCTTCTGGTGCTGATGCTGCGCGCGCAGGTGCTGGAGACAGTTGCATCCAAGCAAACAGTGGACAGTGATGTGTCCTCCCCTCGCGCTCTTAAACCCCCTCCCTCTACACACTGCTGTCTCTCGTGCGTGTGCTCTTCAAAGCTCTACTTCAAAGTCGCTTCTTGACAACAGTTGTTTATTCGGTTCCCGTGCGTCATGCCTCGAGGATTTTTGGTGAAGCGTAACCGGCGGAATCCGGGCTCATACCGGACCAGAAAACTCACCACAGCTCTAAGTCCAGACTGTCATGAGAAGGCTTCACTGGGTGAGCATGCACAAGAACCGTGTCCAGTGCTCCAAGAGGACGTTGCACGCGCGTGGAGCCCACATGTAGAGCCCGCACTAGAGGCTGAAGTGGAGAAGCGTGCGCAACTCCCAGAAGCAGAAGAGAGGGGAACAGACGCTGTTACTCCAGACCACGACTCCACGCGCTTCTTCCCACCTCTACCCTCACGGGAGGGGTCTTGCGTACCAGTAACTCCAGTCAGCACGAGGGTTCTTGAACAGCAAGAGGAAGATGAGGGCAACTCTCCACTTTTCCAAGGGAGGTGCGTGACACCAGAGCTGCCGTTTCTCCTCAGTTCCACTCCCGCTTCAGTGCCGTTCAGTCGCCCCCACACAAGCCCCTACGGCCACGAGTCCAACATGCACGCGCACCTCTTCCCATCGCTCTCTATGCTCAACGAAGGACAGCACGGCGCAAGAAAGCGTTCCTTCGTAGAAACAGACCGGAGGCCGAGTAAAGTTAGCCTCACAAAGAAACCCAAAATCAACCGAAAGCTCCACTTTGAAGACGAGGTAACAACTTCGCCTGTTTTGGGGCTGCGCATCAAAAAAGAGGTACCAGACTCGAGAACACAGCGGGAGAGGTCCCTGAAGCAGCCGCTGGGGGAGTTTATCTGCCAGCTCTGCAAAGAGGAATACCGGGACCCCTTCTCTCTCGCTCAGCACAAGTGCTCACGCATTGTGCGCGTGGAGTACCGATGTCCCGAGTGTGAGAAAGTTTTCAGCTGCCCTGCGAACTTGGCCTCCCACAGGCGGTGGCATAAACCGCGCCCTGTGAACAATAGCCAGGTCCCAGAGGTGCAAACGAAGAGCCAGTCCCGCGGAGTTCTGCCGCTGGAGATGGACGGTAAAGAGAACGAGTTGCTGCGCATTGATAGGCACACCGACCACGGCACACCTGAGGGCTCACACGTGGGAAGCATGGGCCCCCCGCCCACACTACCCCCTCACTACCGAACCCACACGGACCCGCAACACGTGAGAGCGGCGGACAGCCCTCCCTCGAGCTTGCCGCTACCGTTTGCCCAACGTTTACAGGAAGAAGAACTGTATGAGTGTCGCTGCTGTGGGAAGAAGTTTCGGCGTCAAGCGTACCTCAAGAAGCACCTGGCAGCGCACGAGCCTCCGCTGACCACTTACAGCCAAGCGCGAGACAGCCAGGTATTTCTGTGTCACATTTGCGGCGCACGTTTCCCTTCCGCCGAAATCCGGGACAAACACCGTCTCTGGCACACTGTGCGGGACGAGCTTTTAGCGGGAACTTTAGCTGGAGTTTCCGGTGGAGACATATTTCACGCGCACAGAGACAGCGAGAGCAGCAGCGGAGAGAGCGAGCCGCAGGACTCACAACATTCACAGCACCTGTTCTCCAGTAAACAGTGTCCGTCTACCTTCTTCAACTCTTCCGGGCTCACGAGACACATCAACAAGACTCACACCGCGGAGGACCGGCACGTGATGCTGCTGCAGATGAGCGTGCGCCCGTAAACCTCAAAGGAAACACGTAAACAAACTGCAGTCTGCTGTCCACCTGACTAAAAAACAAACAAAAAACATTAAATACAGGTGAGGATCACGCTCCACGCATGGTGCCTTTCACCAATAGTCAATTAATATAGTTTTAAGTTTGGCAGCGTTTATAAAAGACAAGAAACTTGTCCGTGTAGCCCAAGTTATCCCTATCGGCCCGATTTGATGGGAGCTGTCCACGGTGCTGAAGATGAAATAGTTTGCGTTTGACTCTGCAATGCGCTGTCCACGTTACTGATCTGACGTGAGACAAAATGGTTCACTAACAGCTAATTATTAAAGTACGCACTCAATTCAGGAATGTAATAACGGAGGCATTCAGTTTTTCCAGACTATGAGCATTGTTTTTTTTTAGCGGTATACAAAAACTCCAATAACTCCAAAATGCCATATATAGTGCCCACAGACTACCTTTGAGTTAGAAAGGTTTAGCGAAGAAAAGACTAGTTAGTTGAAAAGCTAGTTAGAGCATTGATTTTCATGTAATTACCATGTTCACATTTCCTTAATGCTCAAGCAGTGCAATGACTTTACGTAATTGTCAAATACAAATGCAATATTTTGGCGAAAATACATTTAAGAGGGTGTCCTTCAGAAATAATCATTGATAAAAATTTTATACAGATAAACAATATGCCTTTGCTTGTATCACATAATGTCATCTATCAAAATTAAATATGTAATAGTAACCTATTGTAATTTATTTCATTAAATTATCCTGAAACACTGACATACTGTATTTGCTTAATGTTTTTATAAAGCATAATTGTGACTCTCAGAATAAAAAAGGTTTTGTCGAATGTAAAGAGTATCAATAAACAAATTTGGAAAAGGTCTGGACATTTTTTTTAATTATTATTTATTGATGCTTTTTTGTCATATTCATACATAGGTTTGAATGTGTTTTTTTACACACTGTTGGTTTGTCAGTAAGTAACACTGTAGTGAGTGTGGCCATGCTCTTGTGTGTGGGGTCACAGGTCAAACACATGCACTTAGCGCTGCGGGCTCATGCAGTGGACAGGACAGTCAGTACATCCGCTTCATCACAAATTACAGCATGATTTATCAGCTCTCCAGAGAAACTGCTTATGGAAGTCTACATTTTCTACTTTTTAATAATAAAGTTTTGCACAAATCTACAGAGAATACAAGTAGCTTATGAAGGCATATTTGCATGTACTGTCAATTTAGGTGGACACAAATAAAAAAAAAGTTTTCAGTATTTCAATTTGAAATATTGTATGTTTAAAATGCATATTTACTAAATATTTTAAGCATTTAATGTTTATGGTTGTATGTGGCTAAGAGATGTGATAGAGATGTTGACACTGCAAAGAAACAGGACTTGTAACATCGACAGTGCTACAGCATGAGACCCCAGAACAAGAGGCAAATCAAACGGTGACAGTGATGACAAGATGATTCTGTTTGTCAATTTACATCATGTACACATTATCTCAAAATGAAAAATGAGTAACTATAGCACATGTTCGACCAAACAGAGGACCAGGAAGGGGAGACTTCCCCATCTTTTTCAGTAACTGTATCAGTGACAATTTACAGGGACACAAGACATAAAAAAATAGTGATAAAACAAAAAGTGACTTCTAATATTATGATTAGAGTGAAGTGAAGTTAAAAAAAAAGTTTAAGTCCCTTTGTTCTATGGTTAAAAGTACATTTATGTAACAATACGTAACACATAACACAAATGGGCGGCAAAGAAAAGCAGCAGTGCTGACAAGCAGTCATTAAAATGTATGAAAGACACACTTAATACCACAGCCTTTGCATTCAAAACATAAATGATAAAGATGGAGTGAACTAAACTATAATTTATATTTAGTGTGTTCATTTAACTTCTTTTGCTGACCACTGTAACATAAGTGTAACAATACTGTAATATGTCTGATCAAAGTGGTATCAATAATACAAAAACGGATTAGGGAATATTTTGTAACTTAAAAATGCTACAAGAATAGATCAAAACATTTCTGAACATTGTTGACCGCTGAATGATATCCACTATAACTAAAAGGCGAGATCTATATGGTACAGGTATCATGATGGGTTATTACCATTATTAACATATCATGAACAAAATACAGTTATTACTAAACTATTGGAGTTTAAACTCATAGTGTCAGTCCATGTTTAGCAGATGTGGTCTGAGGCTAAGACCACAGTTTGGTTTTGGCAGCAATGCTCATAAAACAGTATATACACAAGTAGCTTTCTCTCACTGTACACCTACTTATAGATCCATATCTATTATACAGTATATAGATTTATAGTCAAACATATATAGATATACAGATAATACATGTATTATCATAACGGCTAAGAACAAGGAAACATAACTGTGGTTCTCTTGCATCAAATAAAACAAAAAACAGCAACTCTGTCGGTCAACACTTACAGTCAAGTAAAAAGTATAAAGAAAAAAAAATGCAGTGATATCAGTGCTTTTTACGTTTAAATAATCAGCAAAATAACGTGTAACAAGTGCTTGCTTTTTGATCTGTTCGCAACAGTCTTTTAAAACAACACTTTCTGAATGAGAAATATTTTTGGCATTTCTGAAGCCATAACTTCAGTCTACACATTTCTTCTCGAACAGCTGAAGTATTTATATTTGAGCGTCGTCAAAACAACCCACGACCCCATTTACAGATCTGACCATAAAAATAGACATTTGTCACTATATTCGTGGTGCTTTTGGAACAATCTAATTTCTTTTCTATCAAAACTCAGCTTTTGTTTGTACATCCATGTCCACCTATGGTACAAATATACAGCATCTACGCAGCACCTGTTTTTTCTCTTGCAATGTGCTCTCATACATGATAGGGACATGAAGTAATACTCAAGGCCCACTTGTCCAGCTATTTTTTTTTTTTTTCAAAAGCATGGCTGAGAATAGACAGCAAAAATAACAGCTTCAGCCACAATTCAATAAATGTTTTTCAGTACATTGTGGTATATGATGGTATAGGAAATGTATAACACAAGCTCTATTTTTCTTGATTATGTTGCAAATATGCTGGATATATTTTGTGCTGAAGTGAAAGTCTATAAGCTTAGGTCTTATTGGCAGACCCAGACGAACGGCGCAGCTTCATGGACATGCGACTCTTGCTAGTCCTGGGAGACATGGGGGACGCCGAGTCGCTCCCGGCCTCCCCAAGAGCCGGACTTTCTCCCCGAAGAATCTCGAGGCAGGAGCCTGATGATAGGGTGAGGGGTTGAGTGAACAGAAAAGGAGATGGAGAGATGTAGACAGTAGTTATCAATACATTGCATAATTTTATGTCCTGTAAAGATTCATAACACGTGGCATATAATGGGAGCAAAGGGACAGACAGAGGATCTAAAGAGGTTACTAAATTCATATTAGACTAACGTGAAAATGATTCCTACTAACAACAGTAGATTACTATGAGTCCTGGATTAAGTGTGGAATGAAATAAAAAAGGAGATAGCAGACTAGAAAAAAAAACAAGATTAACCATCACTAGTCAGAACTAACAACTTAATTGACACAAATAATGTCTCTAAACTAGTTTCAAACCCACTAGACTATAAAACTTAGGTTAGAGAAAGTTACAGTTCCACTTAAGCCAATCAAATCCCTATATTGACACTTCTTGTTTGAAGTGAGACTTCTTGTTTATTCTCAAAACATCTCTTGAGATCACACGTCATCATTATAAGATACTCAAATACATATAACATCAGTTGTCTAATCACCTTCTAATGCAAGATATGAAGGCTGAATAAGTTACAGATCTTGTCTGTGTAGTTCATGTGGCATTATGAATTTTATACACATGAACTAAATTGATGAAATAATGTTAATTTATATACTTCTATATTTACCCTATGTTGGCAGACTAATCTAGCACTATTTACTATGAGTCAATAGGCTACAGTACACATCTGGGATCTAAGCATTACCATTCACAGCTAGCATGAAGGACCTTCTGCTTGAGGCCCTTGCCCTTCACCCTGAGCAGGTTCAAACTGTCGATTGGTTTAGGGACTATGAGATACAGAGCACTGTGCTCCTCTGCACAACAGTGGAGGTGAGAAAGCATGAAAAGAAATGAAAAACATCAAGAACTGTGCAAAAAAGAAAATGAATATGAAAAGGAGTAATAAAATGTTTAAAACAAAAAGATGTACTACAGACCCTAAATCAAATATGCACTTTACTATACATGATTTCTTAAAATGTGCTTTAAAAAATGGGTGTGTAAGATTCATACTCACCCTGCCAGAATAAAAATCTTTATGGTTGTTAACATTAGCTAATTTTATTGAAAAGTAAATATGAAAAATTGATATATAAAACATATTGATTTTCTGAAATTCTAAATAACTGCCCAATAGCCTGCCAAAAATAATGATCATTTGGTTTAAAACTAATAAAAAGCTACAAGTGGCATTACACTGAAATAAATATATTCAGGAAGACAGGAGCATACAAAAGGTAAAATATTAGTTTCACCACATCAGTGTCTCACAATGCAGGTTAATGAAACAAGTTGGTGACATTGAACACATGAAAACTTTGTTATATGAAGGAAATCTCACTCCCGCTCACATAAGTGCAATTTAGATGAGGCTTTATTATAAGTTTCTATGTGTGTGCAATATAAAAATAAAATTAGAGCTATGACAAACCAAATTGCACCAACAAGTGGAATGAAAATTTCCTTCATCAGAAATGTGACAGTAAAATTCAGAGGAAACACGGGGTCAGTAAACAAACACACATTACAAGGAGATATAAGATTTAAGAAATGGTTAGGCAGAAAATGTCAGTGGCAAGAACCAATCAGAACAGGGAGTGTCAATCATGTGACCAGGCTTACCTTCTTAGCAATAGGCAAGTGAGACATTACGATCTAAGGGATGGGGGGAAATGGGGAAAATAAACAGAAATAAAAATAATAAAAAGGGGAGTTTAAAGGTAAAATTAAAAATGGGCAAAAAGAAGATACAAAAATGGTTGTTCATTGTGCAGTTAAGGGACCTGTGAGTTAACTTGAGGGAGGGAGGGAGACAAAAAGAGCAGGGCTTCAGTCTTTTTCATGATTTGAGAGCACAGAATCAAAAGATTATGGTCATTTTATTCCAATTCATGATTTTGATTGTGGGCTCTGAAATGTTTTTGAAGGTGAACAACACAAAAACAGCCATCTGTATTTTGCATGTTACGTTATTCAGCTTCAAGGCAAGGTGATTATTTTATGGTAGTTATTGTCAATATTATTTGAGGCACATTAGCTTGAGAGATAAGCAGCAGGATGTCAATTACACGCACTCGTTTAGACAGTCACACCTCAGTGGTCGCCGCGGCAACCCTGGTTAACCTCATTATACCGAAACGTGTGCCGTTTGTTTTAGTAATTATGACACATTGAAAGCATACAAACCTCATACTCATACACTATTACATTAATTAACCAAACAAATGACGCCAAATTATTTTAGATTAGATTTTCTCATCTTTAATACTAATATTAAACAATATATTTAGATAACATGTTTCAGCTGTACCTGTATCAGAAGGAAAATGTGTGCACGGAGCTGGAGTGTAGACTCGAGCAGCGTAATCCTCAAAGGTTGTGGGTTCCTGGTGATGCTGCACAATAGTTTCAAGGTATCTGGCACGCTCTTCATAGCTGATGTCAAAGGTTAAGGTGAAAAAATGTAAAAGGAAAAAGCAAGAAAGATTATGAGAAGGAAAGAGTGGATCAGACATTGTAGTTTGATTTAGATTTTAGTTCACATGAAAAAGCTTAATGTTATAGGAGAAAAATAGCCCCATTTTGCCAAGAAAAACAACGGATTCAAAGTAACTCAATCTCATACATTGTCCATAACCAGCATCTTCAAAAAATTATACAAATAACAAAAAACAAAACTAATAAAAGCAGCTGAAAAACAAAATAATAACTAAGCAACAAAAGACAGAACAGTTTCTTCACCAGAGCATCATTATTTGCTTTTATAACCCTCATAATTTCCTATTAGAAAGATTATGTAGGTCCATACTCTTCTTATCTATATATCCAGCCATAATGACAGCTGCTGAGCGCACACACATAACTCAACCCCATTAGCTCCCAATAGTAAAGCCATTTGCTACAATAACAGTGGTTTTCAATGGCTGCATGTATCTGTATTTGATAAGCCTGGGTCCCAGAAATGGTAGTGAACGAGCTTTATGGGCGACTGTCTATGTAAGTGCATGTCTCTGTTTAAATGGGATTAGGCCAATGAATCTTCAGAATGAAATCTGTGTGTTTGTGCCTCAATGCGTGGCCCTCTGTTGTGAATGGGCCAGCCATCTGTAACAGCACCCATGGGTTTTCTATTGGGTTACACAGGCAGTCTAAGGGTCTCAGAAGGAGAGGGGTTCAGGTCTAATGGTAACTGATCCAGTTAGAGACAATGATAATAACAACAGTATGGCTCCTTTAAAACGAAGGGACAGACTGAATGACCAAAAGTCAGAGCAAACCACTGGGCTGGTGTAAGCAGGCTGCAAATATTGGTATTACAGAAAAAGTGGATAGCAGTTACTTGAATTCATTAAACATACATGTTATATTTTTTATAGTTTCAAGGCAATATAATATAAACCTTTACTTCAGTAATCTTTATAAAAAGTCTGTACATTGAGATCTGCCAATATATAAAAGTTACAGTCTCTGCAAGTTGAGAGAGCTTTGGGGAAACGAGTTCAATATCGGAGCGGATCAGAGAACTTTACAACAGAGCCATTGTCAAGAATTATAAACTTCACAAAAACAGATGCAAACTATTTCAAATTTGCTCAGCATATTTGATATGTGGTGAAAAAAATGCACATAAAAAAATTAGAGTATATATCCTAATGATAAAACCACTATTACTAACTATTATACTGCACTTGCTCAGATCTTAATTCCAGTGAAATTGATTGATTTGCTCAAAGTAAAAATAGCAGTTTTCTCCTCATTTAGCATGCTGTAAATCACAGTGGCATATGAAGGAAATGAAGAAGATTGGAGGTGCAAAGCAAGTGCGATGCAGTGGGCGGAAGGCAGGGGCTGACTTGTAAAACAGAGTGAGAATCGCAGTATGTCGGCCGGAGGATGAGGCAGGGGAAGAGCAGCAGTCTCAGCAGCCGTCACGCCGCGGCTCCATGTGACGGCTCTGCTCGCCTTTTCCTGCTCCCCGCTCCCCTGCATCGCACTTTCGCCTCTGACTTCTTCAAGTGTGCCAGGATGTGAGACAATTAGGGGAAACAATTAGCCATTTCCGAACAATGCTGTGCTGTTGTTTTAGCGTGAAGCAGCAGAGGTGGGAAGAGAAAGAGAAAAAAGAAAGTTACTTAAATATAAGAACTTTGAAAAGGCCAAAACTGAATAGATAATACACTTTTAACATCCATTAAAAGAAAAACCATGAATACAAATTGGTACAAATGACACTTAGACAATGCCCTTTCAGTAGTTAGAAAATTCAAGACATGGCAATATTAAAAAAAAAAAAAATTGGTCCAGATAACAATAATTCGATTTTTTTTGTCTGTCTGTTTTGCCATCCTTCAGAAATGTTCTAAAACATGTCTGGAAATGTTCAGTATCTACCTGTACCTGTATCTTCATCTTTTTTCAAAGTATGTATTTGTTGCTTCTACAAACTCGTTGTATGCCCAATGCCTCCAATACACAGTCCATCTCAGAACAAAAGGAGGAGGTCAAAAGAACTCCAGCAGCAGAAGGGACTAATATTGAGCAGAAAGTAAATAAATAGATATTGTAGCACAGCTGGGATAAATGACTGGAGTTTTTGTTCCTTTTTCACTGTCTATTTCCTTTGTCTCTCTGCTCTTTCTTCTTCCCAGCGTGGGCTTTCTGCATGTGGCCCCGTGTCACTGTGGCACAAACACAAACTCACACTGAGCGGCAACACAACAAGACACAAGAAGCGCTTACAACTTTGATAACTTTGGCACGATAAGAGGAATAGGACAACAACATCTACTGTATAGCATTTACCACTTGGTTTAAGGTTGTCAAATTATCTATACAACACTCTTAGATACTTAAACTTGTATTGAGACAGGATTTGATTAGAACCATCTTTATTACTAGGACTGTTCCTTTTTATATGATTTTTAGTATCAGTCTTAATCGTTATCTGAACAAGTTTCTGTTGAAAATGGCATTCTATTGTCCAAGTATTATTTTTTACTTCATCGTAGTATCATAATCAGTATTGAGTACCAAGTCTTTTCTCACTTTGTTATAAAATAAAAATTGTATCGTGATTTTTTTTAGATTTTAATATGTGGTATTAATAAACTCATTTTGCAGCCATTCTTTTACCAAGTGTTCCTTGAGTAGTTATTTTGAGGTTTCCTGTTGATGTAGACTTGCCAAAGACACCAGACAATTTAGTCTAACAATCCATTTTTGATCATATCCTTCTGCTGCAGCTTACAGAAAGACACTGTGTGGAATTAAGACCGATTTGCAACCAATCCAAGCTTGACTGATTAAGCCCTAAAATAACTTCAGTGAGTGAATATTTACACTACCAGCATTTGACTTTTCTGTACTCATATTCTTTTCTTTTCAGCAGTTCTTTTTGAAAACTTGACCTAGGAGGAACATTATTTGGCAACCATATAAGAAGCCTTTGGTAAACATCTTGTATAGTCCATCTACACAAATGAAATCATACATAAAAACTGTAAGGTAAAAAAGGCAGCTTGTATCTGTCTCATTGGCACCCCTACCTCACTCTCCCTGTGGTCCGTCCAAATGGTAGCAATGAAATGTGCCGTAATCGAATTTCAGATGGGCCCTCTTATTAAGTCATTAGCAGCAAAATATCTCGCTTTCTGGGAGAGAAAAGGGAAAGATTATAAAGGGAGAGTGACAGAAAGAGAGGAGATAGAGCCACATTGGAGTCTAAAAGGTGGACAGGGGGACGGCGGGCAAATATAAAAAGGTTCTTTTGTGTGAAGTCAGAAACTCATTTTCTTGGTGCGGTTGAAAAGAGTGGAGAGCGCGTTGGTGCTGTCCCTGGTCCATTTCAGAAGCTTTCTGTCCCTCTCTCTCCCGCGGCGCTCTTCATTGTGCTGATGTTCGACTCCTGCGATCACTTGAGACCGAGTGAGCGGCAGAGGACGCGAGAGGAGCAGAAGGGAGCTTGTTAGCGCATTAGGGGTCGAGCAGACAGGGATGTGTGGTTTTGAATATTTAACTGACGACTATGACATTATATTCTATTCATTCTAGTCATAGATACATAAGCTGCTTCTTAGAATTTGCCATTGCATAAGCAAACAAACCATTCAAAACAAAGGATATCTTGCATGGCTACTAATGTTTGCTGATATTCATTCATTAATGTTTTAATTTATTAATTTGTTCTTCTCATGTAAATGCACAGTTAAACATTTTTATGATTGTAGAGGAGCACATAAGAGAACACTATACAACAAGATACATCGTTATTTTAATCATTTGATAGGAGGGAAAATAATGTAATGTTTGTCTGACCTTTTATTTGCCACACAGATATAATCCTCTCTGTTTGGAAAGATGAGTTAACTCATCTCTGATTTGCCAGTATCCGCACTGTCTTGCCATCTGCACTTCAGTAGTAAAAATCCTGTGATTAAAAGTTAAATCTCATATTTTCTTAAAATAATCAACAAACTCCTGCAAAATTTGCTGAAGTTAAAATCAATAACAAGTACAGGCTCCGTGCTAACTGCATACAAATGGGAGTATTGACAGCCACTATAAAGCCTGTGCGAGCAAATCAATACTGGTCGAGTGAGTCCGTTCAAGCAGAAGTTATCTTTGAAGCAGCACTGCATATAATGCCAAGTATAACTCTGAAGCAGAGGCCTTGTGTCGTCAGTGATTAGACACTGCACATCACCATTCAATATGCTGATACTTTAAACACACAACCAATTAGTTACATACTAATTATACACCAATCTATCTCGAAAATGTAATTAAATGTTTAAACTTAATTTTGATTTATAAAAAGTAAAAATGAGGGGACAAATATATCCACTATATAACAGTTTTGAGATTTATAAAAATCTACAGAAAAAATATTTGTTTTATATTCACTTTTGCAATTTCACTTTTGTATTAAAGTAACTTTACTAAATAAAATTTTGAAATTAAGTTATTGTCAAAAAATATTTGCTTTCAGTATTATTTGCAGTACATTTTGGAGCTGTAAACTACTGAATGTTGTAAAAGTCACATAGCATTAAAACCACAGTAGTTGAAAAAGATACCTCTCTTTCATATTTGCTGTATCTCAGTCGGCATCTCCCCAGCGCACTGAGGTCCAGCCTATCTGTCCTCTGCACCCCAGGCATTGGAACAGACAACAGAGAAGGGGACATCAGAGGGATAATACAATTGGAAAAGGTTTACAGTGTGTAATGATAAACCTGTGTGTGTGCGTGCGTTCATGCCCAAAGGAACAAGCTAATGGGTTTATATCTTTCTGTGATAGCAATGATATGGAGGCTTTGTGATTTCATTAAGGCTGCACGTGTGTGTTCACGTATGGCAAGATGGGGACACAGATAGGTCACTCTGATGCAGTTGTTATTGTTAGGGGCAAGTGCACATGGCAGCACAATCGTGTTTAATGCTATTTATCTGCTCTTTAAACTAATCCTGAAATGAAGGGGAAAAAGTATTGAAATTCTAATCACCACTTTTTCACCAGTTCACCTTAATCTGCTGAAAACACAGCAGCAATCACACGACATCAGTTGCAACTAGGAAGCCCTGAAGCAGCCAGCACAATCCTTATTTCACATGTAGGCCATAAACCGCCGTAATAATAATACATTAGACAGATTTATTTTATTCTTATCTCAAGGCTATAAAACAATATTTGCCCACACCATCAGTACAAGGTATAGACATGTATGCTACATTAAAAATGACATTTATATAATTTCATATGAATAAAATGTCCCTTTGAGCAAGATTTCAAAGTCGTAAACCCTTCTATATGTATTTGTTTTCTTTTATTATGTCAGTTTCGATAGCCTATAATATATGTAATACAGTATTAATTATGTTATATATCATGTAATCACTTTTTGTCTGCCTCTTTAATAAAAAAAGGCTCCAAAATCAAAAACAAATAAAAAAAATGCAAATACCAGGAATAATTGGGTACTGATGTTTTCTTTTTAAATTAAACATGATCAAGAACATTTAACAGAATTATAACATATGACTTTGTAAATTAAATGAATGGTTAATTCTAAACTGTAGTTTATTTCATATAGTTATTATTTTTATAAATCAAATGTGCAGGAACCAATAGGGCTCACACTACACACTTCAACTTCAGTTACATTTTGTGGACTTGTGTGCAATGGCCCCGGCTGAATCTTAAACAGCTCATCACTTGAAAATGCTTACATTCAGATCGGCAACCCGACAAAGTGCATCCATGTTCTGGGACGCATAAGCGGCGACACACTGCAGATTAGCTTGTTTACTGGTCAGAGGGGGGTCCGCGCTCAGAAGGTGCGCTCAAGCCGCTGATGGCTCTAGCGCATGTGTCCACACGGGGAGACACAAACTGACACATACACAAGTCATTACAAGAATCATACATGCCGAAAATTAGACTAAAAACCTGATGAGCTGCAGTGAAAGTAATCGTTTTCGCTCACTCATTTTTCCTATGATTTATCTATGAGGAACAGGACTATCTAAAAGTTATGTTTTTTTATTACCTATATATATAAAATTACTAATGCAAAATAGAGTTTCTAGAAATGTTGCATCATAGTAAAATAACATTTTAAGAACATTTATGTAGAATTATGCTATTGCAGAATGTCACTTACACACCCTTCCAACAAGCTTAAGCATCCAACAAGGCAGCTATAACCATACAGACACAAGACACAATTCCCAAAGGAGACCACGAAGAGATTAGCAGTGACCCTCCTCCTCACTCCTGCCTTTTCATTTCCTACATTTACCCAATGGGAAACAATTAAACTTAAGCACCTCCTTCTGCCTGCATTCACACAGTCATTCTCTTAACCACAATCTTATTATGTTTTTACGCTACAGATATCTAATGTCCAAATGTCATGTCAATTTAACAATTACATTTCTTCTTATATATAATGCGTAAAGGCTACTAATGAATTTATTTCTGAAAACCAGCTTTATCTCATATCGCTGCAGTTGGCAGAGCCCACTCTTGCACGGCAGCAAAGTCAGAAGAGGTGCTCCTTCCACAGAGAATAGGTGGCGTAGAGGATAAAGGATACCATGACCCCATTTTAGCATCACCAATAACAAAATGTCTTCAATTTGTAAGGTTGCGCCCTCACCTTTTTACTGTGGTGAGGGACACACACTCCTTGTCACACACGGCAGATTGTAGCCTGACTGGGACAATGGAGCCTATTGTGGGGCCTGGCACAGAAAGGCCAGGCAGGCCGGTAGGCGTTTGGCTGCTCCCTCTCTCTGTGTCTATGTGTGTGTGGATATGGGGGATAATAGCACTACATGCCCAGAGCTGCCATCATTTCAGTGGGAACAGAGTGTGAAAGAGAGACACACACAAGACCATAAAATGCACAAACGCACAACCGCAGCACTGCTATCACACCAAGCCATATGCTGACCCCAGCCTCAGCACAGCTATCTCTGCCAATCAACAACTAGAGGGGATGTCCCGCGCACACAACGGAGCAACCAAACACCACAAAACACTCTAATCCGAAGAGTCAAACATATAGGTATAACACAGGCTCCATGAAATACATACATGTAAACCAATGGATGACATGTAGTGGACGCTAATGCCCGTCAACACTGGCTGGCAGAGTGGAGTGATTTGTGCATGTGTGTGTGTGTGTGTAGGAGCTTAGCATCTTTCCAACATTGTTCCCCAGAAGCACAATCACCCGAGAGCAGATGGAGGCTGGCCACACACACAGACCCGCGCATATCCTCTCGCACAAATATTCACTCTGTATACAGTCGTATGTCCGTCAGATGGCCAGACAGCTGCGGCACAGACACACAGGTGAACCTTTGCCCATACTGGTGACAGATCGCAGTGACGGACTGAAGGACGTCTGGATGCAAGATTTCACAATGCACTTTTCCAGGCACTTTTCTGTGCTAAACTTTAAATGCACTTACTTTGAATAGAGTACATTGCACACAGTGTTAAGATTTTCATGTAGCAAAACTATTTAATAAAAAAGAGCACAAAATCATTAAATGTACTGTAATGCAAATTGCATAGTTTGTGGAATTTATTATTTCAAGTGATAATCTAACCTTTGTCTACTTAAAAGTTATTTTCCATTACGTTTGGCCTGAAAGATACTTGATATTGATGATTACACATATTGCTGTATATCAAGTCACTGTTGAGGGTCTTGGACTGCTGCTGCACAGAGTTGATATGCAAGATAGATCTGTGCTTATAAACAACTGCCCCAGCAGCCTGGCACCCTCTGTGTGTGGTGTGTATGCCTCCATGTGTGCTTGAGAGATTTTGGATGGTTCTAGTCATGGTGAATGAAAGATCAGAGAAAGAGAAAAGGCAGATGGACTGCCCTGAGGGCCAAGGAGACAAAAATGAGGGAACAGAGGAAGACAAAAATGCCAGTTAACCAATGACACACTTAGGCCTGCCAACCTATCCCCCACGAACCCCTGTGTCCAACCATCAATGCACGTAGTCATGCCGTTTTAGTTCGGAGAAGTCTGCAAAGGGGCACGTAACCTTTAACTTGTGAAGCTCAAGAATCTATATTCCTATTCCAGTAACTCCAGTAATTCCAGTAAGAGCGAAAGCCTAGTTAATATATGTTGACCCACTGCATATGAAATGATAAGATGAGGTAAAAAACTATAATAAGTACTAAAATGCATGTGCAACTCAAAATAGTAAATAAGATAGCCCATGCCTCAGACAGTAATAATTTGTACACTTAAATTTGTGGATACATCAAAAAAAGTTGTTTCTCTTAGCAAAAAGGACATGAATGAAGCCAATGGAAGCAAAAACTGAATGAAAAACAAAGTTATCTGTGAAGACATAGAGCAGACATCTGATAAGAGAAAAACAGAGAGGCACTGAGATAAGGATGGGGCTGTTAAAGAGACAGAAGAGTCTAAACAGGGACAAAATGGGACAGAAAGATGAAGATGATAACGTAAAGTGTATGTGCATGAGCCACAGAGAAAAACATAGCACAATGAGACAGAGGCGTCTCACACACAGAGCCAGAGCGAAGAGAGAGAGGAAAAAGTGACAGTAATAGGGCACAGGAAAGGGAGCGTTGGAGTGACTGAAGACTGGAGTACAGAGGTGTGTAGCTTCAAGATGGAGAGTCAATAATGACTGATTACTGTAATTCAGCCTGTCAGGGACATCGACCTGCTGCTACTACCAATCAATACACACCAGGACACAGACAGCCACACACAAACACCTTTCAGAGACTGACCACTGCATGTGTGCGGCCCAGCACGAGGACACGACACAACAGAGACACACAAGTCCACAAGCTCAGAGCAGACGGAGGGGGGTAGGGCTAAAGTGGGACAAGTATATGTTCAAGAATCTCCACACACCAGGAACTTACAGGTATAAGCTACAAGAAACAGCTGCACTCAACTCTGCAAATGACATCACTGACAACAAGAGCAAACCTTCAGACTGTGAAATAATGTAGATAATAATTGTGAATAACAAAATAATTAAAGAGACTACCCAATTTATCTGTTTTTTTCTCTATTGCAAATACATGGTTAAAGCAGCTCTTAGATGTAGACAGCAGCATAAATTTCACTGTAATTATAAAGCATTTTTATTGTCTGCAAACACAGGGAGTAATGCTGGTATATTGTTAGAATGCTACTTGTTGAGGACAAAACTCTTTTGAAAGTTGTGAAATGTGCTTATAAACTCATTGCTGTGCATAATTAGTGAATACCTCCATCAACATGACAACAGGGCCTTTCTGTACATACTATCACAAATTTCATTGCCATTTCCATTTGTTTTTTTAATAAAGGATTATTACCGAAAAGCAACAACTTCAAACAAAAATATATTTGTTAAAAAGAGATAAACGACTTACCAATAAGATCTTATTAATGTTTTAAACAAGCTTAAAAAGGATACAAATTTTGATAGAGAGGAATGAGGGATTTCAAGGCTCGACTGGCATTGATGGCTGTGGCTCTGACCATTGTGGGTAAAATCTTCATGTCCACTATAGCACCATCGAACAGTGGTCCAAAGAAAGGTACCTTGAAATGAAAAAAGAAGGGAAATAACGTAAGGCTGAACACTGAGCAATGAGCAAATGAATAGTAAATTATTGGATTGAGGCTTTGGTTTACTGGTTTATCCAATTGTTTGCTAGTGGAATCCACAATAACCATTAATGTCAGGACTTTTATTTAATTTATTTGTGAACCAGATCTCTAAGCCATGCACTCTGTACTGTGCTTTCAGGACCATAAGCCAGAGAATATCTCATTTTACTTGTTTTTAGATTTATGATAATTCAATATTTTGTCCTGTAGAATGAATGAAACAGAATACAGTTATATCATTAGTGCTATGGTATCTATGTCACAGAGAAAAAACAGAATTTTATTGTGTTAAGTCTTTCAAAATAGAGTTATGCTATTGTTGTTGTGGTATTAATGTCTATGGGTTTAGACAGAAATTAACCAGAGCCCAAGACTTGAGGGCAATGTCTATGAAGGTTTTTCATTGAAGGAAAAAGTTCTTTATGTCCAACATACATACACAAATCTATGACCTTTAGACAGGCATTTAAATGTATAAGATATTTTCTTATTATTATACCTCTGGCTTCTTGAGTATGTGGATGGAGTACATGTGGTTCTTCATTGGGTAAATGATGATTAGCACATCTCCAAACTCTGTGGGGATGATTCCTCGTCTGTAATCTCTGGAATGTTCTGACCACACAATATGGACCTCATCATTGCCCAAGTGTCTGAGCTGAAAGAAAAAGCACATGAAATCAACACAAGGTACTAGAATAAACATTTAGGTGTGTCTTATAAATACAAAACTGTAAATCAATGCCAGAACACAGGCTCGATGGTCAATATCCATCATAAAGCCAAGGCTTTGTAATATGTGTATGTGCTGCACGTGGCCCTGAGGTGATGGAGTGAGCAAGTGAGGGACAGAGAGGAGACAAGACAGAGTGAATGTGCCCAAAAGATCGAGCTCAGACTGAAGACGGATGGGATTAAGTCCAATGTTCTGTGTACAGCATTCACTCAGGGAGGCAACAGCAAGCACACCTGACTGCTTTGTCATTAACCTTCATGTCGACAAAAATGCCTTCTGAAACACTCCATAAAACATGAGAACAATTCTAATACCAATTTACCTACATGAGAGGGCCTAAAAACCAGTACAGACACTGTGACAGAACAAAACAGCAATGCAGCTAAAGTGCTGCTTCACAGGGGTGAATACATTTATGCTTGAATATTGTGTAGCACTTTAACCTCTGGTAAAGAATAGTATGTCTTAGAGCCTGTGGCATTAGTCTTTGCATTAATGTATCTGGGGACACAGACATGAGCGTGTGTCTGGTGGGGTTAACCACTTCAGTGTGTACAAGAGCATATGTGTTTGATGGGGCCATCAGCTGATCAGGGAGACGAATGGTGTCAGACCAGGCACTGATAATCCAATCAGCTGCCTGAAGCGACATGATAGGCCGAGAAGCAGGAAGTATGATGTGATTAAAAGGACATTACGGCCATGTGCACAGAGCCAAGAGCCTGGGGGATGACAGGTGTACAGATCGGCACACGCAGCACACCCCTCCACGTTAACTGTGTTATAGAGAATTAATGCAACATTTATACGTACAAATCAACATAAAAATCAACAGATGTGTGTAAACCCATGTATTCATAACCATAAGTGTAATTTTATCATGGCTAAGGCTCTTTCCCCATGAGACTTTCTTGATTTGATTCAGGCAAATTTCCACAATACACACAATGAATATTAAAAACACTTATTTGCCAGTATTACTAATAAGGACTGTTGCAGGACAATAAAAAATGAATGCAACAATTGTCCCCCAATTAGTTTTAGTGTCATAAAGTCAGGAGCTGCACTGTGATTCAGCGAGTAGCAGTTGTAGTGAGTTACCTTCTTGGTGAGGTTGTGGTCCTGGTCATGAGGCATGCGTGTGGAGACGTGGTAGATCACCTCTGTGGTGGATGTGGCATAATATGGTGTGGTCTGGCCTGTGCTGCGGTTACGTTGCAGACCTCCCATGAAGCCACAGTGAGTTGTAAGATCCACCTGAGAGAACAGTTAAAAGGTATGCAATAAAACCACAGTAACACTAGTAAAAATAATATTGGAATGCTTTTAGGTATAACTTTACTATATGTTCTTTAAAGTTGCTCTTACCTCCCAGCCCAGGCCTGAAACAAAGTCCTCATAAGCTTGGCTGCCCGCTGTGTTGGTGAGAATGGAGTGTTTGTCCTCTTGACCTTCAGCTACATAAAACACTGCAATTTTGTGTGTCTCACGGCTATAAGAGAAAAAACCCAATTAAAGAGCAATTCAAAAGTAAAAAAGTTAAAAGCCTTATGTCCTCATTTAGTATATATATATATATATATATATATATATATATATACATATATATATAAAGCAGGCGTGGCCCTAAATGTTTAACTATAAATTACACGCCAACTGAACATCTAATTTTACCAGAAGAATAACTGACAGTGTTAAAAGTGAATCATTTTGGTCCGTTCTTACCATTGCCGTGAATCCAAGTTCTTCAACTCCCTCAGTAATTTCTCATTTTTCCTCAACAAATGAAAGCTACTCCTACAACACAAATAAAAAAAATAAGTAGTATAGTCATCCATACACATTATTTTAACCTTTTATCCACATTGTTGCCAAGTTTTTTTTTTCCTAAATCAACCATGGATAGTATGTGCTAGGTAATATTACATGTTGCAGGACTAGCACTACAAAAGGATTCAAACATCTGGGAATACAGAAGTCAGTGTAAATAATAATCTTCAAAGACTAACCCTCAACTCCCACTTATTTTCAACAATAGTGGATTCTGATTTTTAATTCATTACCGTTTACGGGATTTTACATTTACAAAGTGGAAAGAGTATGACTAGTCCAGAAAAGCATCCAGGAACCAGTCACCAACCTCAACACCCCCAAAAATAAAACCAAGACTCGATCAGTAAAGCTTGGAGTGGCCTGATAATGACACATCATTCTCGTTGCTCTTTGAGTGAGGAGAAAAAGAGAGAAAGAGCGGGAGATAAAGACGGGGAGAGAGAGAGCAATTTGCTCTTTATTAAACTGATACTTGGTAATGGCCTCATTCTCTGCTTTCAAAGACTCCATTTACACCCTGGATTATAGGGAAAAGCATAAAAGGGGACACACATGTGCAGACACACGGCGCGCAGGGGTGAATGTCAGCATCTCCTGTGGGTAATGCCCCACATGAATACCTTGAGAGACAGATGGGGGCAATAACACATAATTAGTTAATCTGTTCTCCTGTTTATTCACCTAAATACTTCATTTTCACCCCTCCTGCTTTTTCATATTCTCTTGATTATTTTGCTCCATTTCAATTTTTGTTTTTCTCCGCCATGATGAATACACGAGCACCATTCATCCTAATTCACCACTTCTCCCTCCATCATTCTTTTCTTTGACTACAGCCTTTTTATCCAAACTCTAAATGGGCTTAGTTTGATCAATAGCCTACTGTATTCATTATGACAGTCACAGTCTCTTGGACATACACACACCGGCATAAATGCATAGTGTTAAGAAATCTATTGTGCACGCTCAATGCAGGCAGTGTAATTCTAAGTATGAAGAGCCATGAGTGTCCATTAGCCAGCGAGGCACATTTATCATGATACCTTCACATTGTGTGTCTTAACCCAGAGTCATTGAGGGGATGAAATGTAACAACATGTGAAAAGAAACATGAGGTCCAATTAGCACAAAACTTTATCTTCATCTCATTTGCATGTAAGGACTGCTCGACAAAAACAACTCCCACACACCACACTCACCACAACCTGAGAGAAAAACTAGGAACATTTCGTGAAGTCTAATACATACTGTAAAATCTTCTAAAAGCAAGTCTATTCATTCACTGTAGGGCTGGGAAATACTACAGCCACGTGCACACACAAATATTTTCATCCCTCATATTGATCAATCACAGTTTGCAATATGAGTTTTGTCTTATTCAGAAACAAATAAAAGACTTTCAATATTATTTATGAACATAAACAACTTTACTAAACTCTCCAAACCGTATGCTTTTACTAGCAGGATTGGATGCTTATCATTGACAATTAGAGATAACTGGATCTTGATCTCTTTTTTTTAAAAATAATGATAATAATAATAATAATAATAATAATAATAATAATTATTATTATTATTATTATTATTATTATTATATATTATTATTATTATTATTATTATTACTATTATTATTATTATTACTATTATTATTATTACTATTATTACTATTATTATTATTACTATTATTATTATTATTATTACTATTATTATTATTATTATTATTATTATTCACTCCCTACATTCAATGATGGTAAAATGGAGATGACTAAAACATGGCTGTCTCACCTCTTTTCCCAGGAGTTTAGACCCAATATGTTGATCAGTAATCTGCAGTAGTAAAAGGCTGACTGGGGTGTCTCTGTGTCTGGCTCAGGATGTGGCATGGCCCTCATGTTCAATTCTTCACCTCTCTGAAATATTTCACAATTTAAAAAAAAAATAAGTTAAAATACTTTACAAGATATAATTAAGTGGATCAACAGACAAAAGCTAATCTGAACATTACATACTTGAAGAACAAAGTCTTTCTCGGCTGCACTCTGCTTCAAAATGGCATTAATCACATCATTCTCCTGCTTCTCCGAAACACAGGCTGGAGGTGGTGCAGGAATGTTAAGTGGCATGCCTGGCAAGAAAATGGGATGGATACATGTAAAGCAAGTCAAAATCTTTGTGACAATTTTCGTTCCTATATGTCAACAAATATAACTCAGTAAACATGTGTACCAGCTCTTTGCAGACACTCGGGACTGGAGTATCCCATGTATTGCAGCATTTCATCCAGGGCATCTTCTCCTTCTCTCAGTGAATCCCACGCTGGCACAACCTCCCGACACACACGTTTAGCTGATGGTGGGGCTAATGTCTGTTCCAGTCCCGGTTCACTTTTGTCATCTTCATCATTCACTTCCTGTTCCTTCTTGTTTTCCTCATCTTGGTCATCCTCTGCATCAACCTCTTCTTGATCTCCTTTCTCCATTTCAACAACTTTCCTCTCTTCCTCTTCTTCTTGTGACTCCTCCCTCTCGTCCTCTTGGTCTTCTTCCTCTTCCTTGTTTACTTCCATTCTTTTGGGTAGACTTCCTGGTGGGGTGCGTAAATGGAGGTTTGTAGTGTGAGTTGCCTGTATATGAGACAGGAGTATATGTGCTGGGCTGCTTGGGCTAGTAGGGGGTGGCCCATAGAGGACAGCAGAATCCCAGGAGTGTTTTCCAGCTACATCTCGGACAATGACACGGACACACGCTGGAGCTGAAGACAAACCAGCGGTCATGCCACCTCCCGGCACACCCGACTCTGACCGGATCTAGGAATAAAAAATAAATAAATTAAAAATCACTATATATATTTGCATAAAATTGGGAAATGTTGTATATCACCTGCATACCTGAAGTACAGAGAGTAGTGTGGTGCCATTCAGAACCAAAAATTGTAGATTAGGTGAGTGGAAAAGTTCTGGTCCAAGATCTGCACTCTCAGAATATGGGTTGTCATGGTTTTCGCACACCTATTAGACAAAATCAGAATTCAACAAAAAAAAAAAATACAGATTGTTTTTTTCCCAAATTGTTCATGCCTGCTGAAATTACTTTTTGGTCAGATTTAAATGCACAAGGGCAGTACCTGGCTGGACAGAGTGGCTGGCCCTCCGGACATGGGATAGTGTCCTAGGTGGTTGACAAGGTGATTGATGACTGTTCTGGCTGCGATGGATACCAAACCCTGTTGGATACGACTCCGAACTGTGGACACATAAATATGACATAAAGTTATTAAAAAGTATTTACAAAAGTAGATGAAATGCAGGAAAACATTTAGAATTTATCCAGAAAAAGTCACACAACCAGTGTGTACATAGTTTATCCCATGCTGTGAAGAAGCCAATGCCATCACATACTGTGCTGCCAGAAGATCCTGGCTAATAAACATTATTATGTACACAGCAGGAGACAGCTCCTTATTGACGACTGTGTGTAGAGTACAGATATGTATTGACTTGACATTCTCAACAACCTCCGCAATCCCAGAAAAAGCAAAGAAAATACACTTGAAATAAAATAAAAACATAGCTTAAAAACAGCAATTGAAATATCAAGAATCAAACACAAAAGTTGAGTTGATTTAATAATATATGTACACAGAAATAGAGATACAAAGTGCAAAGAATACAATCTGAAGACAGGAGTAGCAGGGGCATGGTCTATCCAGGTGCTCCAGTCATTAGACTAGTCACTGTGTCCTGGTGGCACCCAGCAGGGGACAATACACAGTCTCACACGGACTCACAGCGCAGCCACATACATACACACTCAAGCGCCTCCCCTAATATGCACTGAGAGGCAATGGTCTTTAAGGCGGTGGGTCACACAGTTCCACATGGCTTAGTGACATCAGGGACAATTATTAGATCATAAAAAATGTATTTACAACTAATCTGATACCGGTTAAGATTTTTATTATGTGTTTTATTTAGATCATTCAGTTATATTGCTGTTAGAAAGTGAGTAACGGCAGTATCTGGTTTGTTTAAAATGTATTTCATTTTTAAATTGTAACATTTTATGGAGCATAGGATCTGTTTTACAGTCATCTTGTTTTGTATGTAAGGTGTATTGTAACCCCATGTGGTCTGAGCTTTGGGGTGGAGATTGAAGATGGTGGATGACATTTGGATCAATACAATCAACCCACCTTGCTTCATGTGGCCATTTTAAACTATAACTTACCTTCTGTGACAGGCTGCAGTTTGGCGGAGCGCTCAGACTCTGGACTGTGGAGAGGTTCTGGTTCTCGCAAACACTCTAAAGGTAAGAATGGGTCGTAGTCTGCAGTAAACAGGTCTGACAGCTGCAGGGGGAAGTATTTGGGACTACTGAACGACTGTGCTCCATATACACAGCCATGTAACACCTGTAGAAAATAGTTATGTTATGATTTGTAACATCTTGGTTTTGTTTATTGTATGATATTAAAGCGGATACAAGCATACTTTGTAAATACAGCTCAGAAGGGTTTTAGTGGGTTGGTCTTTCTCTGGGGGGCTCCTTGAGTGAACAGGCTGAAGAAGCGTTTCAGGAGGTAGAGCCATGACCCAGTCCAGAAGGCACAAGAGCAGAGATACTACCAACTAAAAAAAGACAACACACATGTATGCATAATTAATAATATTGCAAAGGATCAGAAACTTGGACTAAACTACAAAAATACAAAATATAGACAGTAATGAAATAACAGATTACCCTTTTGTCAAGTTCATGTGGGGAAGACTCAGTAGCTGGTAGCAAGTAAGTGATTGTGGCGATCAAAATCTGTAAGATATAAAAATAATTAACCAGAGAAAAGTAAGGATTTGACCAACAAAAACACATGTATATCAAAATATGTGCTTTAATGTACTGTATGTATTACCTCAACAATCTTCTTTGGCATGTCAGGGGGAAATTTCTGAAGATGATCTACATAGCTGATCAGAAGATGAAGAATATCCGATGCCACTAATGCTACATTTTTGTTGGAATACTGAAAGAAACAAAACCATATAAAGACAGAAATTAAATTATAAATTAAATAAAATCGTTTTTTTTCCAAGTAAAAGTTTAAAAAAAAAAGATATTCTTCTAGGAAAAAAGACGTCAAAAGTGTGTCAAAAGATGAGACTGGATGCTAGAAACGTAAATATATTGTCATTATTAATATTCAATTTCAATTCACTATGCTATTCTTGTCTATTAGTTGTTAATCACATTGATAGTAAAACTAGTTTTCAAAGCAGCTATTACAATTTCAACAATAAACTACAAAATATGGAAAACTTGAATAGCAGTACAAAGGGAACAGAAATAAGTGGCTTTGAATGAAACTATGATAATCCCTCAAGCTGTATGTATGAGTGCCTGTATGTGTGCAGTCCATGGCTGAGGCTACTGGCTGCTGTGACGGCAAGAGATTCAAAAGTGTGTGCATGATACACAGCTTGTGGCACTCCCTCTGGATTAGTCTCCTATCTGAAGGAGGACCAAACATATTGATGGTCCAGGGTTTGCTCCCAGGAGTAAGTGAATGCAAGCACAGTTGTGTGTGGTACAGAGTGTAACGGGGCCATTGGCTGCCGATACACATGCTGGGGATTCCAAGGTGGAGAAGGTATGTGTGTGTCCATCTTGAGCCATTTGGCCACAGATGAGACAGCAAATGTTGGACTGTATTGTTTTGAAATGGACAAGACCAACTGAGGCCATTTCCCCATTTCTAAACATCAGCAATAATATCCAACAATGTTTCCCAGAACCGGAAGCTTAAATATTCAACCCACAGATCCATGTGCCATATTGAAGAATTAGAAAGCAAGCAGCAAGTCTGTTTAATCAACAGCATAAAGATAGACTATTAAAAATAAATTGACTGAGCAGAGCATTTACCAAAGTACTACACAGTGCACTATGAAAAGGTACATTTAATTACAGAATAACACCAACTTTTACATTACGGCAACTAACATCGTATGATTTGATTGTATACTGTAATTAATAACAAAAATGTGCTATCAGTTTCACCCGCACGAAGATTAGGAAGTAACAGATGTTGTGTATGTCTGTGTGATCAGCCAGTTCTGACAGCTTTGAACTGGAACCATGGCTTTGGTGTGATTTTGCTGGATCAGAGTTAAAACACAACCACAACAGTCAAATTAGTTTGAAAAACATCCTGCTGAGTTATATGAACTATTATATTGGACATTTATTTATTTATTTATTTGTTTTGCATTGCCCTCTTTTTATTTATTTATTTTTTTTATCTGGGATCGCCACAACAAATCAGTTGATTTAGAAGCTGTAACAATTTTAATGAATCTTACCAACAACTGCATGCATCTCAAGCAAGAAATTAATTTTCTTTGGGATAAATAAAGTATCTATATATCTATCTATCCAAGATTTGATCCTGGGACATTTTTCTACATTGTTCTTAATATTAAAAGAAAATATTTAGATAATATAAGCAATGCCTGACCTTTAAAGTAACACAGATGACATTGAGAGCTTCCTTAATCTGAGGATGCTGAGTGCCATGAGCCAACTCTTCACACAGCCAGATGCCCAGACTACACAAAGCCACACACCTACACAATGATCAAACAAATAAAGTAAGCGCAGATTAATATAACTATATACTATATAATATAAATGGATTTTAAATAAAGGTATAATGGTGATTTTGTTTGTATTCACAAAGTAGATCTTACCTAGCTGGAGCAGAGGGCTCATCTCTTGCAGATGTTAGAATTGTTTTGATGATGTGTTCCTAAATACATAAAAGATAAAGCGTGAAGATTAAAAACTAGATGTAAAAAAAAGTCATATTCAGATCATTATTAGTGTAAAAAAGGTATGAGATGAAGATAATAAGCCAGCAAACACATTCAAGCATGGTGTTGCTTAGTTGGTGCTAATGACCACATACGGATTCTTACCAAGTTTCTACCTTACAAAAAACAGTGGCAGGCCTGAGATACAGCCGTGCATGTCAATATACTGTTTACAGAGCAAAAACAACAACAGCAGTATAACTCCCATAGCTCTGGATGGTTACATGAATTGATGATGAGACATTAACCTATTAGTCCGCTTTAGAGAGACTGGGACTGCTCTGAGTGTCCATCAAAATGACTGCAATATTTTCTGTTGACTTATTAATTGCAGGCGTTTTACCTTGACATCTGGAAACTTGGTGATCACTACATCAGCTGTGGTTGGATGCAGGGCGGGAAGTTCTCCATAGAAGTTTGGAAAACAAACAAGAGATCCAAGGAGGATCTGAGCCTCCACTCTAGGAGCCTGAATTGTAAACATGCATTGGACATTCTGATACTGTTTAAACAAGTGTTAAATATTTTAATGAATGCATTAAAATTTTAATTAAAATGTAAAATGTAAATACATTTAATGATGAGCAGGCAGTAACTCTAGACGCTGCAATAATGAAGTCAATGATCAACATGGTGGCTCCAGGAAGTCCAATACTGAAGAACCTTGGGCTACAATGCTTTATAATGGTGTTCACAATGTCCTGCATTGGAAGAGATTGAAATATGTCAAACTGTATGCACTGTAGAAGTAAACATAATTTATGGTAAATGGTAAATGGTCACTTTTTCTATAGCGCTTTTCCACCTTCAAGGCACTCAAAGCGCTTTACAACAAGGAACCACTCACCCATTCCACACACGCAGACACTGTGGGCAAAGTGGGTTAAGTGGATCTGACCACTCAACCTGTGATGTTTATGTCGAGAGCTGGATTCGAACCACCAACCTTCAGATCAGTGGGCGAATGCTCTACCAACTGAGCTACTGCCACCCAGTAAATGATATCAGTAAATGATAAATGACAAATATCCAGTGTTGAATATAAATAAACATTAGATAAAATACAGTATATACTTTTTTATATTGTATAGAGTATTCAGTAATTGTAGTATACTTTTATAAAAAATACCTGGTCTTGATGTTGCAATCCATGATGCATAATGTTGTAAAAATGTGTGACAAAGTCTGTATTTGGAGAAACGTCCTGCCGCCTTTTCATGATTCTGCAGATGAGTTTGTAGGCATGAAGCTTTCCTTGTTTGTAGCGCTCTGTTAGCATGGTGGCCTGCAAGATCAAAGAGGTTTATTGGTACAGATATTTGTTAGTCATCTGTATGTTTATATGTTTAACATTCTTTCTACCTTGAAAAGCCAAGGTGTGAGAATCCTCAGAGGTGGAATTAACACAGGTGGTGGAGGAGATGACTGGTTGTCCAGAGAAATTCCTAAATTATCTCTTATCTAAAAAAGTAGTAAAGTTTTATAAGACATTGCAAATTGCAAGAAATTGTACCATTTTAAACATCTATTTGTCTGTACATACCTTGGCAAGACTTTGCCAAAGTTCACACAAATAATCAAAGACCTGAGCATGGATCTCTGGGTCTTTGATACTATTGACATCCCCGAGGATACCCAGCATTCGCCTCCACATTACCGTGGCAACATCAGCATGCCACCCAGTTAAAGAGCCACCCGCCATTACACTGCAGTCTTCGCTCGGAAACTCACTGGTTTCTATTCAGAAAAACCAAACCAAACAAAACAAAAAAACATAAAATTGTTTCTGAATTACAATGTTGGGAGTGTTGAATCATTTTACTGGGTCTACAAAGGGGTCTAAAAATAATATACACTAAAATATTAAACTAAGGGCGGAACTAATGGACTAATTATGACTGTAATAGAATATTGTTAACTCTTAGTGGTTTTGGATAATAATCCTCTCTATAAAGGAATGCTCATCAAGTTGAAAATGTAATGATTAATAATGAAAATAATATTTAAATTAATATTTTTAATATATAATATAATATTTATTTATAATGTATATTTTAGCATTATTACCAAGGTCATCTGGTGTTTGAAGGACAGAATTGTGGAGTTTTTGGTCAAGCTGCAGGTGGGTATGTGAGTGGGAGCGTGAGTGATCAGCATGCTCTGTGGTCATGGTGGCAGGAGAAGGCGTCTGGGAACGAGACCCTCCAAGAGAATGCATGGGAGATGCACTCTCTGAACCTAAACACAAACATGTTTGTATAACTGTATCAGGTCAATGTGCTTACGCATGTAAAGAATTTGAGCAGTAACCTACCAGTAACAGTGACTGTGTGACTTAGACTACTTGTCTCAGAGTCAATGTGGAGCGTCGTCAGGCTGGCAACTTCATGTTCTTCACTGGCCACGCCCCCTCCTAAACTGTCCTGGTCCAGTGAGCTTCCTCTACCTCCTCCTCCAGACCCCGCTGCACCTCCTCCACAGGATTCTGAGCTAAAAGTAAAATCTAAAAAAAAGAATGTGCTTATCAGTACTAACAAATTCATTTTCATTATTCATTCATCAGATGACCCAGATGTGAATATTTCTTACTATCAAACTTGCACGTTGAATACTGAAAAGCGTTGAAAGAATCTGACTGGCTGTCTGAGCTAATGACATCTGAACCGCTGGCACTGGCAGGTGAGGTCCACTCAGAAGGAACTCCTGGGTCATCTATGGGCCTGGGATCATCTGAGGGTCTAGATCCTGGACTTTGAGTGGCTTCAAGGAGCTCGGGCAAATCCCTGGGGACCTCCAGACTGCCTGGGCTGCTGCCACGTCGACCCTGAGGGTTGAAGAGGAAAACCATAGTCTGATAAACACTAAAACTAGTTCAATGCATGGACACAATTTGTGTATTTCAAGTGGTACACTGACCGAACTTCCTTTGGTTCGCAGTCTTTCCTGGATAAATTCATCCATGAGGTCTGAAAAGTTGGGATTGCTGCTTCCGACATCAGTGGAGACAGGACGGGCCTTGGGGACCACCTCCTCTTTGTTTGCTATCCAGACAAAAAACACATTTTAAAAATAAAATTAAAAACAGAAAAAGCAATGACATGGACTGAGGGAAAAGTACAAACACACACATACACACAAATAATGGAAATGTAGACACAAAATTATTCAGTGGAAAACACCAATGACAACCACACAAAAAGCAAAAATACAATATGAACATTTAGTTATTTGCAAATTTGTTTGAGTCTGATTTGATCATTTAAAGTTCACCAAAATAACAGTCTTATTCAGGGATTAGTCATTTGTTATTAGAAATAAAAACCAAATTCAAAATTATGCTGTCTTGTCATGTAATACAAATTGCATGATTACAAAAACACACCCACTATCAAATTAACAAGAAGTCTAAGAACCTGATGTGAATGTACTGCAAATGGTAAGGTTAGAATGATGTTAAAAAGCCCCGCAGTTAGCAAGCAGATCAAAATACACAGAAGAAGCAGTGCAGGAGTTATTTTACACCATGCACACAGACAGACACACAAGACCAATGAGAAACTGGCAACACCTCGTTAGGTCCAAACAAGCAGCATACCAAAGGCCGGTATTAGTGGAGCAATGTTACTATGGATGATACAACAGTAAAGCAATGAGCTCCAGTATGACCGGAGACATGTAGTATTATTAACTGCAGCAAAGATGAGGTATGGACTTATTTGAGTTGTTGTCAGGGTATTTTGTAAATGAAAGTGTAGGTGAAAGCCAATACTTACAACTTAAATCTTACAGCAGCACAGAAAAGTTTAAATGTTTGCTGCCATCTAGTGGACAAATCGTTATGTTATATGTGGATGTCCCTGAATATTAATTTAACCAACTTAATACAATTGTATTTTTATGATGTATATTATTACTTGTGTTCAGGTTACTGTTCTGTATTTTACTTTTAGACTTGGAAGACATTTGAGGAATTTAGGTGCAGGCAACTTTCTTCTGAGCGACTTAAAACGGCTGAAATCCGGGGAGGAGGCGGATGAGGCCACATGCAACTTCAAGGAGAAAAGAGGAAGAGGTGGAGGGTGGAGGAAAAAAATGTTAAAATCCCAAAGCCGGTAGAAGTAATTGAAAAGAAGGATGGGGGGCCTCTAAATATAAGAAAAGGATGGGAGTAGGAGGGATCCGTAAAAAGGAGGCAGGCTGTAGCTACGTTTAAGAGAAAACACGTCAACAGTTTACATTTCAGTCCAGCAGCAAGATGATGAGTTTCAGCCAAAAATATCATTCCATCAGAACAAACCAGTTAAAAACAGCCAAAAAGAAAAAGAGTTGGTGTTTGTGTTTGGGTGAGTACATTTCTTTTCCAGTTAATGGCTGAACTTTAAAAGGTGATGTGTCCATTGTAAGAAGTCTTTGGTCACAATCCTCACCTGGAGTGGCCGTCTTTCTTCCAAAGTAGCCCAGGACATGGGAGTAGAGATCCTTTAGCGACGCATCACCCATAGTGGCTTTGGCCTGTCGCTGAGGCGACGAGCCCTGAGATGAGCCCTGACCACGAGGGCGGGGCTTAGATGACAGAGCATGAACAACACTCTTATAAACACCACCGAGAATAGCCCCTTGGTGATGACGTGAAACAGTGCCAGGCTCCTGGGAGCGTGAGCGAGACGCTCGCGATCGCAAGGCCGAACGTCCTAAACGGCCACGCACCCCTGATGACACGCTGGTGCTGCTAGATAACTCTGAATGTGCCTCAGAGTTCACTTTGGTTCCCATTGCAGGGCACTGTGGTCGGTCCTTGTCCCCTCCAGGTCCAGTTCTGTGATGCCCTGCTCCCTCAGCTCGCTCAGTCCCTGCTCCAGCTCTGTCATGGGCCCCTACTTTGTGGCTAATACCAGCCATAGACACAAACTTACCTGCTCCTCCTGAACCCAGCCTTCCTGACCCGGACACATGCCTGTCTCCAGCAGAGTGACTATGAGTGTGGAAGTGGCTGAGGCGTCGCAGCCTTGCTTTCCAATGTGCCTCTTTGCTCTCAAGGGGATTGTGAAATTGGACAGACTCCGTGGAGGGCCGGAAGCTCACATGAACACCCCCACAGTGATGCACTTTGGCACCCCGTTTCTTATCTACAGATTCAGTCAACTCAGTATTAGATTCTACACTGTTGTGGTCTTGGGAGTTGATACTAGATCCCTCATTTGGGTCCTCATCCTCTTTCCCTGAGTCTTCCATAAAATCACTTTTCAGTGCATTGTCTCCCTTTTTCTCCTTGTTTCCTATATGTCTTTCTAAACTTGCACTACTCTTGACTCTGGGTGATGGACACTGCAGCTCCAAACATTCATAAATGCTTCTCTGATCTGTTTCAATATCCTCAGCAGAATCTACACTGCTGTGTCTAACACCTTTGATTGCATGCCTGCCGTCACGACCAGGCTGAGCTTGGGTCATTTGCCTAACTTCTCCTATCTGCCCTGCACATTCAACTTCTGTTCTTTCTATGCTAGGTTCCACAGGTACAGTTGCATTGTTTTCTAGTGTATCAACACAGCAGTTCCTCTCCCCTTCTTCCATAATATTTTCACTTCCCTTATTAGTGAGGTAGTCTCGTATAGAGGAAAACAAATCATCTTCTAAGCCAGTTCCCTCTTCACTGTCCTCTGCATCCGCTTCTCTTTCAGCACAAAAAATAAAGGCAGAATCCCAGTCCTTCGCCCAATCAGAACTTGAATCCTGGCTTTTGGAACCAGCCTTCTCCCAAATATGATTACATAAACTATCATCATCTTGTTTCTCTGCAACTACATCACTGGGAAAAGTAATCGGGGAGGCAGAAGGAGAGGAGGGTGAGTGTGGTGGAGCCATGTGGCTATTGGCTGAAAGTAAGGAAGTAGCTGTGAGGTGCTCGTGAGGAGGATTCAGGTTTGAACAGGCATCCATTTCAGGCTCTTCACCTTTGACCCGTTCTGCGATGAAGGGCTCCATGATGTCTGATGCACTGCTGCTTCGTGCCAGAGTAGAAGAAGGTGGGCCATCCAGGTCACATGCCACGCCCTGGAAGACTTCGCCACAGGACACTGGAGGGGTCTCATCACTTTGGGAAGAGTGTCGCATACGAGTAGACCTGCTGCTCAGTGTGATTGGAGGGTCTTCCAGATCTGAATGAAAAAAGAGAATGGTGTTGCATATAAAAGAATACACACCACGAAGTGAAAGTAAAATTTAGACAACTAATTAATAGACCAAGACAGGCCAAACACTTAAAATGGGTACACTTACCTATTGGCTATTATAGCACACGACTAAAAATAAACAAAAATGAACTGAAAATGAAAGGAAATAAAAAAACAAAAAAAAACAAAACAAAAAAAACAGCCCTACCCAATCCAATAACATGCATAAATTACATCAGTGACTTATTTTTTGTGAGTTTTAGTAAAGACTGAACATGCAGGTTGTTTTGTAAAGATGACAAAGGCACTCATTCAGTGCAATGACAGAACAGCAGGCAGATGAGCAGTGCAAAGATAGTGTACCTGCTAACTGGTCAGCAAGGGGGGGTAAAAAGGGGTGGTGGTGGTGAAGGAGGACAGGAAGAGGCGGAGCCAGAGCAGGAGCACTCTTGGCACTGCGGATAAAGGCTGAGGAGAGCAGAGAGTCCCCAGTAGAGCAGCTACGCAGGGCTAAGAAAGGAGGAAGACAAGACAGAAGCAAGAAAGATAAGCACAGAAGAGTACAGAAGAGGAGAAATTTAGAGAGGTAAAAGAAGAAACTGGTATCAGAGGATTTAAAAGGTTTTGAAGGAAGGAAGAAACAAATTAGAATACAAGATATGTTTAGAGAAGGGGAGGAAGATTGTGTTTTGTGATTCAGAAGTTGCAGACAAATAGATTAAAGAGGGTTGGTAGAGGCAGTGAGAAGGTGAGACTCTCTTGAAAAACAAAACAAAACACTTATAATAATAATTATTATTATATACAACAATAACATTATACAACTACGTTTTTCAAACATGGAAGTGTATTTGATTAGAACCACTCAAAATCATTGAAATCACCCACACAGATTTACTAACCTACAGTCTTCTGACGGACTATACTCCGAGCCTTTTCGATCCCAGGTGAACCAGCAGTGGTAGCACTCCTCTGTCTCATAGCTGCAGCTTGGCCTGGTTGATCTCTGCTCCAACCTTTAGAGAAGGACCGGTCAACAATTTGTCGCTGGGTATCTGCACTGATACCTGTAGTGAAAAGTTTGTTTAAAAAGGGATATACTGTTAATATTAGTTATTTGTTTACTTAAATATATGTTTTAGTGTAAATAATTAATTTAATTTCAACTGACCTTTTCCTTTATGTTTCTTCTGTTTTTGTTCACTCAGTTTGTCCAAAGGCAATTCATTTAGATCTACACTGTAAAGGTTCCTGGCCAACACCTAAACAAAATAAAAATTATTATTTGGATTGGTTTTGTCTTAATATGTATTACATTTAGGCCTTCACATAAATGTTATATTGTTTCATTACATGGCCAGAAATGTGACAGACAGAGGAAATGGTTGTGTCCATTATATTAAAACCTTTATTGTGTTAAGTCTTTAGGACGAGGCTCTTGTACCTTAGTAAGTGTTTCCATAGTGAGGGACCACTCAGTGACAAGCTCCTCCCAGCAGGTCAGAGACGAGAGCACAGAGAGAAGATCATCCCATAGATCTCTGCTTATGTACACATTTAGATTTCCCTTAATCCAAGCTACAATCAGTGTCTGCAATAAAAAATAAAATAAAGCAATAGCAATAGCAATCTTTAGCAACTGCATCAAAAGTAGTTGTAAAAAATGCACCTGAAATATTGGTCCCGCCAATCTTCCTGACAGTGTGTTGTTCTTTTTGCCTTGAGGCATAATGGATGGAGGTCTCTTCATCACCGACTCTGTTACTCTCAACAAAACCAAGAGTATTTGCTCCCTGTGAAGCAATACATGGAATTAAGACCAAAAAAAAAAAACATACTGAACTTATTTAAATGTACCTGCCAAAATTCATACCATGTTTTCTGGTCCATGGTTTCATGCATGACAAGACTGCGGTAAATATTTAGCACACGTTTGCACATGTCCACATGCTCCTCCAAAAGGATCTTAATGTCATTAGCTGGTTCCAGGAGAAACACGTTTGATGAGTGGGTTATAAACACCTGTTAAAGAGATGAAAAGTCATCAGCGACATCAAATGTATTTAAAAGATTGAATATGTCTTGACTTTTAAAGAGGACATATTATCCTAAAAAATCAACTTTAATGAGCCTGATTTTAGGTGATAATACCGGTATATGAAAATTACAATCTGCTTGCAATGGTGAAGTGCCACTATAAAGAGATGAGGCCTATCAGTTCTGCAATTTGGAACACAAGGTCGATAGTACCATTTCTATTATAAGGCTATTCTAGATCAATGTTGCGGTTACAGGGAACAAAATGTAAAATGAGGATCTACTCATATTATAGTTCAATACTAAGTATCTGAAAATGCAATAGGTCTTATTTAACCATTACCTGAAGGGTGGTTTGAATCCCAGCATGAACACTATACTCCAACAATTCGCTGTCAACATCTTTGTTTCCCTGAAAGAGTTTAATAAAATTGCATAAACATATTGCACAACTTGTGAAGTAAATGCACTGCTTGTGAAATTATGTAAGCCATTTCATTCATCTAGATTTTACCTCATCCTCATTTTCTCTTGAATCACGATCAGTAGGATAGGGGCCCTCTTCTGGATCCTTCATAAATACTGGCTTATCCTCCATTGAGATCCACTCCTGGTAAACACGCACCACTTTACGCATAGCTGCAGCTTCACACATGGGGAGGAGGAAGGCCTGTGATATACAAGAGAAAAAAAATGTCAATATGAAATAGAAAAATAAAAGAAATCACTGAATACATGCAATACCTGTCTGAATATTTCTGTAATAAAGTTGACATTGGTTCGGGAGCTTGTCAGTACTCTCCTCACCACCTCCATGTCAGTTAACTGCTCCTCATCCATGGAGCACAAGGAGGAGGAGCTGGGTTCCCTCTCAGTCAGTGTAGATGTGTTCGAGTGGCTTTGTTCAGGTTCAGCCCCAAGCCCAGCCCCCATGACCTCCCCTCGAATGCCTCCTGGCCCTAAAGAAGGACCACTCACTTCCAGATGGTTGTCAGATCGAATCCCACCTCCGCCACTTTCATCTGAGCTCATAGCAGTGCGGGCTGCTAATCCTGCAGCTGCTCGCTACAAGGAAATATATGCATAGTTAAAAAAGATGTGTTCATGTTTTGTTTTTTTTTATATTTGTGATAATTTTACTTGAATATTCTTGGGCACATGTTCTCCTTCTATTCCTGGGATTTGAGTCTGGGTGTTAGGCCGTGGTTCAAGCCAAAATGAAACCAACCAACGAATAAAGATGACTCTGGCCTGGAGGAAGCTCTCCTTGGTGCAATAAATTGTCTCACCACCATCTTGTTCTTTGCGCACTACACTGTAATAAGGTTTAGGGCGCATTGGTGGCACATCTGAAAGAATAACAAAAATTACAATGAACAATTTAAACTTGACTACATATAATGTCATATATTATATGATGTCTGTATATATAATTCATGTTACTCAAATGACATTATTTACCAAGTAAAGGATTATATAGACTGGTCTCAGTGGCAAAGTTGGGGAAGATATGAGGAAGGTAAAACTTTCTGAAATGTCCAAAAAGAAAGCTGAAACCACGCTCATGGTTCTCCTTACTTCTCCACTCAAGTGATTTGGCCTGGTACAAAAATACAAACAAACAAAACAGTCTATGTTATAAAGAGAGGAACATACACACAATAGGGTCAAGTGGAGAAGAGCACCATTGTACAATTGAAGAATGCGTTAGTGTCTGTCTGAGTGCATGCATGTGCATGCGATCTCAGGGGAAATGCCAGAGCTGTCAGTTTGAAATGCCAGTTTGTCAGTAAAGTGTTACTTCAGCATAATAAATAATGCAACATAAGTTGGTTAAATGAAAGTTCAGATGCATAGCAAATTATAAACAGACACCGTACCTGGGTCTCCCATTAGTGCCATTAGTTGTGTTAGTTAGAAAATTGATAATACCTGGTTTACCATGTATTTGAGCAGAGCCTCTAAAAAATAAGCTGTGAGGTCTTCGTGGTTCTTGTCACCTGACTGCGGAGGAACCAATGGAGTTATTTCTTCTGGGGTAACTTGAGCTGCAAAAAGTGGATATTTGTATCAAAATGCTTTTGTT
>NW_026570971.1:19349966-19532966 GCF_026225935.1 Boleophthalmus pectinirostris | reverse complement strand
AAGAAATAAGGTTTGAAATATATTTGACATGTGTTGCATAACAGTTTATTTTGATAATGCATTGTTGATATCTACAAATACTGTGCAAGCTTCACATACATATCTATAGAATGTGGACTTCTTATTATGTGGTTCTTAAAGAAGCGGCGCGGTCAGCACTGCTTGTTCCCCTTTGTGGCCATTAGTAAAACTATTATTGCAAACGATGTTGATTTTAAACAAATGGACAACATTCGTACCACAATAAAACTTAGGCCATCTAACCAGTCTCACAGAGACTAAGAGTGAGCCTGTCGTCTTCACCACGGTCGCTAGACTGACTGATCAAAATAAACCATCTTAAAAGTAAATTGAACAAAGAAAATATAGCTATCATAAGGCCAAGTATTGTCATTGCAAGATCTTAATACTGTATGTCTTGTGACAGTAAAAATATAATAAACAAACAAGTGGATTATATGCATTCCTTTTGCATAGTTTGGAGGCTGGACTCTGGTAAAGTCCAGTATGCTGGACAAGGTATTGGTCAACTCTGAGCATACATAACCCCAACTCAAGACATTTGTACCCCTCTCAATGAGAAAGTCACTAAGGACAAAGTGACCTTGCATAAGAGATAACAGAATTTGAGGAGAACAGAAAGCAGAAACCCAATAGAACTCCAGGTCTGGTTTTATAGCAGTTTGTGCCCTTGTCTTTGTGATTATACTCACATGAGAAGGCCTTTCATAATTAGAGAAAGTTTTCATTAGCTTTACAGAAATAAATATTTTTGGACACTTTTTAGGGGGTTTATAAACAGTATAAGCAATGATTGATCAATTAAGTCTGGTTTTACTGACACCGATATGACAATGCTGCTTTGGTAATAAATTATCTCAAACCTTAGTGGTTCTGCACAAAGAAGTTGCAGCCTCCACTCTAGTTTATATGTGGTAGATGTAACAGAACCCTCATACATTTGCTACAATCAATAGTTTTCAGTTGCTCTCAACACTTTCAGATGGACTACATTAGAGACCAGCTCCTGGAATTCAAACAGCCACAGGGAATTGTCTTTGATTATTTTTTTCTTTTATATATTTAACGGAGACAGAAAATAAATATCTGCTGGTGTGGTACTGTAGAAGAACAAGTCTTTATTTTTTTAATTTTTTTTTTTTTTTTTTTACCAATGAATAAGAAATAACAAAGTTGTACATAAAACTGCTGGTCTCCAGAAGCATTTGTACCTACAGAGGTTTGTACACCTACAGAGATAGTGGGAAAATGTCTTGATAATCACTTTCTCTTTTATAATATTTAAAATTAATTGTAAGACCAACTTAAGTGTATACAATAGTATACACACATATTTGCACATACACAGCAAAGGAGTAGTTTTTTCTCTCAGTTGAAGCCGATAAAACCTTCCTTAGTGTACCAGACACAAGAGTTACAAAAATGGCCTCTGGAAGTTGTGTTAACAAGACACAAAGTAAACAAAAAAAATACACTGAAAAGACAAGCTTCATTAGAGTCACTTTTGAATGGTATCACAGCTCTCCTTGCTCTGACCAGCTGTTAAGCTGATGTGTCTAGTCATTATCAGTATTTCCTGCTTACTCTTCAAACCCTTTATACTGTATATACACAGGTTCTAAATGCAGAGCATATAGCCTGAGTAATCGCCACGTGGAATGTCCTGTTCCTAAACCATTTCTAGCAGCAATCACTTTACAGCATTAAAACCGGAACTAAACACCTGACAACTTAGCATTTCATGCACACTGGCTTTATAGTACAAAGCCTTTGGTTACATGGCTGCCATGCAGTAAATATGTGATTATCTCGTAACAATTCCACCCTGCATAGAAACTCCACAACTTTCAAATGGTGTTCAGTCCCGGTGTTTTAGACTCTTTGCCTTATCGCCTTCAGCTTTACATTGACCCACTCTTTAAAAAATAAAGGTCCAGAGTAAATCATGGTCTTTGCATGCTACTGTCTTTTTAATCTGAACTCAAAAAGCTTTGCAGTTAAGCATGGTGACCATAGGGTTCAGGTTAACTCATCCTGTACTACAATTACAAGCAGAAGAGCCCAGAACTGGCAAAAAACTTCCAATCCAGATTAGTACAGTAGAGTGGGAGCAAGCAAAGCCAAGGTCAGTGAATCAGTATGTGAATATGACCTTGTGAATACGAAAGGGAGTCAACACAGCCTCCTGCTAGATTATACACGGGCACTTCAGACAGACCAGCGTCTGTTTCACTATGGTCTTTGGCAGCTCAAACAACAAGAGGAGAACAGATCCAGTGACTCCTTAGGCCTGAGTTATAGTTACTGTCCCTCCTTCTCTTTTCCAAAACAAACTTGATCCTGAGAATAAGCCATTTCTGTTCATGCGTCCTGCTGCAGAATCTGCAGAATGAGAGATAATACACTGAACACTAGTCCTGCCTGAGCCACAGACATACTATTTTAGTTGTCTAATAGATACACTAACCATTACAATTTGCAAAGACAACACAGGCACACTCAAGACATTTTAAATATAGATAGATATACAATGTGTGAAAGTGTAACTCGAATATCAAAGTCCTTAAGTGGGAACAAGCAACAAGGGCCACAAACAACAGGCAAAATTCAGAGAGAAAAAAGGTTAAAAGCAGAGAGTATACAGATGCTTTAGGCACAAGTTGGGTCATTTTAATAAACCGCTATAAGCTAAAATGCGGAGCATGATCTAGTCTTCATTTAACCAACTGACCCCATGGACATTTGCATGAAAGTAAAATTTTCTCTGGTCAAAGATAAAAGCAAATTTAAACAAATGTTTTGCTTTTATCTACATTTTGCCATTGCTGCTCCTTAAAAAGGCCCAGGCCCATAACAACCTTGTCATTCTGTGCAAGGACTGAGTGGTTATGCAGGTTAAAAAAATCAATAGATCTTCTTTAAAAAAAATATGTTTTAAGATGAATCTCACTACATCCATAATCCCAGCTCTTAAAAACATTGCCTCTGTGATTTGAATGAGTTCAGATGGAAAATAGAAGGGGTATTTTTTTTACTAGCCTACGTTGGTGTATAGCCTATGTTGGTGTATCTGAGCATACAGTTCCAGAAATAGCCACAGGTGGTTTCAAAGTAACTATAGGTACCAAAGTGCTTTACTCCTGAGATATAGACCAAGGATTTGAGATTACTGTGGCTAAACAATGGTGATCCATGAAGTAGCAGGCAAACACCATAGGCCCAACAACAAGAACAGTTCATGGTGAACCACAAAAAGTGCTGGCGCATTGTAAATACACTCAATAGCAGCCTTGATATGGACCATCCTATTACAGCCCAGTCAGTTAAAACCACAATGCATATGGCATAACCAGCGGCTGTGGCCATTCTGAGGACCAACTGGTAAGATCCCTGCTCAGAAACTGTCTTTGTAAAGTGTGTTGTTGTAACATAAAGCCACACACTATAGCATTGGATGGCAAAATACTTGGCCCAAACATTCCCTGCTGCAACATTTGGTAACTCAGCAAGAGTGTGTTGCCTTGACAAAGACTGAGTGTTTCCAAACATGTTGGCTTAAGACATCTCTAAAAGATGCACTTAAAATTAAAAAAAGCTCTAGATAAAAGAATAATCAAAGACTACATTCTGTTGGTACCACCAGCAATTGGGCCCAGCAGTTCATCCATCTAAAACATAGATTTTAAACCCCCCAAAAGCCCCAACGCACACAGCCACATGAGGATATAAAACATGTGTGATGAGCATTCTGCCATTCTTGACCTTAATCTTGGAAAACAAATGTATGATTAAGTTAAACCCTCAGTAGTGGAGTGAGGCTTTCTCAAATGGCAAGCGAAACATCACCAGAAGCATCCAGAAAACAAGGGCTTTTGAAAGGCAACAGTGACTGAAAATAACATTTTTGTTTTACACTGACTGACTGGTTCACACATCCTACTACAAGACAACATCACCTCATTGTTATGGTCATAGTGATTTTAAAATACTACCTGAGACTGATGACAATAACCTATAAGCCACAGAAAAGAGCCCCATGACTAAATGCCATGTTGTGCTGCGAGTGTCACACACAAGTCTTGGCAATTGGTGAAACATGCAATGTTTAACCCTGACTGCTGGCGGTAGATATTATAATAGAGTAAGAGTTATATATATTGGAGAAAGAGAGAACTAAAGCACCCTTACAAATAGACTGGCCAACAGAATGATAAATAAGTTACATTCAGTGCATCCGTTTCATTGTCCCTGTTGTTTACAGAACACTTAAATCCTCTGTAGAGAAAAACAGGTTTGGCTGTGCTGTTGCTGGTATGTATGCAACATCTTGGTTTGAAAGCTCTGCCAAAACAAATATTTCTGTTATTTTAGCACAGCCTCCTGAAATGTCTGGACTAGACATTATGTATGGCGATAGAAAACAAATAGCCATTTCTATGTGTGTGTTGCATTCCAGAGTTTAACTATACACATTGTTTTAAATGGATGCCCACAATGGCATCAGAATATGTAACACTCTGAAACAGTAACCTGTCAAAATATCAACCTCTGGAGGATACCACTGATGTATCACCTAGAATACAAAATATATGTAAATATATCAACTTTAAACATAATAAAATAAAAGAGGGGTGAATTGTACAGTGAAGGGGGTTTGAGTAGTTTAGAATTTGGCTTCAAATGTCAGTCGGAAGACAAGGCTCCATCCTTTGTCCTCGTGAGAACAGTTGAGAAGGTTAGCAGGGTGGGAATACTAGCAGCAGGGACAGATATTTGAATAAGCTAGGTGCACTTGGCCTTTACATGCTACTGAACAATGCTCAAAACCCTGAGTCATGGAAAGCACATGACTGTAGCCAAAAACTAGATTTGCACCTGCCAAGGTCAGTCACTTTATTGTATAAAATTCCCACCCAGCTGGAAATGTTCTCAACACAGAAGACAAATGAAGAATGTGCTCCAATCAGACCATCCAAAAGTGGCTCAGAGTAGAATTGAGTGTTAGGTATATTTACCTTCACTGCTAGAGATAAATTTTAAAAGACTGACAAATGCCAAAAGATCATTGAACTAAAGCACTCATCCCCTGCACTATTAGCCCCTATTATTCCATTCACTATCATTCAGCAAGTCTGCTATGTCCTGTCTTCAATGTGGGTGGGATAACAATATATGCAAATACACACATCTATAGAGGCAAATAAACCACCACACATGAATTAAGATTAGAAGCAGAGCAAAAGTTAACAAAAAAATATGTTGCAGAGGTTAATAAGGTGAAGCTCAATTTAGTACGTGTGAACAAAACCAGACCAGTCTGACTGTGCCAACAAACTCAGAGCAGAACACTGAATGGTAGTCAGTTAGCTGACATCAGAAATAAATAACAGCAAAATAAAAACATGGAGTCTAATATCTGCTCTGAATAAAGATTTGAGGTCTGATCTGACTTAGCCTGGCCTGGTTTTGACACTTTGTGGCTATTTTAAGCTTAAACCACCCTGTCTACATGCCCATGCTAAAAGCATGCACCTCTTGGTGGAAATGCTGGGTGGGTTCAGATAAAACCAGGTTGGAATCCAGACATGGGTGCCAGACCCGTCCAAGGCCCAAAGACACCTCTTTTACCAGATTATGAAACGGATCACCTTCCATGCACATAGACTGGTCAGGGTCAAAGTCGATACTCTCCTCAGACACTGTCAGGACCTGAAGGCTGGATCCTCGCAGGCGGGAGATGGCTACCAGGTTATGAGACCAGACAGTGTATCCTTTGGGGGGACAGGAGAGAAAATAAAAAAGGTAATGGCAGAGTATTTTATTAAAATAAATCAAGTAAGAAACACTCAAACTCACCATGCAAGACCAATACAGTCAACTTCGTACACCTCCAAGCCAAAAGAACCAAGGGGTCCTCATTGCGATTCACGCTGAGGTCCGGAAAGTCAGGGTCATCTCTCAAAAGAAGGAAATGAGTCAGTGTTTTGTTGTACTGCTGAGAAATGAGCTCCAAAGTGGCATCAGTCACAACATTGCTGTAACTGTCGAGGTGGAGACGCTCCAAAGGTAGACTGGGTTTGAGGACCCGAAGGAGCTCAGAGCCCACCACTTCAAGAGCCATGATGTAGACTCGCAGATTGGCGCTAACACGGACCTATTTGAAAAAAAAATAAAAAATTTACAGGCCTTTTTCAGTCAGAAATGCTGATAATTAAACCGATCCTTACAAGTGCCTTCCAGTCATCTTCTGTAGCTATCCTGTCCAATGGTTTAAATTCTAGGGCAGCGCCATTGAGCAGCAGCGAGAGACGATGCAAAGGAGTACGACGTGGAGATGCCAGTAAACCACATAGCTCTGATGTCAAATCAGAAAAATCCAGAGCAAGGGACTGAAGATTCGAAAGCCGAGTCAACTCTGATGGTGAGATAAGTATTCCTAAAATCAGAATATAAAAATTAAAACAATCTTCCTACAGGTTTGCATACAAGTCCACAAATAAAGATGCCATACCCAGCTGGTGGTCCAATAAACTGAGGTGCTGCAGGGTTTCTGCTGAAGGGTTGGACAGACAAGCTAAAGAGCTGGGGGTCACCAGACCAAGCATGAAGCTACATGAAAGCCACCGGAGCTGCCGGCTATTGGACAAAAACTCCATGAACAATTGCTGGATTCTGTTGAGCAGAGAAAATCATAATGAGCAAAGCAAGGATGAAAACTTGAGCCTCAATTACACCCTCGTGTGGCAGTCATTTGTTAAACAAAATCAAAAGGTACAGTCAAGTGAAAAGTGTAAAACACTATTATTATTTTAGGTAATCTGTCACATAAATCATATTCAGTTATAACAAAGACAGCATCCATCAATAGCTTTTGAACTATTGTATTTGCTTACTCATTGATCTTTTTGTCCCCTTGCTCAATATGGTGGAGGTTGGAACTGTCCAACAGTCCCTCTTGTTGAAGAACACATGTGTCTCCATACAGACGGAGCCTCTGGAGGTTTCTAGCGAGCAACAGAAACCACAGTGTGAATGAATTAACAATTGTTTACTAATAAATTATGCTTATGACAAATAAAAGACAGTGGATGTCACGTTAACAACACGGGTTTATAAGGCGTAAAAAGATGGTTATTAGCGACATTGCAGGCATAACCCCCGATTACGTAACAGTAAATGTCAGGGTTTGTTTATAGCTACCAACGCTAGCTGTTAGCCTCAACTGCGCAACAAATATCCTAAATTCACCATATAGCAATTATTTGGAAATCAATAGCGTGATGCTAATATAACGTTACCTATTATTTCTGATGCTGGTGAAAACACATAACACCTGGTTCAAATAGGAGACCATGGCGTCTTTCCAACGCACGGAGAGTTGCGGGTCGCTGTCTGCACCGCGGGAGGGCTCCATTCGTGTGGCCGATGCGTCGCTGTTCAATGGACTTAGGTAGCCCTCGACTGGGGCTAGCTCAAGCTGCAGCTCCCGCACGAATGAACCGAATTTCCGCATCAGAAACTCAAGCTTCGGAGTCTCATCGGAACTGGAACTACCTCCACCTATCCGCAGTCTGAGCTCGGTCCACAGCGCAGGGTAGAAGAGACACTCCCTCCAGCGCGAACACACGGACGAGGCCCGCAGCTTGTCTCGATCAGACAGAAAGGAGAATATATGGACAATAAGCTCGCTGGGCAAAGCCATGGCTCCGATTCCCCCACACAGAGCCATGGCGAGCTTAGAAAGTCAAGATTCAACAATCTATGCAATTGTAAAAAAGCGCTGTAAACCGTGGTGGAAGTGTCTGCACCAGCGGCGTGTACCATCTACTCTTCCTCTCAGGGTAACAACAAACCGTTTTTTTCCCTTTACCTTCAATACTATTGGGGCGTACCATTATTGCCACTCCGCGGGGTGATCTAAAAGGAAGTTACTCAAGTTGTCTTTAAAACAGCAAGCAAGTGTATAACTATATCATGATGATTTAAAGTTATTAATAAACCAAAAGCAATACATATAATCAATATATTAAATATATAATACGAGGCAATATTTTCAAGTTAATGGTCCAGTCCTAAACTGCTGTTATTTTTGCCATACAGTATATGTCCACAGGAGGGCAGTGTTTGCGGAATAATGTGAAAGACACGTGATCTTTATTTTGGAGTTTTTAACAGACACACCCCTCCATTCCCATTGCAGGCGAGTTAGACCAATTACAGTAGATCTATATCTTATAGTTCAAGCATGAAATTCGCCTAATTCACATTTAAGAGGCTACAAGAAAAAAAAAAAAAAAAAAAAAAAAAAACAGAACAGAAATAAAGAACATAGAACATAGCCAATAAGCTTTGCTTTGGTGTATATGTACTAAATTATGTAAATAATTGATTATATAGTCTAATAGCCACAAACGTTATTATACAGTTATGTACGAATCTAAATTTTAAGTAGGTTATATTTCCGTCTGTCAGAGGCCTGCATCACATTTCTTCACCAATCACCAGATGGCAGTAGAATTCCACTGTTACTCTTATTTTTGTTTATACATCGATGCCAATGAGAAACGTTCAAAAAAGTTAAACATTTATTTTCTAAACGTATCAAATAAATTTAAATGTACTTATTCATACAGAAGACAGGGTAAATTAAGGCGGGGCCAAAAAGTTGCTAGCTGTAAAATATCCTTGGACCTACCATGTCTAAACAAGGCTGTGACTGCTTCAAGAAAAATAGCCATTCAAAGAAACTGACAATTAATCAACCACAGACTGGAGCGAAACAAAGCTTTTTATATGAGGTTGCAAAGTCCATCTTCAAGGTGAGAGGCAAAAGTGACGACTGAAGAAAATTGGTCTATTGATGAGGTAGCGCACAAAACACACTAGTTAGGAAATAATAACCAATCAAATACCTGCTGTCAATTTTATCACATGGACTAAAAGCCAAAATTACTATAGTCTCGTCCACAAAATGTCCAAATGAAAAATAAATAAATATATAAAAAGGTTGCTGCAGTGGAAACAATGAGACTACGTATTGCAATAGAAAACACACAAGTGTGAATTAGTGTTTGGTGGTCTTGGATACTAAACTTGGATTTGACTAAAATTTGTTCAGCCTGGCAGCTTGTTAAATTTGTTAAATTTGAGTGGACAGATGGGACACATTGGCTGAGATGTTTGTGCTCTAATGCTACAAAGGCTGGCAGGGTGTAAAAATATTTCTTAAGAAAATATTTGATGGTGCACAACAGCAGCATCTGCAAGAACAACCTATACATGAAGTTATTTCCTCAAATATAAAACTGAAAAGCTCACATCTGGAAGCAGTAAAGGTCATATAATACATTATTTTATCACAGTTTTAATAACTGTTCACTTTAAGCTACTGTCTAGTAACTCAGACACACATTGTAGGCAACAAGATATTATGAATTTATAAAATTCTTGAAGATCTTCTAAGTACAAGTGCAATATTTACACAAAGGGCAGTTGATAGTAAATGATGGACACTTGTTGCTACAAGTCCCAGCTGAAGCACCATGTATCACTGTCAACTCTATCAGACCAGTGTTGTTGAGGAGAGTGTTTGAAAAGTCTGATATGACATAAAATGCATTGAGTTGTGGAATAGGACAAGATGACTACACTAAGCAGAGCAGAGCAAAGCAGAACAGAGCACAATTCTATTCACATTCCTGTACATATGAAGATTTTGAACCACTCCACTCAATAGATTATTGTACCAGTTGGGTTTGCTTCAGAAAAACAGAAACACAAATGTGATTTTTTTACCTAAACAAATAAAGTTTGTGATTTTTGAGTGAGAACAGTCACAAAGGGCCAGTTTAGAAATGACGGACAATTTTGTGATGACAGATTTTGCCATTGAAATTAGACAAAGCATTACCCCTGGAATAGAAAGGATGTGAATCCATGTGGAATTTAAAGCTTCTGTGAACTTACTTTCTGGTGTGACTGGCAGCAAAGAACAGCAGGAGAACATCTTGACACTGAAATACTTTTCTTTGGTCTGTAAATAGAAGTTTGTGTCGAAATCAAAGCTCTTGCAAGCAGTACTTCTAACCTCTACCATTTAACCCATTGGCCAAAGATGCTGAGAGTTTGCCTTTGCGCTGGCTTCTGTCGCTGTGATGAGAGCTAAAGTATGAGCAGTGGACTTGTGTCACTGCCAGCTGTTCTGAGAGCCATGTTGGATAGTCCCCAGTCAGACGCCATCTTGAATATGTGCCTAATACTATCTCCATGGGGCCCTGCACTGGAAGCTGGCGTTATCCTTTCAGTTTTACATAGCATTAGCAAACCTGGAACAATCTCCTTTTGAAGTTTGTAAGATTTATCATATTTAAATAGGCCTGTCAGAGTAATTACTATATTGACTTATCGTTCAGTGTGTAACAGAACAATCATTTTTTAGGGTCAATATTTATCACAGGTACTTTTTCTTTGTACTAGTGGGAAACGTTTTGTAATTTTTCTATATTTTGATAAGATCTGAGATGTAGAGGAGTGAATAAATAACTTTCATGACTCATTATATGTACATTCTGTTATTTATTGCAGCTCATATTTGGAACAGTATTCTACTAGTACTTTTGGGGGGATAATTCTGCTTTATGGTTTGGTTTCAGTATTATTGTCTATCATCTATTTACTTCAGCAATATACCACAGTTCAAAATTTGTTATTGTTGCAGGCCTGTATTTGAACTAAAGGTGCACTCTGTAACTTTTCTGGAGAAGGGTCCATCACCTTGAAAAGCTTGGATCTGTACAGATTAAAAGTTATGCCATACTGAGGAACAACTATATATATATACAAACCTGTGTAGACAAACAGGTGGCGGACCCTGCCCTAAGAAGTTATAGTGTACCTTAGGTTTATCTAAATAAATGATGAAAATGTATAATTATCATTCATTGTGAGGTCTTTTAATTTTTTTTTTCTTTTAAGTGAAAAAGAGGGAACAACATCAGTTGAAAAGAATAACATTTTTGGTACGTTGTATTCTAAGAAAATTATTACAACAAAAGCTTTGGGAGAAACACTGTGGTGTCAACTCAACCCATTTATTATCAAGCTTTTCAGCTGTTTTCATGCTCAAGAATTATACTAATATCCAGATACATCAAACAAAAAGGCTCTGCCATGTATAATTCATTAGTGACTCACAAATCAAAATGTAACTGATGTGTTTTTGCATGTTTCCAGGCTGCTTCTTCCATTATGAACAAAATATCCATTTTACTGAAAAAATCTGTTGTTCTCCTGAAACCTTACCAAATATTTTCCACAACTGCAACAAATAAATAACATGATTTATGTGATAAAGAGGTTGGGTTTGCCAATACCAGCCGCTACTGCATAAATTTATTGAGATCTGTGGTAATTTACACTATGGTTTTTGCCTCAAATGACTCTTTAGAATTCTTGGTAGTTTTCACAGTGAAACTGCAAACACAAAATACTCCCAAGTTTAGTTCTCACTTGTGATCTCATTCTACTCAACTGATGCTTTCCCTGATTTGGATTAAAAAAATCATGAACTGATGTTCAGATTTAAAGGTACACTGCATAACATTTCTAGTGGAGGGTCTGCCACCTGCATGTCTCCATGAAAATGTTATTGCCTTGACTTGAATTTTCCACAGTATAACTTAAACCTTCTATCAGAAGGGGGATGAGCAGGTTACAGTACTACCCTACATACTGTACATTCACATCTGTGGAGAGTCGTTCCTATTCACAGAAAGAATTATTGTATTTTTAAGCAATAGAAACATCTGTAATGAATAAATGTTAGATGAATATGTTTAATGTTATACCATGGAACATTCCAGGCAAAGCAATAACATGTCCTTGAAGACAAACAGCTGGCAGACCCTTCACCAGAAAAGTTGTGTAGTGCACCTTTAACTGAACTTTCCAGAGTCCAGATCAGCTCACAGTGTTCCTCTGTACTAAGTTTTGGAAATGATCAAATATGGACGTACACATGGTTATACTAGCAAAAACTAGACATAATGCAATATAAGACATTTTATGTTGTACATAGTGACGCTAACATACCTTGACAGCCAGAAGGTCCCAGGTTTCACTACAGGGACTGCATCAACCCAAACATGCAACCCAAAATCCTCCAGCTAAAGTCCTGACTAGTGGGTCAAATGTAGAGAGCAATTTTCCTTACAGTGTAGTATATCTATCTACCACTTCTCAATGTCCTGACTCTTCAATAGACTGATATTCATATTTTGTCTTACTGGCTATCTTGATGCCGTAGTGAAATGTGTGATGACCCCCTTAGCTATGCTAAATATGTGGATTAACTGTAATTTCTCAAAAATTGCAATCATAAAGCAAGTAATATATCCTATGGAACACATAGAGTACTCTCCAAAATGTTATACTGTGAATGTAAGCAAAGGTGCAGGTTTCTTCCTTTTGGCCATTCTTTTACTTCTCTGCTGCCTAATTGTGCGTAAATAATGGCTGTTGCTCAACACATTAACTCCTGAATCCACTCACTTTGCTCCACTTTTCTAGGGCTACACAGTCGAGGTGAACAGCTCTAATTTACTGGGTGTTTCAGGGTCAGAGGGGCTGTCGCAACAATAAGTGACGCAATGTAATGCCACAACACACTGCCAAGTGTCTAGATTTGTTATAAACTGTATAATAATGAGGGACTTAAAGTATGACATGGAAAATGCATAGTGAGGTAGTGAAAAGAATACATTGTTATCTATAAGACAAACAGAAGAAATTTTTAGCTTAGTGTCTGAGATTATGTCTGTTAATATTTGAGTATCATGTTGAATTTGAATCGCATTGCCAGTAGAAAATAGTGCCTTGTCATTGTGATCAAATTCCCTGCTGTTTTGCAAATCAATTAAAGAGTGAACAGCCCCTGCCCTAACAACAGATAGTATAATGCTCTGACTTTATTTTTTTTATTGTTCCACTGATTTGAATATGCAATTAGTGTGAGCGATTGTATGTCTGTGTCTAATCATGTCATGCATAATTCTTTACAGAGATAGATGAGATAAAGGCAATAAGAAAACCACTGATACATCTTATAGTAACTTATATAGCACTTGGGTAAGATGATTTTTCTGTTCATTAATTAGACTTTTATCTGTCAATCATATGACCAAGTGAGCATTCCTTTACATTTGAGCTATTAAAATGAATTATTTCATTTTTGGGTGTGGCTTCAAGGATAAGCCCTTTTGGATTTCCGTCACACTCCAGCATGCTTCTATTGTATTTCATTTTTTATTAAGTGAAAACAATATTTATAAATTACTAATTAATACTGGCACAAATTGTCCTTAACCTTATGATCAGTTGCATTATGGGAATCATAGTCACCCCTGATATTGGCGTAGAGAATCACTTTATCCTGCCTACTTTGGTTTAAGCATCCTTCCTTACAGGGCTGTATCATCATGTCCACGGCCCATTACGGCTCCCTACTGAACGTTATGAAGTGGATTCCCCAGCAGCCCCATTTCATCCGGGAACCAATGGAGTCATTCCTGCTTCTCCTGAGATCTCTTCCCCCGTGCCTCCCAGACTGCCACATTACCCGCAAGTCTTTGTTCTGTGTTTTGCTCTGCCACTTTCCCCTCTGTTGTGAAAAAGGTGCAGGTGGAGCAGAGGTTACCAAATACCTGGAGAATGGTGGGAGAGCAATAATGACTGTGTGTGTGTCGGCGTATGGGTCTGAGCCCTCCAGAGACCCAAATGTGGAAACCTATTAGAAAGAGCTGCCACTGCACTCTGCTCCTGTCTCCCATAGGATTGTACTGAGCAAGGCAAGCACACCAGGCTGCCCCTCTTTAGTCATTTAAAGACGTTATGTGAAAAAATAGTGGGTACATTAATCTTTGAGTAATTTCCAGTGTTATTTTGTATGCAAAATATTGATCTTTCTGCGAGTTGCTATAGATCAGCATAGAAAACATCATTATGTTCAATCTGTTGTGGTCCATTAATGATTTGCGCAGTAATTTAACATAGGCTTTCATTTTTATTTATTGTTTATTTTACCTTCATTTAACCAGGAGGTTCCATTGAGATTCATAATCTTTTTTTCCAAGAGAGACCTGGTTAAGGTAGCAGCCAACACAATCAATTAAGACAGATGCAACCACTTGGCTATACAAAACAAAGGTAATTATATTTTTTTGATGCTGGGATCCATATTTGTGGGTAAAAGCATACTATAAATGAACATGTGCTTTATGGACCTGCATTTTTCATGGCATGTCCAGGAAATTAGTATAAATTATAGTTATATTCATAACCAAATATCAATACAAGAGAGTCAGATTTTTTTTTTTTTTTTTTTTACTCAAAACTCACCAATGACTTGAACTAATTTCACCATTGTTTTTCCATCAGGGGTTGTCAATCCTTGTCTTCAGGCTAGTTCTGTGTTGAGAGGCTTAAGTGTAATGGAGGCGGCTCCAGAGACCAGGCTGATGTCTTTATCATTGTGCTGATGAAACTTGTCTCTGGGTGCTTTTGTACTTCTTATTCTTTGCCTTCACTCCATTTGCGTGTCTTTGGGGGCCGCTGTCTCATATTAAACCACAGTTACTGACAGCTTCATTAACACGCGTTTGGAGTAACAGGGAAATGCAAGCGAGACAGAAAGGTACTTCAACTCTTTCTTTTTTTTTCTTACATGTGACTTGACTGTTAGATGCAGTTTTATCAGATAGACAGAGGGGGCACTGTTGGTCTTCACATGTATATTTACCCATTGGCTTTCCCCACACAGGATTTTCTTCAGGTGCAAGCAGAAACCTGACTATCTTATACATGAATGTTTTCATATACAAAAAAGTACTCAATCTCTTTTTCAATTTCTTTGAATTACTCTGCATGAATCACATTAGTATAGTGGCGTTCATTACTGTTGTATTCCACTATTTATTTCCACTCACCTAGATTCTAGATTTTTTTAAAATTTTTTAAATTTAAACCACTTAGTGTGGACAGCTGTACTTCCCCTCTTATCTTATTTGGGTATTCTGATTTTTACTGCTGCACTTTACAAGCAGTACAATGCATTTCTCCCCTTTCAGTACAGTGGCTAAGTGGCTGTACTTTTGCGTCACAGCAAGTAAGTCCCAGGTTCAACTCCCCAGCTGTGTTATCATTACAGTTATCTTATTCCATTTATCTTGCTTCTGTAAAGGGTCACCCCATTTTATGTAAAATTAATATAGAGAATATTAATATTCTGCATCATAACTTATGACATGACATCATCCTATACACTGACCAAATATTTTTTTTATTCAGGATTCTCAGTTTGGAGTCAAACATCTACAGCTGCATTACCATCTGGTAAATCAAGAATATTTTAACACAAACAAAACTAAAATTACATTTGTTAAAAAAAACATCAAACATAAAACTCATAGCACTTTCTTTCTCTCATGTTACAGTGTGTGGTGGGAGATGAGAGATTGCAAGCTTTGACATGTGCAGTGCTGTTCTATTGTTCTATTTTGGGCCACGCTGCTATACCTGTGTTAGATACAGTGGTGCACATGGAGCACTTTGTCAAAGCACTTTAGCTCCGTAGCCAGGCCATTGCAGTCCTAATATATATGGTAAAAGGCCATTGCAATGTAGTCCTTTCCTTAAATAATGAAACATGAATCTGACTTCGTACAGCAGTGGTTTCTCCAAGAACATAACATGATCAATAATAGATTTTTTTATTTGTTTGTGCCTTTCACCTTAAATGCCTCTAAATGACAAGTCCATATTGATTTCTTTATACTAACATGCACATACAGATGCCTTCAGGTGCACCATATGTCGGATGTGTAAAAGTCCCAGGAAGTCTAACCTTTATTGTATCCAGGGCCAGCACGACATCATATCCAATAGGAGCCATGGTGTGATGGACAGGCAGGAAGTGGGCAGCAGAGAGACAGGAAGTAAACTCAAGGGATGTAAAGTCAAATATTGCCGCAGGCTTTTGTACTTGTCTGATTTAGTTCCTGCTCCACAGTGTCACCAGCTTTAAGTGACAGGTAAAACACAGCAAAAGTCATGGCATTATTTCTGGAACAGGGAAGGTGACTTGTAGGGTGTCTTTAATTTGGGTGAATAGGACAGAGGATAGAAGAAATTGAAACTTTTGTTACTGGCTGTTCTTTTGTTACAGTAAGATCATTCCATGCATTCTTCTGTGTATTCCAGGCATGCCCCACCGGGAGTAGCCCCCAGAGAAAATCCAGGACACTCTGGAGAGTCTTTCTCTTTTGGTTCCAATCAATAGTAATCCATTATGCTTTGTTCTTATGACAGATTAATTTATTCATTTGGTCTGGGTTATTGTTAAAGCTCATTGTTAAGTTCAAGGGAAAAATATAAATACATTGATCTATAGAATATAAATAATTGCTTCATCACTGATACACTGGGAGATTTGAATGATATCCTCTACATATTTAATATTTAAGTATGTTTATAAAATATATGTTTATGTCTGTGTTAGGTGTGTAAAGCATATTATGTCGCTCTTCTTTTTAAAACCACTTCAGGGCAGTTTAGTGTGAAAGGAGTGTGAAGAGAGAGGATGACATTCAGCTAGAATTTGATCCCATGTAGAACCTTGACCACTATCGTAACACACTAAGTAGAGTATATTAATTTAGCAAATGTTTTACACAAGTTCATTTTCTTCCTCAGCAGATCTTTCAGTTCATCTGTGTCTGAGGGCTGCTCGTGAATCTCTGAATTATGTTTGCTTGCTAACCTGGAGATTGTTGTACCACAGTGAACAATAGATCACAGCTTTTGTTTGCTGTCGTACTGCTGAAAAACAACACTTGATTAGATGTGAGAATGCAGACGCTTATGCTCTATGCATGTTTGTAGATCAAATAAGTATTTTTATATATTCACCAGAAGCTGAAATGGGGGGTAAAGAGGATGGTGGACATTGAGCTAAATGCCATACCCTAATGCATATTAATTTGAGCATATTAATTTGGCAAATCTTTTCCTTCCTATGGCAACCTTTCAATTAAAGGAACCGTATGCAAGATCTTGGGTTTAAATTTCATAAACATGGCCTAACTGTGCCCCCAAATATGAATTAGATGAGTTCAAGTCAAGTATACTCAAGCTAATAACAATTGTAATGCTAATTTAGTCTTGTTTACAAAAACATTGGGCATGATAGCCAAGTTGTTTTTGGTTCTCAAGATGATTATTCAATCAGAAAACACAATGAGCCTCACATAAGTCTCTTCAAAGCTGAAATCCAGTTGGTTAAAACCTTAAATAACTCTGATCAGAATCCTGCAGCCAATCATTAATCAGTGCCTCCTGCTGCCGTAAAAGCTGTTTATATTTTGAGAATGAGAAAAAAAACAAAAAAAAACAACAACAAAAAACTGATTATTCCTCTAAGGTTTTAAAAAGAGACCTTAGTTAGGGGGTGGGACTCAACACCTATATTCCACCCATAACCACATTTCAGATAGAGTTGAGAGAGGAGGAGGGGTGGGATTTTGACATATAAAGAACAGTGTGATTGGTCTAACATGTATGCACACTTCAAACTCCGACCCTGGATGCAATGAGGGCAGTTTCAACTATTGGAAATCTCAGAGGCTGGAGGTGGCAGTGTTTAGAGGTTTTTTCACCAAAAAGTTGCAAATTTACTTACAAAAATTGCTCAAAATGATTAAGAATGGTAGATATTAAACCACCATTTTAGTAATGAAAATTGTAGACTTCCACTTTAAGGAACTGACAACCCAGGCTCAGTTGTGACTATAGTACCTTTTAAAACCTTCTACCTTCTAAAAAAGAGCACTCGCTACATGCGGTTAATTAGGCTTGAATACAAAGGTTCGCTGAAACACTGAACATCAAAAACTAAATATGCAGAATTTTGTCTTGTTCATCTTATTGCTCCCGTATTAACTTGTAAATTCACAGTACACAGTAGATAAGATAACAGCTTTTGTTTCCTCTTGTACTGCTGCAAAACAACACCTGATTAGTTGTGAGAATGGAGATGCTTATACTGTGTATGCATGTTTGGGTATGTTTATCAAATGAGCTCATTTTGTTCTTTAAGACATTCACAACCAAGATACTCGCTGCAAACAGACACAATTAACCTGCAACCTAAAGACTAATGCAGGAATCTCTGTTATATGTAACAATGGGTCTAGATACAGGAAGGGTCATATGCTTTCTTATAGAGTTAATTAGACAAAATGCGTAACAATATGAGTTTTGGAGTAGATTTTAAGGGCTCATAGTATACTATTTTCTAATGTTATAATGTTGTTTCTTCATGAACAACATGCCTGGAGTTCACACATATTTAAGACACAAACCCTTCATATTTAGTCTGAGTTCTTCTCCCAAGCAGAAAACACACCTTTTGATGTCATGTGGTAATACAGAAGGTGCCTCACTGTGTTTTTAAACCCCATACACCTTCACTAGAATCATTTAGAAGATTTTAGTGCTGTCAGTCTCTTCTGAACAAAAGGTAAAAGGAGTTGTTCACTTTAAAACTACCACTACATGACATCGCATGGTTGAACAGAGCATTTTGAGCTTCGGAGATGTAGACACAAAGCAAAAGTCCAGGTAAGTTTTTAATGAGGTAACAACATTTTAACATGGCTTAAAGCTCACAAGAGTCAATTTTGTGAATGAAATTTTGCTTACAGTATAGCATGAACAAGGACACAATAAAGTCTCCTCATTCAAAGAGCATGCTGCGTTTATGTGTGCTATTGATTTCCAAGCACACTTGTCTGACATTCTTACTGCTCAGAGATGGTAGAGAGGAATTTGTCTTCTTTAGAGCTGTGTTTATATTCCCTGTAATATTGCGCTCAGCATCAGCAGCCTCCGTTTACCAGTGGGATGGTGGGAGAAATGATCGTCCAAATGGAGAAAGATGATAACACAGGAGATATTAGATTGAAGCAAAGAACAGTGGTTTATGTTTACGGCTGTATCCACACATGCTCGTACTATAGGTTTGCTCTCAGCTCAAGTACAAGGACAAAGACATACTCAGAGGGAACATTAGTACTCTCTTGTCTCTATTACACCAAACAAATTAGTCTGCAAACTACTGAAAAAGCAAAGCAAGCTGTTTCTGTCTGCAGACACTCACATGACCTTTATACAGTATTGTGCTCAGGAAGCCCTCTAGTGGTCTGGATAGATCAAATCAGCTGAGAGACACATCACTTATCATGGCTGCCCTCCGGCTTTGACCTGGAATTGAGCTAAAACAATACAGATCAGCAGAGTATGCAGTAGAGGTAATCTAAGAATCATCTTTAGTGCACTGGAGGTAAATAGGTCTAATACATCAGCTGACATGCAGACAGATGTCCTTATGTGTGCTGACATGGGAGAGTTTTGTATTCATTCTTTTAAATAACACCTATGGTAACTTTTCATATTTGTACCTTGTAAGTGACATGTTCTTCTCCTCTCTTCATGACCCAGGTATGCTTTAGATAATCAATGTTGATCTTATGAGGGAGTTTGCAGTAGCTATAAAAGTTCATGTTTTTGTTAAATGATATACAACTGACATTTCAGTACTCCCTGTTTAGATTAAGCACTTACAGCCTTATATATATATATTCTCTGTACCAAGAATTCATGTGTGCATGGGGGGCTCTTTTGTCTGGGCCTCTGGACAGTAGTTCAAATTCTCTTGTGCAAAAGTATTTTAATACTTTACATGCTTTCTTTCAAATTTCATATGGCCATATTAAAAATGTGTTGCTTTTTTTTTTTTTTTTTTTTTTACAGTGTTATACTGTATTCCACTATTGATTCATTGGGTGCTCCTATATGTCAGAGAAAAGTAGAAATCAAGTGAGAAAGCAATAAAGGCTCTACCTCGTCCAAGACATCCCAGTGCTATATTCAATAAACCATTCTGTCCTGACTACATGATAAAAACATTCAGTCTCCGCCTCCTTTATGTGAAATAACTATTGATCAAAACAATAGATAAAATAGATTCTTCCTGGATCTCACACTATATTTCATTGTCTGCTGAAAAAGCAATAATTTAAACTAATCCCTGTGGTTGCATCAACACCACTCTTATTTTATGTGTGCTTCAGGTGTTATAAAATGTGCCAGTATGGAACGTTCCCTGGTCATTGTCCTAGAGAGACACATTGCTCTTTTCTGATAAAGCAGTCAACAAACAAGACCAGTGTCTCTGTACACAGAGTTCTTTGGCACAATGTTCCTTCAGTGTGAGGACATCAACATTTATAAAGAGGTCAGTGATGGTCAGGGTCAGTGTGTACTGGATCGTAAGTGCAGTGAAGACTAAGAGCTATGATTAAGGACAGGAAATAGTTACTAGTTTTAAAAATAATCTGAAGTGGCCATAAAGACAATTTAAAGATTTGGGATTTCACTGGCTTTCAAATATGAACAAATACTGGCTTTTGTACAAAAGAGACCTCAAGTTTAACAGTTCACCATATATCATGATAGGAATTTAAAGGTGCACTGTGTAACTTTTCTCTTTTTTCGCTTTAACTTAGCATTAAAAATCCTGTATGTTGCATATGCTGATCTACAGGTGCTTTTATAGCTAAAACTATCCACCAGAAAACTTACACGTTAACCTTCTTTTTTCACAGAATAATAGACTTAAACTTTACACCTCAACCACTCCTTGTATCAGAGTCTTTAGATCGATTAATTTTTGTTCTGCATAATGAGACCTATAGCTACACTTAAAACTTGGTTGCATATTTAGCAAAGGAGCAGAGACATTTGGGGCACCCTTGCCATTGTAAAATGCATAATAACCATTGCCTTATCCTCAGATGAACTGTCAAAACCCATTTCTTATTATTAGTCATGCTTGTGTTAACTTATAGCGTGTAAAAGACAAGATATTCAGTCCATTCATGGGAAAGCCCAAAGCACAGTGGCAGCAGCTTCAGTGGCCCTATTTCTGCACTTGTGTTTTGTGCTTCCTTATCTTACCTTCACTCAAACTTACTCCAATCCACCCATCTCTCTCTTTTTTATTTCTTCTCTCCAGTGAATGCCTCTGTAATTCCTATTCTTATCTCCTTGTCAGAGCGGGGATAAGAGCGCCTTTACTTATATGGCCCTGCTCTTCACGGGGGGAAACATGATGGAGAAAACATTTTTAAAACTAAAATAACATGCTTGAGCAGTAATAGAAAACAGGGACGCAATCCTAAATACAGCTACATTAAAGGTGTGGATTTAGATTTATTCACTACTTTTTGTTGTCAGATAAGAGATATTTATTTTACTAATAATTACTACCACTACAGCTGTATCCACAATGAATAGCACTCTCCATCCACTCAAATGGCCCACATAAATCTAAAATATAGACTGTAATAGTTATTCTATCGGGACCAAATCATCTTGTTCTGAATCAGTATGACAAGCCATGTTTTGACTGGCTTCTGTATCACAACATCAGGTTCATGTTGGAGCACTTGGATGCAGTTTGGGGTAAATGGTCACATTTATATGAAGAACTTTACATCAAGTAACCATTCACGCACACATACACTACTATGCACACACAATGGGGACAAGTATTTTGCCCAAGGACACAACAATAATATTCATCTGTGAGAGCTTGAATCCCACCAACCTGGGTCAGTGGATCTGAACGCTCTACCAATGATGTTTATGTCAAGAGCGGGATTCAAACCACCAACCTTTGTATCTGAGGACAAGCACTACTTTTGCTACTGCTCACTTGGTAGAGAGTACCATGTACCCACCACCCAACACCATAAAAATTATGTTTATACAAAACTGATACCAAACTTACCCACCCCAATTAATATGTATGGAAAAACACCAAACATAAAGTTATTTGTAGCCTCAAAACTAAACTTTGAGAAAAGAGCCCCGCAGACAAAATTTTATCCCCCACACACAAGTACAGAAGGTTGCATGTGAGATGAGTTGGGTCCTCCAGAGGCTATCGCACAGACTGCTCATTAAAACATTTCATTAGATTTCAGTCAGGCTATAAGTAGGCCAGCTCCACCATTACAGTGCCAGCATCTGACTGGAGCATGACTGCGGGAGTCATGAGATAATCACTAAGTAAGTTGTGCATGTGTACGTGTCACGCTCAAATATGTCCTGAGGAAACGTGAAAACTGAATCAGTGTTTAAAGCTTTATGTTTGGTTTGCAGCTTCCCCAGTGGGTGTAACGCCTGGGCCATTTGAACAAATTCTAAACCATAAAAATAAATAAGTAAAATTAATGGGAAGCGTAATAGATTTAAATGACAGATGAGAGAATTTGGTGTCTTTCCACAGCAACATTGGCTGTCTTGTCTATATATTGATTTACAAGATTTTTTATACATATTGCTGTTGGCAATACACACAACAAAATTCATGCCAAAAATAATAAATGCCTACAAATCAGCCTGAGAAAAAGGTCTTAAAATGTGCACTATGGAGTTTTTCTGGAGGAGGGCCCACCAACTGCTAATCTTCCCATGGATATGCTAGTGCTTAGTGGCAATAGTGCATGTTTTTCAAGGTATGTTTTAAGCAATATAAACACCTCTTACTGAATTCATCTGAGATAAGTTTAATGCCCCACAGTGGAACAGTTATATACAGAGTGCTTTCAAATTTGAACTGTTTTAAACGTTTACTCAGTACTGCTCTAAACAAAACTGTTCTTTTATTCAGCATTTGTGAGGTTGTGCATTTATAATCTTCATGCATAGAGCAGAAATCAATATTAAAGCAGTGAAGGAACTGTCTTATCAACAAATGTTATCACTAGTCAAATATTAATTTCTTCTTAGGGCAGGACCACAAAGACTATTGGAATCATTCTAATCCAGAAATCTTTCGTTTAGACCAGATGAGCGAATTATCATGCGCATCCACTCATAGTAATTCAATAAGTAGATGGCAGAAAGTAAAGCTGCAGAAATAAAAAGGATGGATTGATTTTAAAATGGGATAATGGTGGATTTTATATCTTTATTTAGTGGTGGCAGCTGTTCGTTTTATGATTGCGATTTCTTATTTTTAATCTCTCCTAAAGCAGTTATTCTATATGGGAACAATACATACATTTTATTTTATTTTTTAGGTTTTCACAGACCTACACATTAAAATAAGAAAATTAAATGATATGCAATGCTGATGTCTAAAGCATGGGAATATTTCGGAGCACTTTCCATAATGCTTGAGGGGGTCAGATGTAGTAGTTGCCAATGGATGAGCGAGGCCAGTGGAGCAGTCAGCTCTTTGGGGTGAGCTCTCCTCTATATGTGAATCTTTGTGGAGTCCCCTGGGATTGGCTACACTTACTCCACTCTTGACTGGCATATGCAGATTCAACGACCAGGAGTCCAACTTTGACTGAATATTTAACCAGTGGTTCAGAGTGTCACTGGAGGACACTGTAAAGGTGCAGAAGAAATGTATAAGAGGTTTCATATAGGAGTACTTTCCGTGCAACTGCATTACACTGTTACTATGACCAATATTTCTTGCCCAATTGTAGATTAAAACTTTTAGAGTTTTATGCAAATTAGTTTTCACTGACTGATTAACTGGATTCCAAATATTACACTATTGGCACCTGAGTATTGGAGTATTGCTTGGCACCTGATTAGAGCACAGGTGACTGAATCCCTCTGGCCACCACCATTACTCTCAAAATCATAACATTATTCAAAAAATCCTCTTTTGTTTCTTGCTTGGGAGTTATAAAGGCAGTGTCTGTTTGGAAATAAGCCTCCATGATTATTAGTGAGAGCTATATGAAGATGTTATTCTTAAGGGAATCGTAGCAGGCATTATTATCAGTACAATCACTGACATTGTTTACTGATTATAAACAAAAATGGCATCTTTGCTGACTGTATGGCAGGGCAGTTAGTACACTTTTATAGTGGGCACACACTTAATACTGTACACACGCTTTCGTTAAACAGGCTATTATCCAGCTCTTTCTTTATGAAAAAGCATATGTGCTATAATGAAAGCAAAAACAAAAGGCATCCATTTGAAAACTACACTCAAAACAAACCTGGGGGCAAACCACTGAACAGATTTCTGTTCACACTATTTCCTCCAGAATGAATACATGTAGAGTATATATTTAAAAAAAACCAAAAAAACAATACCCCTCCGAATATCTCTGAGGGTCTGAATATTAATGCCCTCTGTTGCTATATGAGCATATGGTGGCTGGAGAAAGTGCACTCACCTAGACCACAAGTGCACATAAATAACCCACCGGGCCTCCCCGTAGAAAGTCTGAAGTAATGCAAGGTGACAGCATTTGGAATGGGAAAACACATTTAAACAGGTCTAAGATGGGGAGAGCAGAGGAGGAGAGGAGATGGTAGAAATAATCGGAAAAAGAGAAGATGTGAGTCCAAGATAATTATTATAGGGGACTGGGTGTTGATACAGTATTGCCTAATGGAGAAATTGTATAGGCAGAATGAGTGAAACTGTCTGGGGACATAAGAGGAGACACAGAGACATGATGATGTGATTCAGAGTCAAATATGAAAGCAATGCACCGATTACTTTTGCAATATTTGGATGTAAAAGAAATTATTAAAGAGTTGCTCTCATCGGTGCGTTTTATTTTATCAGAGAGAGGCAAATTAAGCCTGCAGTTTTTCATTTTATAGTCAGGAGTCATGGGAATAAGTTATTTGCCCTCTAATTTAAAAAAATAAATTGCTTGCATATATGCTTTTGTGAAAGATGTAGAAATTAGTGAACGTAGAAATCTTTCCTAAACTTTTATTTAAGTGCGTATATCTATTTTTTGCCCATTTGACTAAACTGTATGGCAGAACATTAAGTGTCATGAAATTGTCAAGCGAGGAGAGACATTAAACAGCTGGAGCTCATAATTGATCTCATGATGCTACCTTTAGTACAGACTAGTAACTGCAACCTACTAGATTTAATGCCATACTGTGTAACATTACAGGCAGAGGAATAATATCTCCATGGAGACAAGCAGGTGGTAGATTTTCTACCAGAAAAACTATATAGTGCCTGTTACAAACTGTTCTAAGTGTTGAAAGGAAGTAACACACAATCCAGATGATACCAGGTAAATAATAAGTTGCTCTTTTAATTACAAAGTAAATATAAGGGAATACAAGTAAAAGTAAAGTAAACAATAAACCGAAGAGTAGGCTACAAAGCTAAATCAAAATAAATTACAAACACCTTTGTTAAAGGGACAGTTCAGAATTTTGGGCATGGGACCTCATTTCCTAGTGAGCCAGAGTGTTGGAGACGTGTAGAGACACTTTTTTAAATATTGCATCCAGTCCTTGTATTTGCAGAGGTCACTGGTGCTAGGCTAGTGCATGTCAATGGCCATAGTTATCCTGCCACTAAAAACAGTCTTACCCACTCCACAAAACACCCGAAGCAAAACAATTACAACGCTAAACTGTCAATGTAAATGTCTGTGTCGTTAGAATACTTTTAGAAGTAAAACCAGCCTTGCATTTGAAGGATTTATATGTGAGCAGCAGTGAGTTGTACTTCCTGGTAGAAAGTTTGGCAGTGGTGGACTGATATATGACAAAAGTCCCTTTGCAAAGTCCCTCAACATGTGATGCAAGGTTAGTTTTATTTCAAATATTATTCTATCAACACAGACATTCACATCGACAGTTTGGTGTAATAAGAGATTTGCTTCGGGTGTTTTGTGGAGTGGGTAAGATTGTTTTTAGTGGCAGACTAACTATTAACATGACATGCACTAGCCTAGCACCAGTGACCTCTGTAAATACAAGGACTGGATGGAATATTTTAAAAAGTGTCTCCACACGTCTCCAACACTCTCGCTCACAAGGAAATGAGGTCCTATGTCCAAAATTCTGAACTGTCCCTTCAAATTTCCCTTTTTCAAACTAAATATTCACTGTATTTAACTATTTTACATCTTGTTTTTTGTTACCTCCCTCACCCATAGTGAGCTGGGTTGTAACAGTGCCTACTTTGAGCATACTTGGAGCATTCCTTTACCTCAGAGCATTGAACATGATACAAACATTTTGAGACTTGACACAGTGTTGAGGCGATGCACTGCTGGCATTTCCCTGGCATTTGCGACCAGAGTAAAGTGCACAGGGCTTTATACCTCAGGTGACTGTCACTGCTCGACACTGCAGACCTTTTAAACTCTTGTCTCAAAAGTGACATGAAACATTGAGCCAGACGTCAAACAAGCTGCTAACACTTGTCACTCTGGTGTCACGGGAGGCTTTGGGAATCCCCCGTGTGGCAGCGCATGGATCTCCAGGGAATTCTGTCTGTCACCAAGTCTCAGCGTATCCTTTAGGGGGTCTTTACACTTTTCACTTTGCATTGACCAACACGGCCAGTGGGTCTTTAGTGTAGTTTTCAAAAAGCAGTACATAATGTTCATAGCAATCAAATGTTATGTTTCAGTTTATTTTAAAGGTGCACTGTGTATTTCTTGTGGTGGACGGTCCATCAAATTCTTTTATCCATGGACATGTTCTTGCTTCATCTAGAATGTTTCCCAGTATGGTATCAAATCTTTTTATCTTCATGGAGTTACAGGTCAGATCTGTGGAGAGGCAACTCCTGTGGTCTTGACACAGTAATACTATTATCCGGATTATCTCCAGTTTAGATATGGTTTATTCCACTTTTATTTGTGATTATTACTTGTGTACTTGGTTTGACAAGTTTGACAATCACATTACATACACATGCATTTCTTGTTCTTCCAGCAAGATTATAAAAGAGTAATTTGTATCAGACTATGAGGTTTAATATGATTTGCTTTGGGAAAACTAACTAAAACCAACCAACTCTGATGGCAAACGAATACTAAGAAATACAATTAATAATACAACAACTTTAATAATACAACAACTTTATAATACACCTGGTCCACTGCTCAACTGCCCATGTAATCTCATTATTCTATTAATTGTTCATGAAGTACTTCCTCTAATAGACTGAAACAAAACAGTGGCTGACAAATGGGCTACTAATCATCAGAAAATATAATTATGACTGCACCTGCTGTTCAGCACACAAGTGGACATTGGGGATTTGTTTGGTACGGTAGTATTTCTTGGAAATGTATTCACGTACTTGTATTTGAGGCACATTTGTTGTAGAAGTCTGACCAGATAATGTATAAATTATTGTGCCTCACCTTGGTGTGTCCTTGGAGAGTGGACAGTGCAGCTGCTATAGGTGCCTCCTCTATTGTCCCATGGCACAGATTTACACCTGCAAAATGCTGCGTTTAGCAACAACACAAGCTGAGAGTTAACATTTCCTCTGGTAATAATGGTCACAATGACTTGCGGAACTCCAAATTATAAATAGACAAACATTTATATTATTAACTAAAGGGGGATAAAGTGGGTTGGGTATAGTTTAGCTTTAATAGATTAGTCAAACAACAATCCTTGACCTTCAACCATTTTGAACTTTCTGTAATTGTGCTTCAATAGACTGATCAGTAAATGCATTAAAAACTTTCCCTAATAATGCATAGTTTTAAATTGCCAAGTCATCCACATTACCATGTTATTTTACCTTTATCTATGCATCTATATGTTAAAGGTGCACTTTTCTGTGTGTATTCAAGTTACACATCAGATCTGAGTAGAGGTGACCATCAAAAAAGTTACATTGTGTACCTCCATCCATCCATTTTCTTCCCCTTATCTGGGGCTGGGTCGCGGGGACAGCAGTCTAAGCAGGGACTCCCAGACTTCCTTCACCCCACACATGTCCTCCAGCTCCTCCGGGGGGACCCCGAGGCATTCCCAGGCCAGAACAGAGACATAGTCCCTCCAGTGTGTCCTGGGTCTTCCCCGGGGCCTCCTCCCGGTGGGACATGCCTGGAACACCTCCCGAGGGAGGGGCCCAGGAGGCATCTGGAAAAGATGCCCGAGCCACCTCAGCTGGCTGGAAGAGCAGCGGCTCTACTCTGAACTCCTCCCGTGTGACTGAGCTCCTCACCCTATCTCTAAGGGAGCACCTAGCCACCCTGCGAAGGAAAATCATTTTGAGCGCTTGTATTCGCAATCTTGTCCTTGACATAATGTACCTTTAACTGCCATATTTCAGAAAGCATTTTATTTTAGCTTAATTTTTGATGTTATAGTGAAATAATTTTTAAAGAGAAGAATTTATATCTTCTTCATCTGACACAAATCTGTGCTTATTCAATTGCATCATTCATAATATTACACGTTTATCTATTTCTGGTTGTTTCATGCTAATTTCTATAATCCTATAATTCTTTACCTTCAACACTGAATCATCAGCAGCTTCCCTTGTGCATATTAAACACTGCCTTATTAATGCAGAGTCATATCCGTTATCACACTTGAATGTAAGGCTTTTATATCTCCTTATAGCTTCTTCTACTGTATAGCTCATCTCTGGGATTATAAAAGAAGTGGAGAAGCAGGACCGGCGAACTAAAATGTGCAAAAAAATCTAAGTGGTTTGAGTTTTATGGCCCAAGGTTATAAAGCTACTTTCTGACACTGAAATGTTCTTGTATTGTCCACTAAATCCTTGCATTCCCCTTCCAGTCTCTAATAGAAACATTCACCATAGATCATTGATAAAATTGAGTTGTCTCCCTATGGCACAAGGCTGACGTAATTCTTCCTTCCCTGGTTTGGATTCCCTTTAAATCTTTTCACTCATCATCCATTCACATCTCTCCTCTCTTTGTTGCTATGCCGACATCCTGACCTTTACAACAGCTGCTTGCTCTGCCATTTTAACACACACACATAGCCCGTAGCCTGGCATCAGTTAGCTTGCATCAGGGAAACAGCTTTTATCGTCAGTGCCCTGGTGCCATGTTGTTGACATTTTTTGAGCTTTGAACACTCACAAGCCCCCTCTATTTTTACTCTTCTGTTTTTTTTTACTACAGCGAACATGAAATATGACTTGACCGTTCAAACAGCCCCCCAGTGCTCTGCCGTTCAAAAGTTTTTTGTGTTTTTTTTGCTTTTTTCGTGATATTGTTCTTGATGTTTTGGGGTCATGGCCAGTGTTACACTTGTGAAAATGAGATGGCTAGAGGTCAGGTTTTATTCCCTACAATATATTTGATGCCAGATGGCCAGTGTGATAGTTTTTTTGTTTTCATTTTTTAGAATTGGGATTTTGGGGTTTTTAGGATTTATAATTCTATTTGATGGTAGAGATAGGTTCCGCCAGGCCTGGACTTAAAAGGTGAGCTCTGATGCTGGGTTCATAGAAATTGTATCAAACGCCTCTAGTTGGACATCTTTGCATTTGAGGGCAGAAACTGGTTGATGTGCAGCAAATTTAGCCAGAATGTCACATTTTTAAACTCTGTGGTATTGATGCTCAAATGCACTGAAATGCACCATGGAAATATTAGATGAGCCTATACACACAGTCTCCAATGAATTTGCATGTAAAGCCTTGATGCCGCAATCTGAACACAGTTTTACAGTTGTATTGGTTAAGTCCAGACTTCAAAAAACATATATTCCTGATGAATTAAATAAATTATATAAAAATAACATTATACAAAAATGGGACAGATTTAAGTAAACAAAAACATGTCACATAATTAAACCAGTCCCTCAATTTCTTGTACTTATCACATTGTGGTAATAGCAAGAGAAGCATATAATCTTCCCAAATGACAGGACAATTTCTCTCTCCTAAAAATCTAAAATGTTCTGACTCTGCTAACTCAAGGCAGTGATAAAAACTTTCATTGGTCATATTTCTTTTATTTGAGCACACAAAACAGTCTTGTCCCCAGTGGCGGAGCATGTCAAATGGGCTCTTTGTGCTGGTGTCCCACTGACGTCTTTACCATGAGCTCGGTCCACTCCACCATTCAATGTAATTAACTTAAAGCAGCTCTACCTGAACTCAATTAACACTCAATTCTCAAGGTGGTGCTGCTCTCACATAAATTATTCCTATAAGAGTTACTGCTGGATACAATTATACAACTTTTTCCTCGGGTGAGCTAAATTTGCACACATTATGCAATAAAACCAATTAAAACAATATAAACATGGTTATGGGCTTATTAACAGTCATTTAAAAGGATTTACTTTGATACAAGTTAAGGTTTAGCATGCAGGAATGGCACCAATTGCAGCAACAATGCTAAAAATAAAATAATACAAAAATAGTAAAATGAAATGGTGACCCATGTTATGTGACCTTTTTTGATTATATCTATATCTATATCTATATATATATATATATATATATATATATCTATATATATATATATCTATATATATAAAAAAATGTGTTTCTCACCTTCCACGGTGGTTGGTCTCTCACCCTCATTCAGCTCGGGTCCTCTACCAGAGGCCTGGGAGCTTGAGAGTTCTGCGCAGTATCTTTGCTGTTCCCAGTACTGCACTTTTCTGGACTGAGATGTCCATTGTTTTTCCCGGTATCTGTTGTAGCCACTCTTCCAGTTTGGGGGTTACAGCCCCGAGTGCTCCGATCACCACAGGCACCACTGATGCCTTTACTTTCCAGGCTCTCTCTCTCTTTTTATATATATATATATATATATATATATATATATATATATATATATATATATATATATATATATATATATATATATATATATATATATATATATATATATATATATATATATATATAAAGCAAATAATTTAGATTTTGAAATAATCTTTTAGAAATACATATGTTGTTCATAACTTAAAATGGAACTAAACAATACTTTTTTCACTATACCAAAAATGTGTATATGGTGTTTTAATGGCATTATCTATTGTTCCTACGTAAACTAGGTAAATTTGCAGCTTTGTGGTCAAAAACAACAAAATTTAATTGTGTGCTGCCTACAGTTGTTTTTGCAATTTGTAGTAGTTGGTGACATCACAAAAGACTGACCCTGCATTTGATTATCCTTCTGAATCGGTTTTCGGAGGAAGTTACCTAGTGACATGTGTGAGATGCCCCATTTTCTGGAATGGCACGACTTGGACCTCGGTGGCAGAAAAGTAGACTGAGCAAGGATTCCAAGTCAGAATCCACGATGGCTAGGCGCATTGTGACTTGTAAATATGAAGTGTTTTCATTGTGTTCGGACACTTTGGTGGTTTAAATGACAATTTCAGTCACTTGTATTACTGCAATACCTTACCGTGTCCGTATCACTGCCTGTGGGTCTGGTAGTCGGTGTTGTGGTGAGGCTCTCCGAGTCTGACACGTGAAACATAATAGTACGCTTCAAGGTCCAAGTGGGAGTCGGAAGATAATCGAACGCAGGGTGATTACAGTCAGCTGCAGGGCGGAGTTTGAAGTGTGGATACAGTACCTGTTAAACCAGTCTCACTATTATATATCCAGATCCTCCTCTTCTCTCACTCTTGTTTTTTAGTCCTCCAGGCACTACTCAGATTAGCAGGTCTATTTAAAATGTGGTTATGGATGGAGTCCTACTTTAAATAGAAAGCTAAATATTTATTTAACATCAGCATTCATTCATTCTTTTGAGGGAAGAGACAGTTGAAGAAATATTAGAAAAAAGCTGCACCAACATTGATATTTTGTATTGCAGCCATATAGAAAATTAAACTGACAATGTCAGTTAAGCAAAGTCAAGACTGACACTTGACTTAACTTTTAACTGTACTCTTCTATGGCTATTTTTACCTCTACATAGAACCAAAAACATGGTTCAAGTGCATCCACCATTTAAAAAGTTTCCCTGTGCTCTTGTAGCAACTTGGCTTTCCCTCTGGTTTGGGGATAATGTGTTTGAACTGGAGCTGGGGGAGCCGGCAGTCATGCTCTGTTGTTATTTAGGCCAGCCTCACTTTCTATTGCCATGGTGCTGTATCAACTCACAGCCCAATTCCTGCACAGGCCATTTCAGTGTGGCACCAAGGGAACATGGATCAACACTATTTCATTTTGGCCAAACCTCTTCTGGATATTTTACAAATTGTGTGGCAAAAGTAGGAAAGTACTAAATAAACACGTAGCCTTGAGAGCTTTGAGTCATGTTATAATGCTTCTAACTCCTCAAAAACAGACCTAGAGTTGTATTTTGTTTAATTCACCTGTGTTTGAGTAATCCTTTATTATCTCCGAAGCTCAAAATGCTCGTTCAACCTTCTGGTCACAGGGTGGAAGAGTGTTTTCCCTTTGAGAGAAGACTTCAGCCTAAATATGCAGGGTTTGTGTGTTAAACATGTGTAAATGACACAAAGTACAACACCAGGTATGTTTGTGATGAATAAACATTATAACACAGAATAATATGGGCCCATTAAAATAAATAATTCTTACTTTGTGTATGTTTGAGATGTCTTAACTTGTATTTCCCTAAGAATATTTCTATAAAATTTCAGCTTCCAGTGCTACTGTTGTTTTTGTCATTATGGCCAATAGGGAATATTCCACAGAATATTCCAAGCTTCTATACTGTCATTGCATTTCACCTTTATTCATTCATGCTTCCAGAGAGCATATGAAGCAGGCCTTTCAAACCTTTCCTTCGAGAAAACACAAGTATGAAGGAAACATACAATGTTTGTGACTGGAACTTAAACCTTAAGAACATGTCCCCTTCAAAGTAAAGCAGTGTTGGTATAACATTTGACTGTGCCCTTTCAGTGAACCTGCTGTGACGTCAATGTCTCAAGTAAGATATAGCCAAATATTTGTATCCACGCTCAGAGTAAATGAATACCACACATCATGAGCGCTCTGTTACAAATATTATTGTTTGAGTGTGTTTGCAATACAGTACTAGTCTCTATAATAACAGAACTATCTCTTCTTTATGTTTTAAATTATCATTAATGTTGTGTACCACTGGAGTGGACCCCAAAAACAGACTCAAAACGAGGGCAAAAATGCGAAAAGGAAACAAAGGTTTATTGAGGCAGGATAGGCAGTGGAGGAGCGAGGAGCCAGGAGCTGGAATGCCGGAGTCTTCCACAGCAGGAACTAGGAAATACAAAAAATGCAGGTAAGTAACAGGAAGCGACGTAGAAACAAAAACTGAGCCGACTGGTAGATCACCATCAGGTAGACGAAACAATCTGGCAGAGTCTGGCTGGAGAGCTGGGCCTTTGTAGCAGGCTTGATTGCAGATGAACAGCAGGTGCTCCCAGCAGACTCCGCCCACATCCACACACAGAAGACTCAGGTCACAGGCAGGGGCGTGACAGTACCCCCCTCCTAGGGGACGTCTCCGGACGTCCTACCAGGCTTGTCAGGGAAGGTCCTGTAGAAATCCCGGAGCAGAGAGGCATCAAGGATGTAATGCCGAGGGACCCAAGATCGCTCCTCAGGGCCATACCCTTCCCAGTCCACAAGATACTGGTGACCCCTCCCACGGCGCCGGACATCCAGGATACGGCGCACAGTGAAAGCAGGGTGATTGTCAACGATCCGGGCGGGAGGAGGGGGATCGGTAGGAGGGCTGAGGGGACTAGAAACCACAGGTTTTAATAGGGATACGTGAAAAGAGGGATGAATGTTCATCGATCTTGGCAATTTGAGACGCACAACAGATGGATTAATGATTCTTTCTATAGTGAAAGGTCCAACAAACTTGGGAGCCAATTTACGAGACTCAACCTGAAGAGGCAAGTCTCGAGACGAAAGCCAAACCTTTTGCCCTGGTTGGTAGGTGGGACATGGTACACGGTGGCGATTGGCACACTCCTGGTTGCGGACACTAGTGCGTTTAAGTGCTGCCCTGGCTGCCTTCCAAACAGTACGGCAGCGTCTCAGATGGGCCTGGACAGAAGGGACTGCGACTTCTGTCTCCTGAACAGGGAATAATGGAGGTTGAAAACCCAGTGACACCATAAAAGGAGACATACCAGTAGCAGAAGACACCAAGGAATTGTGGGCGTACTCGACCCAAGGCAAAAAAGAACTCCAAGTGGTGGGGTTACGGGCCGTGACACAGCGCAGTGCAGACTCCAAGTCCTGGTTAGCCCTTTCAGTTTGTCCATTGGATTGAGGATGATAACCAGAAGATAGGCTGACTGAAGTCCCCAGAGACAGAAAAAAGCCTTCCAAACCTGAGAGGAGAACTGTGGGCCTCTGTCTGATACAATGTCCGTGGGAATACCGTGAAGACGAAACACATGCAGTACCAAGAGTTTAGCCGTTTCAGAGGAGGAAGGTAATTTGGGGAGAGGAACAAAATGCACGGCTTTAGAAAAACGATCCACAATGGTTAGGATAGTGGTGTTACCTTCAGATGTGGGGAGACCCGTAACAAAGTCCACTGCTATATGTGACCAAGGCCGGCTGGGGATTGGCAGAGGATGGAGAAGACCAGCAGGGGGCAGGTGACTGGATTTGCTGCGAGCGCACACAGGACAAACAGAAACAAAGACTCTGGTGTCCCGAGACATGGAGGGCCACCAAAATCTTTGTCTAAGGAACGCTAAAGTGCGATTAAAACCAGGATGACAAGTTAGCTTGGAGGAGTGCCCCCACTGGAGGACTTGGGAGCGCACAGAGTCGGGTACAAAAAGACAATTGGGTGGACCAGTACCTGGGTCAGGTTGGGTTTGTTGGGCCTCCCGGACTAACTTCTCAATCTCCCAGCTAACGGCTCCAAGGAGGAAACTCGAAGTTGAGGGCTTGATTATGGAGTCTGGCTTGTCAATGATGCAAGATGGAGGTAAGATAGGAGCAGGTTGGGTTTCAGCCTCCTCAGAAGTGGACTGACGAGACAGGGCATCAGGCTTAGCATTCCGGGAACCAGGACGGTAAGTTAAAACAAAATTAAATCTTCCCAGGAACAGAGCCCATCGAGCCTGACGGGAGTTCAATCTTTTAGCTGAATGAAGGTAAGAAAGATTCTTGTGGTCAGTCCACACAATAAAGGGGTGCTCAGCTCCTTCGAGCCAGTGGCGCCATTCTTGCAGAGCCAACACAACCGCCAGAAGCTCTCTGTTGCCAATGTCATAGTTGGCTTCTGCTGGTGTTAGTCTCCGAGAGAAGTAAGCACAAAGGTGAATCTTCTGATCCTTAGGACAACGCTGGGACAGTACAGCACCCACTCCGGAGTCTGAGGCATCAACTTCAACAATGAATTGTTTGGATGGATCTGGGTGAGACAAAACCGGAGCAGTTATGAAAAGTTGTTTGAGTGTGGAAAAAGCTACTTCAGCGTCATTGGACCACTTGAAAGGGACAAGGGTGGAGGTCAAACAGGTAAGTGGAGCTGCTTTTCTACTGTAATCCTTGATGAATCTTCTGTAGAAATTGGCAAATCCCAGAAAACGCTGGAGTTGTTTGCGTGTCTCGGGTCTAGGCCACTCCGCAACAGCTTTCACTTTAGCTGGATCTGGCTTTAGTTGCCCCTGTTCAATGATAAAACCAAGAAAGTTAACAGTAGTTGCGTGAAATTCACACTTTTCAGCTTTAACAAATAATTTGTTTTCTAAGAGTCTTTGCAGGACCATCCTCACATGCTCCACATGTTCTTCAAGGTCTCTGGAGAAAATCAAAATGTCATCAAGATAAACAAATACAAATTTATTGAGCATGTCACGGAGCACATCATTGACCAGGGCTTGGAATACGGCAGGGGCATTAGTAAGTCCAAACGGCATAACTAAATACTCAAAGTGTCCAATGGGAGTATTAAACGCAGTCTTCCACTCATCTTCTTGGCGGATGCGGACCAGATGATAGGCATTGCGGAGGTCAAGTTTGGTAAAAATGTTTGCTTGATGGAGAGGCTCGAACGCAGAGTCAATGAGTGGTAGGGGATATTTATTTTTTATGGTAATGTCATTTAATCCACGATAATCAATGCAGGGTCGTAAAGTTTTATCCTTCTTATCCACAAAGAAAAATCCAGCCCCAACTGGGGACGAGGAGGGCCGAATTAAACCAGCTGCCAGAGCGTCTTTAATATACTGCTCCATAGTTCTCTTTCAGGACGGGTAAGTTTATACAAACGACTAGAAGGCAAAGGAGCTCCAGGGAGTAAGTCTATGGCACAATCATAGGGGCGGTGAGGAGGGAGGGACAGTGCTTTCTCTTTACTGAATACTTGGGCCAAATCATGATACATGGTAGGAACAGAGTTCAAATCAGGAGGACTAGGTGGAGTGGAGTTTGAACCTTTACTCACAGTGATGGCTGACTTGAGGCAATGGGAGTGACAATGAACACTCCAGCTGTTAACCTTATTGGCTGACCAGTCTATTTGTGGGTTGTGCAACTTTAGCCAAGGTAGACCTAAAACCACTGGAGCTTGAGGAGATGGAATGACCAATAACTGAATTTCCTCTCTGTGGTTGCCAGAAAGAACAAGGGTTAAAGGCATGGTGCGGTGTGTGACTTTGGCTAAGTGACTTCCATTCAGAGCATTGACCTCTCGGGGAAACTAATGGTTCGGTAGAAATATTCGCTTGATGAACAAGGTTGGAATCAATAAAATTATCGTCGGCCCCAGAGTCAACAAAACTATGGAAAGAGAGGCACTCACGTAACCACAGCAAGGAGGTCTGAAGGAGAAGCCGGTCCGGAGAAAATTGCGTAGGAGAGGAAACATGGCTCACTAGGACCCCTCCACTCACAGGTGAGCCTGGTCTTTTGGCCGCAAGGGGCAAGCACTGATGAAATGACCTTCTTGTCCACAGTAAAAGCAAAGGCCCGACCTTTGTCGGCGTTGGCGTTCAGAGTTAGTCGGGCCCGACCCAGTTGCATAGGTTCCTCTGAATCGACAGTAGGCACAGAAGGCACGGAGGAAACTGGAGAAACCCTCTCCCTGAAGTTCATTCTTCTGGGCTGTGGGGGAAACTGACGGATACGGACTCGCTCCCTCTCAGTCAGTCTTTTGTCAATCCTAGAGGCCAGAGCAATCAAAGCCTCCAACTCAGAGGGTAAATCAAGGGGAGTTAGGTGGTCTTTAATAGTCTCAGAAAGTCCGTTGAAAAAAGCATCCAACTGATTCCACCCACTGTCAGCCGAGAGAGTACGAAACTCCAAGGCGTAATCCAGCACGCTGCGTCGTCCTTGTCGTAATGAGACCAAGGCCTTAGCAGCCTCTCGACCAGGTGAAACGGTCTGGAAGATTTGGTTGAAAGTTTTGAGGAAGAGAGGAAGGGAATTGCAGATGGTAGAGTGCCGATCCCACTCCGCTGTAGCCCAGGCTCTAGCTCGACCAGTCAAGAAGGAGATTATAAATGCAACTTTAGCACGGTCGGAGGGAAATGAAGCAGGTTGGAATTCGAAATGCAACTTGCATTGAGACAGAAATGGCCGACAATCCCCTGACTCACCGGAAAATCTCTCAGGACTGGACAAACGAATGAGAGAAGATCCAGGAGGAGGAAGGGCAGAAACAACTTCAGGAGTGGGAGGTGGAGTAGCTCGTGCAGGTGGAAACAATGTATCTTCCATTTGCTTGAGTCGCTCAATTATGAAGTTCATCTGAGAGGATATCTGAGAAAATGCCTCTTGGTGACCGTCATTAGCAGATCTGAGTTCTTCTCTGAGGCTACTCACTTGCTCCTCTTGCTGCTGAACTCTCAGTCCTTGGGCTTGGAGTGCTGCTCGAACTGGGTCTGGGGAGTCCATGTCTTGGCCAGATTGTTCTGTTGTGTACCACTGGAGTGGACCCCAAAAACAGACTCAGAACGAGGGCAAAAATGCAAAAAGGAAACAAAGGTTAATTGAGGCAGGATAGGCAGTGGAGGAGCGAGGAGCCAGGAGCTGGAATGCCGGAGTCTTCCACAGCGGGAACTCGGAAATACAAAAAATGCAGGTAAGTAACAGGAAGCGACGTAGAAACAAAAACTGAGCCGACTGGTAGATCACCATCAGGTAGACGAAACAATCTGGCAGAGTCTGGCAGGAGAGCTGGGCCTTTGTAGCAGGCTTGATTGCAGATGAACAGCAGGTGCTCCCAGCAGACTCCGCCCACATCCACAAACAGAAGACTCAGGACAGGCAGGGGCGTGACAATTAACTTTATAAAGGATTGGTGAGAAAGCCTGTGTAAAAAGTCTAGTTGGTTATCAACCCATGGGCATGATAATCAGTTGGTCTGTAAAAGTAACCAATGGCCTGGCAGTTAATTTCAAAATTGTTTTGGTAAAAGCACAAGTGCAGCCAGGATTTAATAAAGCCCCAATCCATCCATCTTAAATGGGGAAAAAACAAACAAACAAGCAAAAAAACAAAACAAACAAAAAACAGTCTGATACCTGCTGTTTATTTTGAGATTTCATTTGAGACAGTTAATTGCCAAGAGAACATCTTGCTGACATGATAATAATACCATACCAGCCTCAACATAGCAATATTTTAACTGATCTAAGGGATTTACCCAGAGTGCAATTTTAGGAGTTGAAAATAATTAACTAGTGAAATAATGCATTTCAGTAGACAATTTATTAAATATTTTCTCAAATACTCCAAATTTGTATATTCAAACACTTCCCATAAGATGGTTGCTGACTCTCACTGTTCAAAGAAGTCTGGCATTTTTATATTTGTTAAGCAAAGGTTATTAAATATGACTCTGAATAAAAATGAAGACTGGATCATGTGCTTGTGATGTGGGAGACGTGTAACTAGTGTGACTTTAAATCTGTCAAAACAAGTCATACACAAATCCTCTGCCTGGTTCTGGTTGAATCTTTTGACCTTTAGTTAATAATACAGTAGCAGAGCTGAATATTTTCCCAGAGGAGAATATACTCGCTTACTAAACCTGGCCTTAGTTAAGACACTGCAATGATGTTTTTGCCCAAATAAGTTTGTTTTTGTTTTGTGAACTACATGTACTAGAATAAATTAGTTCTTAATTGTTTTCTTATAAAATTCAGCACAGTGCAGTGTATTCCCAGAAGACACCAGACAGCAGCCACATGCAAAGAAGAGGTTAAACACATTTACATCAAATCTGAGAGCAAATCTCCAGGGAGGGCACAGGTCCACTCCTCCTACACTAAAGGCCACCCAAAAGCATCTGCTTTAGAGGGAACACTTTCAATTTCTGCCTCAGCCAACCCCAGAGAGCCAAACTTCATCAATAACTTTCAAGGTGGAAAAAGTGAAAAAAGTACATGGAGAAACCACTGCACTATTCAAAACTGTATAGATAACATCTAATTGATTTGAAGTTAATGTATTGTTATTTGATGATGGAGAAACAAAATCACATCTGAAAGATCGATGAAAAGAAACACAAATGTTCAAGTAATACAACATAATGCATTTTACATTATATTATATTACTTGATTTAGAGAAGAGTAACACTAACCTTCACTCAAGCAGGAGTAGGCCTACAGTATACACTGCTAAATATGTTACTTAAGTAGGATTAAAACAGGGCATCTTCAACTTACAACTTAAGCCTTATCATTATATAACTGAGCACTGCCCACCTCTAGCTACAGCTTCTCTGGGAAAGACAAACCCAATCAAACCATACAGCCCCATGTATACAAGCACAGTGAATAAAATGGTCTTGCTCAATGGCCAGCAGCAGTGACGGTTTATAAAAGCAAAATCGTAAAAACTACATCTTGCATGTGAATTGGTTGGTGACATTGCTTTTACTGATTTAGATCTCCTAAATAGTTTCTTTCACAGCAAACACCTAGCCTTTTTGTGCCTATGCAGGATTCAGCAAGAATTGCACCTACTTCTTTAACTCAATTTCATCTCCAAACTATAATCATCTTCAATCTAATCCAGATAATTTTATTTTGAATAATTGCATTGTGAACAAAGACAGCAATAAACATGCTTTTTTAAGTCTAAAAACATATTATGAAGTTTTGTTTTTTGTTCAGTTTTTAATTTACTACTGAAGCGCTGTAATTGCTTAAGCAAATCTATTTTCACAAATGGGAGTTAGAGGTGTGTAATATGCAGTGGTAGTATTTGTTCATTTTAAAAGCAAATTTATGATACATCCATTTATTACTATATTTTTATAGAAATTCTCCTTTCCCATATTGAAAATTGGTTGAAAAAGATGACTTGTTGTCTGATCAGTGCACCTGGAGAGTGGCCAAAATGACTACAGATAGATGAATAGATGAATAGATGAATAGATGCATAGATAGGCATGTGCAATTTTAATTCTATGGCAGATTCATTAGCCATGTTTTCCAGTTTGAACACGTTAGTTAAGGAATAGCGTGGGCTTGTGGCATTTTCTGGTGAGACTCCCAAAAGCCATAAATCCCACTCCAGCAATTAACGTCTGCACCTCAGCCCTCTCTTCTTCTCCCACTCCACAAGTACTTAAACAGAAATAAAGAACACATTTAAAAGCATCATTCAAACCTGTTTGTCTCCTCTGATGGTTAAAAAGACAATTGCCCTCAGAGTAATGCAAATTAATATGTTGATGCAGGGATTGGCGAGAAGAGTAAATTATTCAGGTGAGAAAATTGTGTAGAATGAATAGCAGCATTGTTAAGTTTTCCAGATCAGGCTGACTGCATACACACCCAGAATGATAATACATACATAACTTACAACCTAATTTAAAATCAACTCATGTTTATTAGTGCTATCACAATAAAATAAAATAACATTTCAAACTTAACAATATTGAGGAATAGACTTCATACTCTACACTGATTCCCAAACTATGACGATTAGACTATAGAATATGATTTTAATCATTAAACATATAGTACTTTCTTTTATATTACCATGTGGTCTGATATCTGTGTAATCTCTCAGTTGTCTTCGTAGGTGCCATACTAGACTATGTGGTCTTATACTTCTGATGCAGCTCAAGATCATTCTAACCCTCTCCAGGCAGGCGTTGCAGATTTGCAACAGCTAAATGCCAATTACCTACTTACTCCAAATCCATATTTTATGAGCTTTTTTTTACTCAGAAGCCTTTTCTCCCACCCATGCTGATAAACGTGGACGATGCAGACTGTGCAAGAATGGCTACATGCAAACGGCCTGCCAGAAGTGCTTTATGTTTTCATTGTTATGAAAAGTGGTATACACATAAAGTTAGCGTTCATATCATTTTCAGTCTTCAGTGTTAATTTACCACACCGGGCCAATGCTGTAAATCTGAAAGATCCCAGAACGCATTGGATGTGAAGGTCTCTCTCAAACAAAAAGTCAGGATTGTATATTAGTACCCCACATGATCATTTTCCCCAAATATCAGATTTTTCCTGATACTAAAAATTAATTTGAGCCTGAGAGGGCTAAAGCTTTTCAGGAACGATTAATTTCTGTCCTGTCTTGATATTCCAGTGTAACTTGTATTTGACACAATAGGCACACGACACACTGAACTCAGAAGAATTAACACCAGAGTTGGTGTAGATTAGGCTTGTTAAACATTTTTCTGCTCACTTTGGTAAGGTCTGCTTTTTGTGTCAGAATGTCAGAATTAAATTAGTTAGCTACTCGCATGCACATATTAACACCACAAAGTAAAATATTTATGCTCTATCATTATTTGCATTTATCCTATATAGAAAAAAACTGCTTTTTTATGCTTTATTTCAACTGCAGTGAATAAGTTTATTGGGCACAGAAGAATCTACCTACACAGCACACAGCCTAGAGAGATCCTTCTTCTTTGGATCAAACAGAAGTTGTTCAGATGATTGTTGCTGTGCCCCCTGGAGTTTAGAGTCCTTCAGGAGGTCTTTAGCTGCAGCTTTGCTCAGGGCCCTCATGTTTTTGAGAGGGATTGGGACGTCCTGGTTGGGAATCTTCTCTTTGATCTTCTCCAGCAGCACCCTGACCACCTCTCCCTGATCTTTTCATTTGAACATGGACTTTTGGATACGTTTTTGGACCAGAGCTCTGATGTAAGACATAATATAATCACTTTATTATTACTGCAATACCATTTATATGTCATTGTACACTCCAGATTTTCTGTTTCTCCCCTGTTATCCCTCCCCCACACTCAATACTCACCTGCCTCTCCTGGAGCTGCTGGGAGTGACCTTGGCTCCTCCTCCTGCTCCTGGGCTGACCTTTACACCTGTCTCTCATCACTCATCATCACCAGTGCAAAAGCCTGAGTTCTTCACACCATCTCTGCCAGATTGTCAGTTATCCTCCGTGGTGAACTTTTGCGCTGGCCTTTTTTTCCTGAATCTTTGCCAAGTGTTTCTACTATTTTTGCTTACCTGCTCCATTTGTTCTATGTCCAGCTCCTCTGCCTGCTTCACCCCCAGCTCCAGCCATTTCACCCTGCCTTCTCCACTTACCTGCTGCTCCCGGACCAGTCTCCAATCCCTGGGATATTCCTCAATTCCTGTAAATAAATCATTGTTTAACCTTCCCTGGTTTTCGTCTGCTTTTGGGTCCTCACCTTGTTGAGTTGTGACATTATATTCAAATGACACTGGTGATGAAAATCACTTACAAATCAGAATGAAAACAAAGACTATGTTTTTTTTTTTACCTGGAGATGTCAACTTCACTCAGCTCAGTGATTTGACAGATCCCTGTCTCTCTGTCTTTTGGTCTTGGGACTCATACAGACCCAGTTCCTCTGATCTTGAGCATCTCAGACAGACTTATGGAGTCTAGGACAGGATTTACCTCACAGTGGATTGAAAGTTCTGGTCCAGTGTAGTCTTCAGTGGCATTAGGTTCATCACATGAGGGCGAGGGTTGGAATTCTGAAAACTCGGGAGCATGATTCTGGTCAGATCCTGGGGCTGTCCCTTCCTCCTGCCCAGGAAAGACCCCAGTCTCTCTGAGAACCTCTTTGGTTTTATCCTCTAGTTCACTGTGAGAGAATAATGTTTAAGAGATATTCCAGCAGTAACAGTAAGTAACAAGCTAAGATCTCTTTAATAGCAATGTTTCTATAGGAACAAACGTCCACATTTTTGTTAATAGAGAAGACTTTTTACCTCGACATTTCAGGTCCAACACTCTCAGCTGTTTGATCGATTTCTGTCTCTGGATCAGTCTCTTGGTCTTGGGACTTACACAGACCTTGCTTCTCTGATTCGGTCTGGATCTCGAGGAAGATCTCAAGCAGACTGTTCGAGTCCAGGACAGGATCTGTCTCACACACGACCTCATCGAGGTATTCGGTTATCTCCTTTATGATCACATCTGGAAAAAGTCCTGTTCTCAATCAGATCCTCTTCCTCCACCTGCTCCTTTGAGGCCTTGTCCTTTCTGTTGATCAAGGGGTTGTACTTGGGGCACTCAAACCCCAGTGTCTCCTGCATTTTGGCCTCTGTATTATGTTTGGCAGCTTTCTTGGTCATAGTGAAGAGCCAGCCCCAGGGAGAAACCTGGAGTCCAGCAGAACATACCCCCATTTCAATCACATTTGCTCATTAATCATATATAATAAACTACAGAATGGAGTTTGGTTAATATATATATATGTGTGTATATATATATATATATATATATATATATATATATATATATATATGCATATGCCACTAATCATTTCATCAAAATCGGTCCATAACTTTTTGAGTTATGTTGCTAACAGACAAACAAACAAACAAACAAACAGTCAAACGCCGGCAAAAACATAACCTCCTTGGCGGAGGTAATAATAGTTTTGTGACTAATGACTATATTGACTTATAGTTCAAAATGGAACAATATATATTTAGGTTCTATATTTAGTCAGTTGTCTGTATATTAATGATTACATTTTTTTGTTTTGTTGTTGTAATAAGATTTAAGCTGTACAGGGTTGAATAAGTGGCTTCTATGGCTAATTATTGCTTTACTGTTATTATGACAGTGGAAATAAGTAGTTTAACATTATATATATATTTTTATATTTCTCTGTGGCAATACATTGTGCAATTTATAATACAAATTTCTTATCATGACAGGCCTAGTGTAGAGATCACTGTAAATGAATAGTGATGAAAATATCTGGAAATAAACAAACAAACAAGTACTGAAATGTATTTGCAACCAGCACTACAACTATTACAACAATCAAACTGACTATTAAAGGTTCATTGTGTAAGTTTTCTGGGGGAGGCTGCATCAAATGCTTTTCTCCATGGAGATGTTATTGCTTTGTCTGGAAGAATGCACAGTATGGCATTAAACCTTTCTATCTTCATGGAGCCCAAACCAGACCAAGTTACAGGTCAGATTTGTGGAGAGGCGACCCTGCTTATCAGATCTACGTCTCTCTGGCAGCAGGAGACTATGGGCCAGTGGAGTCACTTGGTCACTGCATCCAACAGATCAGTGTGTGGATGCAAAACAACTTTCTCCAGCTAAACTCTGACAAGACTGAAGTCATAGTGTTTGGTCCACAGAAACAAAGGGACAGTGTCAGCAGTCACCTCCAGTCTCTCTCTCTAAAACCTTCAAATCAGGCAAGAAATCTAGGGGTAATAATGGACTCAGACTTGAACTTTAACAGCCACATCAAATCAATAACATCTGCAGCCTTTTACCATCTAAAAAACATAGCAAAAATCAAAGGTTTACTGTCTAAAGCAGACTTGGAGAAACTTATCCATGCATTTGTCTCCAGGAGGTTAGACTACTGTAATGGTCTGCTCACTGGTCTCTCCAAACGAGCTGTGAGACAGCTGCAGAACATCCAGAACGCTGCAGCTCGGGTCCTTACTCGAACTAGGAAGTACGAGCACATAAGTCCTGTGCTCAGGTCTCTGCACTGGCTTCCTGTGCCTCAGAGAATAGACTTTAAAGCAGCTCTGCTTGTGTACAAATCTCTCCATGGCCGAGCACCAAAGTCCATCTGTGACATGTTAGTGTCATATGAACCATCTCGCACTCTGAGGACCTCAGGGACCGGCCTCCTGCTGGTGCCCAGAGTCACGACTAAACAAGGGGAGTCAGCGTTTCAGGTTCATGCAGCTAAAACCTGGAACAGTCTTCCTGAACATGTGAGACAGGCCTCTTCTGTGATGCTGTTTAAATCCAGGCTCAAAACATTTCTGTTTGACTGTGCATATAACTGAAAGATTTTCATTCCGCACTCTTCTCTCCAATTTATGTCTCTCTTTTTAAAATTTTAATCTTCATGATTATTTATGTTTTGATTTGTTTTTATTATGATTTTAATGTATTTCTTATTCTGTAAAGCACTTTGAATTACTTTGTGTACGAATTGTGCTATACAAATAAACTTGCCTTGCCTTGCCTTGCCTTATTATCATGACTCATCAGGACTCGACTTGTATTTTATTAAAGCAAGTGAAGTACAGTATTTGATGGTACAAAAGGAAACACTTTTGGCACACATGCCACAGATTTGAGAGTATGTGAACAAGCACTTTTAGGTATGAAAAACAACATTTGTTTTTTAATATCTTTACAGGAGGTTCCCTTTCAAAAGCTTTCTATTGATCATATTTATATATTCATGTAGATCAACGATTAAAGACTTTCATTCTGCGCTGTGCTGACTGGTAAGAGGAAAACATTTTTGTATTTGGTTATTATCCACTATGAGACTTTTAACAAGTCTCAAAGTAACAATATGAACAGAACAGACTATGAACTACTGTTGGTATTAATATAAACGAATTAACCCCAAGCTAATTAGAAAAAATGGAAATAAAATAAATACATATTAATCAAAATCTAAAACAGGGGTCTTGAGGCCTTATAGCCCTGAAGTCCTCTGGCAGGCTGTTTCATGGAAAAAGTTTGTGGAACTGGAAAGTGTGTGTGTCCTGCAACATATTAGTGCTTTGGCGATCTTATCTCGTAGCCTGCAAACATTGTAAAAATAAATGTGAAAATGTGCTTTTGGCAGCTTTAATTTCATGCATGCACTCTTAGTAATTTTCTACAATCACATTTTTTCACAGTAACATAAAAAATAAAACATGTTTTAGGAACAGGCTGAATCAATTTGAATACATTTCGATCTGAATGAATGTGGTACTGAAAAAGCATTTGCCACAGAATAGAGTAATTTAGTTCAGTGCATTTGTTAAAACATGTCTTAACCCTGAATTTAAATTTTAAAAAGAAAAAATGGGTGTAATTTTGTTTCACAGTTAACATTTGTCTACCATTTCAACTAAAAACCTAATGCACTAAATATGAATACATATTTCTGAAAGAACATGCAGACCGCCAGCCACAACCTTAAAGCAACCATGTTTGACACCTACCTCTGACTATGATGAATAGGTCAGTCAGTATACATTAACTCATACTCTTCAGTTTGTACACACCTTTAATGTACTCAGACAACTTCCCCATGATGAGTCACAATTATTCATTTATGTTGTGATGTGTAAATTCTGCACAGATTATGGGTCCTTGCCTAAATAGGGAGAATTTTACTACTACTAACACATAACATATTTAGATCACCATGTTACCTTTAATAGTTTTGAAATGCTATATTAATAGAAAACAACATATTAACATGGTTTATAAATTTCACTTTTGTTTCTGATTCTCTGATGTTTCCCTTCCCTTTGTTCCCCCTGTTAAGTCACTCCCCCTTCAGAGCACTATCACAACACAATCAGCATGAATCCTGCTAATGAAACTCACATCGCACATCGCATGAGGTTTGTCAAGTTGCTGTGTACAGTCATGTTTTTGTATATTTATGGAGAATTGTCGTGTGGGAGCATGGATGGTTTATGGGCTGAGAATCTCTTCAGGCAAGGTTCTGATGAGGGAAAAATGTTCTAACTCTATTTTTTCAACATACTCCTTCTTTGAAAAGATTGCAGTGCATCGTTACAATGTCACAGTAAATATGTTTAGCTGTTCTCAGTAACTGCAACAATGTGTGTGACCAAGACAACAATGGTATAGCCTAATTCATCAGCCAGCTTCACTTTGTGGAAACCTCGCAGCATTAGAATTTGTTTGCTCTGTGGTAGTTGGGTACTTTTTTAATTTAACCAATCGCTGCTATTTGGTCGTGATGTATGTTATGCTCCGAAATGCTCAGTGGTGTCCAAGTAATTCCCAGCACAACAGCAAACAAAGCAGAGAGTGAACATGTCTGTTAATCATTGTCATTTCTGCAAGATGAATTTGCTAATTAAAAGTGCAATAAAAAATGCGAAGTTTGTATTTGACAAAGGAAGTCCAAAGGAGAATATTGTATGCAGTCTGCTATTGCAACTTGGGTGGGTTCAGCTCTTCGCTGATTAGCCGGTGTGTGGTGTACAACTTCGAGGGTTCTTGCAGACCGACTAGCTACTCTATTCTGATTCCTGACCTACTCGCTGGAGAGAAATGAAATTGAGCAGAGGCACTAGGTGGTGACAGCCTGACTAACAATGGTATGCATAAATGTAAAACCTATATATTTTTAACTTTCACAGTCTGTTTGTTATACTTTCTATGAATAAAAATGCTGAATTTAACTTTCATAGCATATCAGAGATAAAAATTAAATTTACTCTCTTAAAACTCTTAAATAACGGTGTTCCCTCATAATTAGTTTCTGCACAGTTTTGTATGTTAAGTGATCCTGTATTGTTATTATCTGTGTGATTCACCCACCCCATATCTTTGGCCACTGCCCTGTACTAACTCATTATTATTCAGAAAACTTTGAGTTTTTTTTAGAGTCCCCCCCATCCTTTCTTCTGGAACCAGCTCTTCAAAATGGCCACAGATATGTTACTGTTCATGCTGTTATCAAAACACATACATAATGCATACAAATGGCTGGAGTCATTATCTCAGCAGTCTCACTTGACACTTCACACCAATCACAAGTGATTTACAGTACGACGCTTTCACACTTAATTCTTGTAACCGTGGAAGTCATTGGCACTCACACAAAATGTATTCAACCTAAATTTGACCCGATCAGTCATCCTAATGTTGAATTACATTAAAGTGACAGCTTCATTTGGACTCATTTACGGGTTCAACTTCTTGCCATAATCACATCTAACGCTGGGTGGCCTATGGCAAAATCAACAGTGCAGCTCACCAATCAAGGTCAGTGGCAAATATGCTGAAATGAAGGTCAAAATAAGGGCATCTATATTCACTGGTATTGAAAAACACTGGCTCATTTCCACATTGTCAAAAGTGCTATGGTTGCATTCTGAGGTGGGAACAAAAAGGGGGTAATTTTTCATTTCCATAGCATCTCCATATATTATCATAACCTATATCTATCCAGATTTTCCAAAGAGAACTAATACAATATTCAATAGACTGGCGAGGTGGCCCGTTCAAACCATTTTTGTGAAGTGATATCAAACGTCATTCCTCAAATCACCAGGAATAGTTCATTTGTACAAAAGACGTGAAAGGAAATCCAGTATTTGGAGTGTGTGTGCCAGTCGATAAAAGAGGCTGTGAATCACTCTAAAAGAAAAAAAAAAAAAAACTACGTGTATTAAAAATTTTGCATTTATCTGGAATTAATATGATTCATTCAGGTCCTATGATTAAACTAAGCAATAGAAATGTTACAATGCAAGATTATATTGAAAAGATGACCTATTATGTAGTCAAGGCAATCTGCTAATTAATTTATACAATAGTGAGAAAGAAAAGTGATGTTATAGGTCCCAATTAAGCCTTTCTGAGGTGGATGCATGGAAGTTCCACAGTATGGAATTAAACTGTCTTTACAGGCATTTTTATGGCTCAAAAAAAAACATGCATTCTAACTTTTACCAGGGTGGAAGAAAAAGAAAGTTAATTAGTAGAATGTTAATGGCATTTATGTAATCCCTTGGACAAGTTATTCCTTATGAACCATATACTTAAGCCATCTAGTACAAAGGTATCTACGACTATGTGTTGAACAGTATTGCTTCTTCACAGAAAATATGCTGAAAAAAGCATTTAACCCCTGTATTTAACTGGTCAAAGTAGAAAGGTTTTGTCCAATTTTGTGCTTAACTCAGTTTAAGATGCTACTTTTAGGTGTTAGATTATACAGACAGTTCCTTCACATGTCTGGGTGCTTGCAGCTTTTCAGAGGTTTCTGCTCATTCTCACTAAAGCCCATTCAACATAATTTTCTCCACCTCTATATCAAAGGCAACAATAGCAGTTAATTTGTCTGGGCCTGTGGATAGATCGCACTCACCACTGGTCTGGCTGTAGCCGTGCTCTGCCTCTCTGAGCTGATATGTGGCAGAAGCAGGAGACTGCTTGATGAAATCAGCATAAAAGTGGATGTGACTGCCAGGTTCAGGGCCTATTGTATTGTAACAGGATAGATGAGGCGGCAGAGATAGGCAGCCAAAGAGAGTGTGAGGAGACGAGTGGAGAGCGCTGCAAACTGATGACGATAGGGACACTGGGCCAGCTCTGGGACTAATTAAACTGCCATTGTTGGCTCAGGCGCTGCGTGAAGAAAAATGATTTTGAACATGATTCAGTGGAACAGCGTACACAGATTTCATAACTCCAAAGTGGAGTCTTAGTGGTCAGGTTCCTCTTTGGGGGCTACTACATCCTGTTTGTTGATTAGGTTTGTCCTAAGCACTCTTAGGTCTGTATAAATATAGCAATGATATTTGAAAACAAGAAAACTGAATATCTGTATTTCAGTGTATTTGTAACATATTTCATTACATGGCCCAATGAAAGTACCCTTTCCTGAATATTTATAATACTTTACCCTTAAGTTGTATAATATTAGAGTGGGAAAAATAATTGTATTGATTATTAAATAGAGGAGGAAAAATTGCACATGCACCCATCACAAGAACTGTTATTCATATATTCCTTTGGTTTTAGGAAAGTAACTGCACTCTGAATACTATCAATGTATGTAGTTGCATCCCACAGTACAAGTTTTAGATATACAAATGTAAATAGTGTAAATGATCACAGTGGTATTCTTGTTTTTCTACAGACTCACCCTGCACTAATAATCAGTCTGTAAAAACTGAAATCATTTATTAGAATGACCAAAAGTTTCCAAATGTCAGAGGAGCAGTGCTTTCGTGTCCCCACACACTGCTAACTTTGCCCCATTATTTTGCTCATAGTTTATGTTCGGTATGCTGTTTTTTGGTCTGTTCTCCTGGGCCCCAATTGGGCCCATCACCAGTGAGTTTAAATTAGCCTGGGTAAAGTGCCACAGGGAACTGGGCTTACTCTGTGGACTGTATTAAGACCAGCTAAAAAGAACTGCTATTACAATAAAGAGTATGACAGTAATATTTGGGGTATGGCTCATCAGATTTTACTCCCTAGTTTTGTGTGGTTTTGTTTATTATCATGCACCTCATTTTTGTGGAATTGATCTGTATTTTTGTGGAATTGTGGGCAGTTTTTTTTTTTTTCTAAAATATATTGGTTTTAATTGTTCTGGGAAGCATAATTCAAAGAGTCCAAAAACAGATTATAATCAAGGCTGCACAATCTGGTTATAGTACCCATGTTTTTGTTATTTTAATTCATGCGTTTCATGATCGCAAAGGGCCTGTGGGATGAACACATTACATCAATGGTAATACAATGCTAATCCCATAGGATAGCACATTATTGAAGGAGTTTTGTTCTTCATTTAGGTCTCCCTCGATCCTATTAAGCATACAAATATCACCAGTATTTACATTATCAGACTGTTAATCCATGGGAGATTTAAACAATTAACAGCTTATATCATATCTAATTATTCACACACAAACCAAATGAGAAAGATAAAAGTGGAAAGGCCAAAGCAAATTAAAACCAGTGATCCCAATGGAGGACTGGGATTAGAGCTGCACAATTATTTTCTCTAATGACGAGTCTGTAACAAGGACACTGGGTAATTCCTCCACTGAACATATTTGAGGGAGAGAGGAGATGAAGGAAAACTAAATGAGATGAGGTTTAAGATGTCATTTTCAGTAAAATAATTAACCATGAATTAGTAATGAGAAACTATCATGAAGAGAGGTGTGACTTGTCCTCCTATAATCAGTCACAAGGCAACATAATTTTATAATGTTGTAAAAAATATTGATGATGCTTCTCTTTCCATCCGCATGGGGTCAGTAAAGGAAGAAAACCATAAATAAAAATAAATAAATAATTGAGATGAGGTTTAGGATGTCATTTTCAGTAAAATAATCAACCATGAATTAGTAATGAGAAAGGATGATGAAGAGAGGTGTGACTTATCCTCCTATAATCATTCACACGGCAACATATTTTTATAATGTTGTTAAAAATATTGATGATGTTTCTCTTTCCATCCACATGGGGTCAGTAAAAGAAGAAAACCATACATTAAAAAAACATAGGCATGGGGGTTAGACTGCTTTCTTAATCAGTCATATGAAGCTGTAAAATGATGCATGTATAAGTCATAACATGTAGATCGATTCCTCTGATTCGTATAATCTCACTGACTGGGACTTTTGAGAATATGTTTTTCACAATCATAGCCATTGGTTGAAAATTGAATTTCTTGTCGACATAAGGTCTGTGTGTTATGCAAATGCATGTGGGGGAAACAAGAAAAGCCTCTGATGGCCTGATATTGGAGTTTACACTGTCAACATTCATTTGTGTTAAAAAGGGGATACAGTAACACACGGTGAAAAATCCCACTCACCCACACACACCACCAGCCTGAGCCGCGATGAATGTAAGATGACAGTTCAATTTACCTGGCGAGGTTGGAAAGGCCTCCCTCTTTGCATATTGAGTTACATTACCTTGAAATAAGGCGCAAAACAGATAATGAAAATACAATATAAAGGAAACAATTCATCTTTGTGGCAAACAAGAATACATTGTTATAGGTGTTGCCATTAAAACAAAAAGATGCACAAAGAAAGGAATTCCATGTATGATCTCTGAACTAATTAATCCAGAAAATTGAGGACTTTTATTTGAGAACAATTTTACGGTTTGGATTAATAGCTGGCAGATGGGTACTTTTGACTGTGCTGTTATAAATGTAGAGATTGAGGAAAGCTTTGACTGGGCGTGAAAGTGGGAGAAATCATAAAGTTAGTGTAGTGCAGTGAAGTATACGCCACAAGCCTGTGGTTCTTTCTCCATCAGCAATCCGTCAGAGCCTCAAACACACACATTTCTTCCATTCTTGGTTACCTCCCCTTTTCCTTTTTTATTGCCCCAGTGACAAGTTATGCACAGCTGTCAAAAAGGCACGATGACTTCACTTTTAATATTTGCTGTGACAACGCAATGTAAATGTATTGATAGTTAGCTTTTCTGAGCAGAAGGAATGTATTAAGTGCTCTAACTGCCCTGAAATATCTACCCTATAAGAACAAGCACTTTTGCCACATAAACTGACTTAAAGTGTCATGTCACAAAAAGATAAATTATTACTTTAACATACCAGATTGTAGATCCTGGAAACTGCTTGCTGAACATTGATGGTGATTTCAGCACCACGGACAGCGAATTCAGCAGAGCGGGACTCAGAGAGGGAGGTGCTCATTTAAAGTTAGACTTCATTAAACTCACAGTAAAGGTGATTGTTACAGGGAGGAGGGGAGGAGTCTAGAAGACTAAAGGGTGGAGTGAAAGGGGAAGAGGGCTAAAAGTGGGAGCGAGGGGGTAGGAGGGGGGGTTGAAAGGGTCTAGAGGTCTAAGGGGGAGACTGAGGGGGGCAGGGTTTGGAGGACTAATGGGGTGAGTAAGGGGGAAGGAGGGACGGGGTTTGGAGAGTAAAGGGGAGAATGAGGGCAGAGGATTGAAAGGGTCTGGAGGGCTAAAGGGGAAAGCTTGACTTGCACTTCCAACCCTGCAGGTGTGTGTCTAATGGACCCTAAAATTAGAGCAGAGTTGTATGAGGCAAAGGCAAAAGAATTGACTAAGAACGCCAGAGAATGCTGCTAAAATGTTGTTATGCTGCAGCCTGTGCAGACTGTGACGTACATGCGTTGAAGATTACCTTTCTTTTTAGCAGCTGTGACTGTTGCAGCACACAAAACTTTTGTAGTTTGACTTTTCTTCTGAGTTAAAGGTTAATTATTAATCAGAGGATTGTTTCAGAATGTGTACAAAGATAAAGGTGCTGTCCTGTCTTAATAAGTCAGTGGTATTGTTGCAGATGATAATAGCAAATACAGGCTGAATTTAGAGGTGGAGAGGATACTTTTCCTATGTTTGGATAAAAAAAAAATATATGTATGACAAGCATATGGTAAGTATTTGCAATGAAAAAACTCAGTACCACTCCATGGTAAAAACGAAATAAACAAACAAACAAACAAAAAAACACCAATAATCATTGCAAATGCCAGTAAATGTTTTCCTGTAAAGACCTACATTGTGGTTTTACACGACTAATAGCAGTGTTTCTGACAAATGAAACTTTCCAGATTCTGATATAACACCATATTAGTTTTGTTTAACAAAGTAATGCTTTAAAACTCCTTTACCATAAATGCAATTGTGACATATGAGGCGTACTGTGTCAACAAGTAAACACAGTGTGAAAAGCACTTATCTCCACAGGGTCAGAAGAAGTATTGCATGCATATGTCAGGTACACAGTTTTTAGACGTGTCCCTGACTCTCAAAGCCCAGACTCACAGTGACAGTATTTATGTTTTATTATACGTGTTCACTGGTTTAATTCCATATCATCGCCACTATGGAAATAAAACTTATAAGAGAATTCAATGCTCAACGAAACTATGCTATTTGTTCCCCAATTTTAGTTTGTGATTGTGTCTCAACTCATAAAGAGAAGCTCTGCAAAACAGAATTTGTGGTATTTTATCTATTGCATTTTCCCCACCATTTGAACATTGAATACCTATATTATGTTTTCATGCAACTGGGATCCAACATTAAAATCTCAAATTCAAATACTGACTGTAGGCTTGCTGCAGCTGCCAAAATTATCTACAAAGTATTTAGGGAGTATTTTGACTAATGTTCACAAATCACACAGATGGGCCACAAAAGTAATATAAACATATGGTAAATGCAAATGTTGACAGAAAAAGGGAATATTACTAACACCAATCTGAAAAAAAATATTACTAACACCAATCTGAAAAAAAAAATATATTTTTTTTCAGTACCACAACCAACAATGTTCAACAAAATGATCAAGGTCCAACTTGTTTGAGTTGTTTGTAATTTTCCTTTTGTTGCCAACTTAAAAAACTTAAAATGAGAAATTGTAAAATGAGCACGAGAAACCGGAGTCATTTGTGGATTATTTGCCTAAAGCATTATTTGTCTTTTTTGTGCTTAAGGTGTGTCAGTGTATCTGTGGGGAAATCAAAGCTGCAATTTCACAGAGACACAATGAAACTTTCAATCCAAGACATGGAATCTGAAGCACAAAAGATTAAAGCCAAATGGCAATTTTATTTTACACGGTGTGGTCTAAAAACAGAAAGAAAAGAATGGTTGCATTTTAGTTTCAAATAGCACATTACGGAATATGAAGTATTATTTTTTGTTTCATTACAGAGAAACTTCAGTAACAGCAACACATAATACAGGCTAAATGCATTTTTGAGTGAATCTGCTCCTCTTGTAATGTGAGAGTGAATGTGACCTAATTAGCACAGACACAATTGTAAGCATCATTGCAAAATCAATCACACATTCAGAGTTAGCTGTCTGCCACTTAAGACTCTATTTGATGAGGGAATGTGTTGATTCAAAGATTAAACCTATGACAGAGTGGAGACCGTAGTCATTACACAGAGATCTGTCATGGACCCATGTGTTAAATATGTATACAAAACACAGGCTATGATGGATGGAGGGCATTACCAGTGTGTGCTTGCTGTAGCAGAAATGGTTGTTTTGCAGACTCAACCAGACATCAGTGTTATGTTATGTGGAAAGTAAGTTCAGCATCATTCAAAACACATGAATCAGATCAAACATCTTGCCTGAACAAAGTCTTCATCAAAACCATGTGTCTCTCCCCCGTTTGGGAACCAACATTTTCAAACTTCACACTGTATTATGCCCTATGCTATGAAACCCTATGGACCCTGTCAGCCTGTTCCTTTTTATTGTTTATCTTGTTTCATGAATAAGGAAAATAATTAGGCTTTCATAAGAAAAACATATGGACTAAAATATGTACAGGGAGATAAAACATGTGTGTAATATTTATTAATATCTCATAAATGACTTAAAACCTAAAAACAGTAGTCATATATTTTGGAAGATTTTGCTGTAGTTAGACCTGCAGTCCCTGACTGAAGGGGAAATGGATGGGTTATGGAGACATGACCATATGAGCATGTGATGTGTGACATCACTCATTTCTTCGTGTTGCATCATGTTCATGCATCGACTCTCCTTTTGAAAATACCCTTGAATAAACATTACACTCGTCTATGTTCAAAGAAAACAAGGACACATTCCAGCAGCGCTCACAAAGGGCAAAAAACAGCTACAGTATCAGACACTTCTGGATACTGGATGTGCTCACAAACCCGTCTCATGGCAGATTGAGATGTGCATATTGAATTGAGCTCTACACATTATCAATCTGGAACGGCTCTCACTGAAAGCGATCAGGAACTGCTGCAACATCATGACCAATATTTGAATCTGATTGGTCAAAGAGTCACAACAACAGAACAAGCTGAAAAACAAACTATTGTTACACTGAAACGAAAGCACAGACATTTTCCCTGTCCACAAACACACCTTCTGCACACCTTTTACAAACAAAATATTTAGTATTTTTGCTAAAATAGGCTCAAGTACGTCATTTAGCCATATTTGTGGTGGTTGTCCACGATACTGCTCTGTGATTGGTCTGCCGGCTGCTGAGTGAATCTCAAGCTAGTTTCTCCAATAGGTAGATCCAATGCTAAAAGCTAACATGCTAAATTCTTTATTGATGTCAGCGAGCCCAACCATGCAACTCTGACTAGATGTACCCAGCTCAGAAAATGTCAGTATGTGCTCTCATAGGAAACAGCCTAGATACAGCTATTTCTGTAAAAGAAAAGGTCACACCAAGCATAATGCCAATAACATGCCTCAGTACATTCTATATGTGATAGTTTAAGCTTCCCACTTTTGCTGAAGTCTAGTGACATTTTTAATATATTGTAGTTCGTTGTAGTTCACTATGCTATACTTAAGATGCAAGATGCACATGTTTTCAATTGGTTTTGTAATGCATTTTTTTTCTTTAATAATAAATAATACAAATAATAATAATAATAAAAAAAATAATTGAAGCACACCAACCTTATAGTTTAGATAAGGTAAATGTGTAATTAAAATATGCCTTTTAGATAGCTATTTTCATTTTTTATTTTATTTAAAGATGTTAATTACTATACCAGCCTCTATAGAACAATACCACTTGCTGCATCTAAATTGGTCCTGACATGAAAGTGAAGTAATGCGGGTCAAATAAAGGCCAAAGAATTCCCAAAATATGCAGTTACTAGGAACTCACGTCAGCATGACTTGCTCCTGCTCTGGAAGTATCTTGGCTTTCTAATTTAAGCAGTGTCTCCTCCTATTACTGCAGGGCTTCTGGAGAACTGTACACACCACAGAGAAATATGGGTTTTTAGTTTTTTGTCTCCCACACTGCATTCATCTGTCACTGCTGATTTTGTGTCTCAATCTGAAATCACATTGTCACCGTGGTAATTATACACGTTTATAGAAGATATGATTGAGATAAAGAATGAACTAAAGATTAGAGACTTGACAACATGGGAGGAAGTTCATTGTCAGATCAGATAATATAACATCACTGTGTAACAGTAACATCTATTATGAATCACTTTAGATCTGCACCAAATAACTAAAAATAAACTTATGGCTACTTGACTGTGTGAAACACATCTCCTCTAACCCAATGCACAGCCCACTGTTGACACCATATCAACAGAAACAAGTACTATCTTCAAATATAATTTGTGATTGATGGCAACAAGTAACTGTTGAGCTCTTGTTCCAGGCCTCGGGGTTTGAAGGGTCCATAAATACACCTGTTTTTAGAGGCCTAAGGGAAGCCTTTGTGCTCCAAGGCTCAAGTCTATCACCTTTACAATTTTATATTTTCTTAACACAAAAACTAAAACAAAACCATTCTCATGTATTTGAATGTTGATATGACTGACTGACTGCCAAACTACCAAATTAAATTTACCTGTGTAAAGTAACCTTGAACAAATACTGCTACATCTGCTGCTACAATAACAAATAGATAATCAAAAATATAATTAATATGAACATATTTCAAATGCCATTAAAAATAACTAATTTTGACTTGTTTTAAAAGCAACTACAAGTACACGTTATTTCATTTTCAAAAATATTTTAAAGTGCATTTCTACTCTTCATGTAGAAGCCAATACTCTAAAGAACTTTCAAACTAATGTTTGTTCAAGGTTCTATTTACAAATGGGCCATTTTCAGGAGCTGCAGTCTTGACTTTCCATTTGGCATCCAGTAAAAGGTAATACAAGACAATAAATGGTTTTGGAGATTGACAGAATGTAGAAATTAATTGTTGCTTCCATACACTGACATCACAGTCTTATAAACCCATTCAGGTTAGTTACTCCCAGTTAATTGAGTTGTGGTTGTGAGAATTGAGCTGGAGGAAAAGAGCTGTTGAATGGGCATAAAGCCAGCACAGGAGTTACGTGAACACAGAGGCTGATGAGGGGCTAAAGGTCACACCAAAGTATGACCTTCAATTTGACGGATGCTGTTGGCATTTACACTGACTTAGTGAGAGTAAATATACTCACAGTAACCCTCCTCTGCACTGACCCACTACAATATCTTTGTATTGTCCACTACACTCACCTCATCATGTATCATAAGAAACTATATGGATGGTTTAGAATCAGAAAGTGAGCTTCTTGTGGCCAAATAAAGCTTGAAGTTCAGTTCACGTATTGTAATTTGTATTACCATGAATTATTATAAGAATGACAGTGATCACATCATGCAATCTTATAATTTAATAACTGCTCATTAATTAGCCTTACTCACAACTCACAACCACGTGGGGATCAGTTGACAGCTCTGCCCCTCTCTTCACCCGAGTGTCAAAGACACGTGGCCGGAGGTCATATGACACGACTACAAAGCCAATCATCAACCTCTGGCCTAGGGCGTCCTGGTGCCATGTGCACTGATGGACACCCTTGTGCTTGAACTTGGTGTTCGTCATGGACAAACTGTGACTAGCACAGAAGTCCAGTAACAAAACACCGCTCGGGTTCAGATCAGGGAGGCCGTTCCTCCCAATCACCCCTCTCCAAGTGTCACTGACATTTCCCACATGGGCGCTGAAGTCCCCTGGTAGAACAACAGAGTCCCGGTGGGTGTACTGTCTAGTACCCCTCCCAGGGACTTCAAGAAGGCCGGGTACTCTGCACTGCTGTTCGGCTCATAAGCTGACACCACAGTGAGAGACCTGTCCCCGACCCGTAGGCACAGGGACAGACCCTCTCGTTCACCAGAGTGAAATCCAACACACACCGGCTGAGCTGTGGGACAATGAGCAGGCCACACCAGCCTGCCGCTGCTCCCCGCAGCCAATGCCAGAGAAATAGAGAGTCCAGCCCCTCTCAAGGAGTTGGGTTCCAAAGCCCAAACTGTGCGTGGAGGAGAGCTGTTGACTTCGACTGGGGATGTTGTCGGACGGTGGAAGGCATACTTTGAGGATCTTCTCATTCCCACCCTCACGTCTTCCTAAGAGGAAGCAGAGGCTGGGGACTCAGACGCGGACTCTTTCATCACCTGGAAAAAGGAGGCTTGCCCTGGGTAGGTGAGTGGAGAATCCTTGCCTCAAGTGGAGGAGTTCAAGAATCTCTGGATCTTGTTCACGAGTGAGGGGAGGATGGAGCGTGAGATTGGCAGGTGGATTGGGGCAGCGTCTGCAGAAATGCTGGGCGCTCCCTTAGAGATAGGGTGAGGAGCTCAGTCACACGGGAGGAGCTCAGAATAGAGCCACTGCTTATCCACTTTGAAAGGAGCCAGTTGAGGTGGTTCAAGCATCTGTTCCGGATGCTTCCTGGGCACCTCCCTCGGGAGGTGTTCCGGGCATGTCCCACCGGGAGGAGGCCCCGGGGAAGGCCCAGGACATGCTGGAAGGACTATGTCTCTCGGCCGGCCTGGGAACGCCTTGGGGTCATCCTGGAGGAGCTGGAGGACGTGTCTGGGGTGAAGGAAGTCTGGAAGTCCAAGGTCAGACTGCTGCCCCCGTGACCTGGCCCCAGATAGATGGAAGAAAATGGATGGATAATAAAGTTAATAAATGACCAATAAATATACCATGATTCTATGTATTGAACTCTTTAATTAAATAGATACTAAACCTCAGCCATTCTTTATATTGAAGTCTTTGTTATTTAAATGTAGTAATTTTAAAGGGTTACCACTTACAATTGAAGAAATACCTTTGTGATCTTTTGCTGCAATAAAATAACATTATGTTCTTACCCTGCAACACAAACAGCCCAATTCTCTGCACTAAAACAATTTAAAACACATTACTGAACTCTTTTGCACTGAATGACTGGTTTGCACAAAGTACAATAGAACAAATGTGAATAATAAACATGCAGATGTATTGTACTTTTCACAGAGAACAGTTCCACAGAGAGTGTTCTTTTGGATGTTCCCACAAGCCGTTTACAGGCAGCCCCTAATGGTTTGCCTTTAGTCAATAACATGTGCTGTGCTGGAGGCCGGACTGAGGGTTGATAGATTGACTCTCATTAAACCCCAACAGAGAAGCCAATGAGACTGTACTGAAAGAGCTGTTTCACACAATCAACGCACTGAGAAGCACATACAGGCTTCCACCCAATGTAAACTACTGCAGAGGAAATACACAATACACACTAACTTGCCTGAATGATCTCTCTCTCAAATCTTTTTATGCAGAGAGATAATAATATATAAACCAAAAGTAAACATGTTTGTACAATCAGATTTGTTATATTCAATGATGCTGAAACAATGGAGCTCATTGATCACCTATAGACTCTCTTACAAATTTCTTTTACCTCAGATGAACAGGGTTTTAGTCCCTTGTTATATTTTTTCCCTTTCTTTTCTCCTCATAAAAAGCCATTTTTGTTTTGATATGAATGGATCATGGGTCTAATCCATCTGTCAATCACGCCCAAACTAATCTAAACATACAGCATTTTTTTGTGCATATCCATTTTGCCATGGTTAGTACAGGTTGGAGGCCAGTGATTTCTTTAGCTAGAATCTCAGACAGGAATACCAGGCAGGAGCAAACACAAATCGAAACACAGGATACAACTGGGAAAATTAAACGTTAGCTTTCTTGAAGTTTGATTTTTATTTGATCCATTCATGAGTGAATCAAAAGTTTAGCTCCAGTTTCTTATTAAGTCTTCTTATTTCTTGTTACCCCAACAGAATAGAGTAAAGTGCTCTTTCAATTATTCAATACAAACCCTGAGTGCTGAGGGTAAAATAAAGGCAGTTGCTTACACCAAGATCCAGATAAACAAAAAGACCCACCTTCCACATGTGCTCTGCGCCTGAAAGAAAAAAAAACTACTGCAAAGTGAAATGAGAAGTCTAGGCATGTTTAAAAGCTGAGATACCAAGAGAAAGCCCATTTGTTTTTATTTATTTACTGAAATAACAGGCTTCCGACCAGGATCCTAACAAGCCCTGCAGGATTTCCACTTAACAAGCGAGTGAGAATTTTGAGCAAATGAATTTAAGTCACTGGATTTCAGAAACAGCTGGCAAAATAAATCATTTGTGCCCTGATCATTTTTAAAATACACTTTATTTTGTATTCTTGGAAATCATCTCTTCTTTTATTAATCTTTTTTTTGTATTTATTACTGTTGACATACTTGTTTGCACATTTCTCTGCATAAATTTGTAAATATTTGTCCTCTCTATCTTTAGAATGTACATTTTGCGTATTTAAGATAACACATAAAACCACACTACCATTTTAGTAACATTTATGGCCAAATAACATTATTGATTTTTATGTTACATAGTATTTGGTAAGTTTCAGTTTGTCTCCTTGTTGAATTATGCTGGTTTCCTCAACACAGAAAACAAACAAACAACCAAACATTTTTTTTTTATTTCAGTTTCTGTGCAGGGTCTCAAGGGGAAAAACTTTATTTCATTTTGAGAATAGAGTTGTCAAATTTGTATCTCACAAAACGCACACTGTATTCGAGTTCCAAGACAGCGCTTAAATAATTTTTATGGTTCTTCCTCGGGTTAAATATTCATAAGCCATTGTTATCTAAGCCCTGTTTTCTGTGCTGTGCGTGACTCTATCTGCAAAACAAAGGATTATTTTTAGAATGCCATTACAGTGCTCTCTAGTTCTTGCCTTTCTCAGCATTGTGTAGTTTGTAGCATATTAGCTCTAAAGTCTATATTTTAGGTTATGTACGACGAAGGTGATGTACCATTGAACTATTATAGGTAATCTAGAGTAAAGAAAGTAATAACCATAAATAAAATCAAAAGATATTACCAATATTTGTAAAGAACTTTAGCACTGGTGTTCAACCCTGTTTAAGATCTGCCTAAGTGCCTAACTTGCCCCCAAAAACCATCTTGGTTTAGTTTAGTTTTAGTTTATATCAAAGGAAAAATTTAATTCTGTCTGACTAAAAACAAACAAACAAAAAGACTGAATTGAAGAACTGAATTTATCCTTTGCTATGGATCCTACCTGGATGACTGAGGGATTACACGGACATAGTTTTAGTTGAGTTTATTTATCTCATACACTAATGCAAGCAGTACAGTGTGTACTGAAATTTTTATCATCCGGCAACATAAACACATACAAATACATAAGCTAGAAGAGAGCTAGGAGTGGCAGCAAAAACAGCTGAGACAGGCACGACGGCTGCCAGTCTTGCCAACTCCATCTTGCTAGTTGTTGCAGCATTTCTCAGTAGCGAGGTGTGACTTATCATTTATATTCATATTGTTTATGTTCTTACTTTAGAAAAATGTCTGTTTAATTGTTGAGAATTAGCTCAGCTCTATCTTGTTTGAGGTCTGCACTGTCACTGCTAAGTTATTTTTTTCTGCTTGCAAATATATTACCAGGTGTCATTTACCACGCCACGCATTTTTATTACTGATAAAAATACCAATTACAATCTACTTTGTTTACAACCAAACAGTTTTCTCCTTATCATGAGTTATCTCGCTATCACTTTTTAAGTAAATGTAAGATAGACAAATAACACATAATTGAGCTTAATCGGATTTAATATATCAATGTCATGGATTAGAATATTCATTATGCTGTATAATTATGCATATTGCTTTCTTAGTGGCAGATTTCACAATTAAAACCTGTTACTCCGGCTGTTCAGAAATCCATATATACCTCTGTAGATGATAATAAAAAGCACTGATGTCGAGGCATACCCGACAAATTGTCAGTGAAGCCAATTAATCCACTTATTATACCATCTTAATAAAAAAAAAAGACAATGCAATATGTCCGGTTAAAGGTGCACTGTGAAACTTGTCTGGTGGAAGGTCCTTCATCGGTGTGTTTCCATGGAGATGCACCTATAATTTTATAACTTCCTCCAGCTCCTCAGGGGGGCTGGAGGAAGTTATCTGGAGAGAAGGAAGTCTGGGAGTCCATGCTTCTTCGACTGCTGCCCCCCACGACCCGGCCCCGGATAACCGGAAGAAAATGGATGGATGGCCATAAACCTGAGAATCTCCATGGAAACTTGCAAACCAAATTACAGGTTAGATTTGTGGAGAGACGACCCCACTCACAATAAAAATTCATGCTTTTTAAGATATTTTTCAACAATAAATAACACCTGTATCTGAATAAATGCAAGGCTGATTAGTTTAATGGCATACTGTGGACAATTTAAACCAAAGCATTAACATTTCTCCAGAAAAGTTACACATCGCACCTTTCAAAATCTTAAACAACATATATCCCTCTGTTGAAACATTGAGGAAAAGATTCAACTTTGAAGTGGAACCATGTGTATTTTGCACACAAAACCCTGAAACCACAGAACATCTCTTTTTCAGTTGCTCAGTGATCCAAAGGTTTTGGCTGGATATTTTTAAGTGGATGCAACTTGACCATTCTAACTTTTCATTTAGTGATGTCCAAATTCTAGTCTATATGGACGGTCCTTTTAATATTATGTCCCAAGCTTTGAATATAACCATACTTGTGGGTAAATATTATCTTCACAAATGTAAATGGAAAAATAGTAAACTTTATGTGCCTTGTTTTAAAAATGAATTGAAGAACTAAACTATTATCCCAGCCCCTTATGGACAATGAACTTGAACCTACAGTATTTATGGACAATTATTATTATTATTATTATTAATTTTATTTTTTTTATTATTCTTTACTTCACCCTGTCATTAGAACATTATTTTTCTTATTGCCCAACTTGTGTCTTGTATTTTTGAAGTTACTTATTCATAAAAATAAATAAATAAAATAAAAAATAAAATGCACCTTTAACATGTAGCTTTTTACTTGTACAACAGAAATCCATGCTGCAGCCATTGCCAGCAAGCATTATTTGTTACTATAGTACTCTCACAGTCAGTTGCAGTATTGAGTCAGAACAACCATCTCCTCCCAGCCTCTAATTAGCAAACATTAGCTTGCACTGCTAACACATTAGCATTTAACAGCAGGCCCATTCGCAACAATTAGCAGTTAGCCTCATACATTACCTTGTTCAGACAGAGAGCATGAATCTCAGCTTGTTTGGTTTCCATTTGTGTGAGACCACTCTCTGTTACCTTCACCTGCTCCTGTCTGCGCCTCAGATCCTCCCTTTTTGTTTTTGGCAGACTGGCACTCTCATAATCTGTTTTTAATTGGAGTTTAATTCTCTCCCCAGCACTCTCACTCATATCACCACAGCAAGTCAGAATCCAAGCTGCAATCCACAACGTCCTCTCCAATTTCCTATCATGATTATGTCTTGACCATTAATAGTTGTCTGACACATCTATAAGCAGTAACACAAACAGTGAGTTATGTAGGGCGTTGTCATTAACATTCTCAGCACACCCATGGATTGTACTTTAGACTTGATAACATGATTATTATTCTAACCATGCCTTCTATTGCTTCTTGCCATATTAATTACCTGGAGAGATGTATAGAGTTTATGAATGATCTACTTGTGTCCATGCAAGAACATAAGAAGAAACAAAGTAAAAGAAATCTAAGCCCTCATGCTGAGACTGAAATATCTACGTAATAGAAAATGTCTCAATGCGTTGGTGTCAAAACAGTTGTCTAGATAATTAGGTGGTAAATATAATGGAATATCAACTAATGTCTCAACTTATTTTCTTTCAATAGGTATAATGAAATAAGTAATTGTGTATTTTGTTGAGGTAAACATTTTTAAATCAGGTTTTTATTTGGCTATGTATTGTTCAATAAGAGAGAGAGAGATACTTGATTGATTCCGGAGGGAAATGCAAGTTTGTTTTGCTATTTTTGCTAAATTGCCCTCCTCAATTGCTTTTGTGTTTCAGCCAAAGGTCTCAGTGCAGCATATCTGGAGGACTGGTCAGGTAGGGTCTACAGATTCTGCGTCAGTGCAGTTTGAGGAGAGGAAAAGCCAAAAGTGTCCCTCCTCTGTGTCCTGCAGCATCACAGCAGTGTCCAGGGGGAACGAGGTGAACACAACAGGAAAGGACTTTTACTCCACTCTGGTGTTTTAGTCGGTGATGAGGTGGTTCAGACCCTCAAAGAAAAAACAAAAACAAAAACAGCTCATTTCACAAAATCCAACAGTCCCCTACTTGTGTCCTTTGAACTGCACATGCTGCACTTCTTAGTTGGTTAAAATCCCATGATATGATATTAAAACTGAGCTCAGAAAACAAAAAGTTCCAAAAACTGCTCAGTGTGAGAGCCAGGTAACCACAAAAACAGCAAACCACTCTGTTGTCCAGGGAGTTAAATGTTAGATGATTCCAACCAGTAGACTGTTTACTTTGACTTTAATAAAAAAAAATAAAAACAGGAAGTAAAATCACAAAGCACGCACACACAGATAGTAAAAGTAATTAAAAAAAATAACAAACAACAACAACAACACACAAATAAAACATCATTAAAGCAATAAGTATACAAATAAAACCACTGCAAAAAGAGCCTGACCCTGAAACATTCCCCCACACAAATAAAACATAAAATAAATATACAAATAAAATTCATTTTCATCACATTGCACATGCACATAAAAATTCACATTTTTGTCGATTTATTTCATTATAAGATGCATAATTGCCTAAATGGTATAGCATCTGTAAGAGTGTTCTCAATTAGAGGAAATTCAAGCACACTTACCAACACTGTATAACTACTTATCATGTTCGATGTAAGGACGCGTTTAATTGCGGTGGATAGTCACATCTGTGCATCCAGGAAGCCCCAAACTCCTCGCTCATCTCATACCCCTCCTGTGAACCATATTCTACTTTTCATGGTTGTATATTGAGGCATATTCCCCTCTCTGGAGCAGATTGTGAAGATAACGCCATGATTACCTACTGTAAAAGATTGCTGCAGCCAGTCGAGCCAATACCAGCCACCCCGAGTGAGAGGAGCTGAACAGATTTTAGATTAGATAAGCCTCTGTAATCAATCAGATGTCTGGCTCAGAACCAAGCATATTGTGTATACATATAGCTAATTAAATTTATAAAAACATAATGTCAACATATAGTTGTGGTGTAATCATTAAAATGGCATTAGCAAAAGCAAGTAGGCACTTTAAAGGGCCCATATTATGGCATTTTCTGATCTATGGTATAATATTTCTTCATCAGAAACATACCTGGAGTTATGTTTTGATTCATTCACACATGTTTATCACAGAAATGCAGTATATTTAAGATGATTTCATCTCTCAAACTGAAAGCAGTTAAGAAAGTAGTTAACCTGAAAACTACCACTGCACAAAATCACAAGTATTTTCAGCTTTGAAAATGTAGACAGACTACTAATAAAGGGTCACTCAAACAGGTGGTAATGAAACAAAACACAACTCCGGGTATGTTTTTTGAAGCGGTAACATTATAACATGACATAAAGCTCACATCAGTCAACTTTGCCGAACATAGGACCTTTAAAATAAGATGGTTCATTAGTAAAATATTTTAAATGCATAATTTTACTTTCATTTTGCTATAGAGGGATCATCAGACTAGCTTGATTCATCAGCTGATTTAACTTCATGGAAACAATCTGACCTCACAGCATTAGAATTAGTTTGCTCGACGGTAGGTGGGTACTTTTTTATTTAACCAATCTCTGCTATTTGGTCATAACGTATGTATTGCGCTGCTGATGGGGCTAACTGGTATATTAAGCTTTTCCCAAATCCCGTAGGAAGAAGGGCAATAACATCTTTCCCCTTGATAAAATTCACCAAACATTCTCTTTGTTGCCAACACAGAATGTTTGGCTTTTCACTGGGCTGGTGCCCGAACTCTCACTTCTGAGGTTCTTGCAAACCGTCTGTATTCCAATTCCTGACCTAGTCTCTAGAGGAAAATGAAATTGAGTGAAGACACTAGGTGGCGCCAGCCTGGCTACTACATCTCCTCCAGAGGAGTTGTTGTCCTGTCTTGTATCATGGAAGTGTCTTGTAGAATTTAAGCAGATTTCAGGCTCTCGCGGGGGGCTAGGCTAGTTGTGTCGATCAAGTGAGTGAATGAGTGATGAGTGGATATCCGACTACTGAAGTTTGAGACATTTCTTCTCGTTATTTAGGTACTCACCTATTTAATTTAGCGTCATAACACAGTGGTAAACTGTTTTAGTGATTCGGACAACATCACTAGTGTTGCAACTTCATGTTAACCACACAGACAGTGGCGCTTTCTGCACTCAGGTTGCTCGCGTAGCCCCTGTGTTGATAAACAAATACTCCGTTTACTGTCTGCTCCACTTGTTCGTCTGTCTGGCTACAAAGATCAGAAATCCTGCCAATACTTCATATTATAATTACAGCACATTATTAAGGCACTAATGTTAATTTGTTCTATAACTATTCACACACTTACATGGAGCACTTAGACCAGACTGCACACAAAGCCTATACCCCTCCTACCTCTGGAATGACTATAATTTCCTCTTCATGTTCTTTACTTCCTCCCATGCTGCTTTGAAAGTTTCCTTCAGGAGCACTTTCTCTTTACCTGGGTTTACCTCTACTAACACCACATCTACATGCCCAAGGGGAGAGTTAAAGCTTTCATTTATTTATACAAGACATCCTTTAAATTATGGCTTCTTGGAGGTCATGGTCTAAACTGTTGTCTTCTGTGTTTTAATAAGCACCACACTTCCCCTGACTGAATTATAAATAGTCCCTTTAGGCTGCACTCTTTATGGATGCTTTTATGTAAATCTCCCTTTATCAACTCTGTGGACACCCACGCATTGTGCAATTATATGGTTTAAAGTTTATATTTAAAGGTGCACTATGTAGCTTTTCTGGTGGGGGTGCATTTTGGGATTGCTTTGCCTGGAATATTCCACAGCATGGCAGCATAAACTTATCTAGAATATTAAATCTAGAAGTGTGCAAAAATATGAGTATTGAGTATTGATATATCATGATATTAAATCTGGTGATACAGTATTGTTACTGCTCAAAATATCACCAAGAGAATTTTTTGGTATCTTTCAGCTATTTCTTTTGTGATACTGCTAATTTTGTTGCTTATTTAGTGGAAGGAATCTTGTTTATGCAATGCACTTGGCATAGTCACTGTTTTGATGATTAAAATAATGTATTTCATATTACATTTGCACAAGTAGTGGTTTAACAAAGGCATATTGTAGCTAAAATCTATTTGGCTTTTTAAATTCAAAAACAGATCACAGAGTATCATGTGCAGTATATCGATTATCACATGTATCGTGATTATATCTTATTGTGAGCCATGTATTGAGTATCGTATCAAATTAAGAGGGACCCTGTGATTCCTAGCCCTAATTAATTCTATTTCAGGAGTTATATTGTTAAAGCCACATTGAAAACCTTGACCTGCATAGTAATGTCACTTGTCACACATTTCAGGCAAGTAATAACAAATTTAGTTCCTATAATGAGCTTCCTCAAAGTTTATAAAACACAAGAAGGTCCTCCAGTCTGACGGCGCTATGTAAATGTGAGTGGTGACTTCAGATCAAGCAGCTGCTGAAAACCACATGATGCATTCATTTCTAGTTTTGGGGTACCTCCATTTCCAGGAACCAGGTCCTGTAGTGAGAGGGTGCCTTCGCTGGAGGATTATCACAGGTAAACAAGGATTTAGCATAATATGGGGCATGCCTGTTTTGGCTTCAGTGGGATATGGGGGTCATGTAAACACTACGGCAGCTTCCCAATCCACTGTGGGAGGAGGCGATAAGGGAATTAAAGGGAATGAGCTGTCTAATCCCTTTAATTTGACTCTCTCTGCCTCCTCCTGCTTTAGCTCTTCCACTTCCTCGCTTATTTTTCTTCCATGCTGCGGTTTAGGCTTCCTTTTACTTATTGTCTGCTACCGTCTCACTACATTTGACCTTTAAGAATGGCGGCGCAATTACATTTTGAATTTAATTTTCCTCTTAGAAACCTGTTGGGAAAGCTGCATCAGTGAAAGTCAAGGGGGCAAAAGGAGTTTTATCAAAAGTTTTAGCAGTGCAGAACCCTGAATATGCAAACAAAAAAGTAGACAAAGAGAAGAACAAAGCAAAATACATGGAGACAGGTGACACTGGTTTGAAATAGTAGGATAATGAAATATAAGTATTATTTAGAATTTATTTATAGTGTTGCTCTTTGTTATTGTGTTATATTGTGATGTGTAATCTACTGTATCCAAATAATTTTCCGAGGATCAATAAAGTTTGTCTAAGTCTAAGTCTTAGGAAACCTCTTCTAGAAACTCAAAATTCAATTGGGACTAACCACAATAAGTAAGGTGGAGTGTCTGGCCCATTGACACAAAGACAGTACACACTATCATTCAAACTGATCTCTTTCTTTCCTTATATTATTTGTGTCCGCATAAAAACAATATTACACATGTAACTGAAATGAATGAAAATTGGCAGTGTAAATAACTACTATGTTTACTTGTAACCAAGCGGCTGCACTCTGGCCCTCAGGTCTGCACATTTACCCGCACGAAACAAGCATCTGAATGCTCCGTAAAGCATTTGATGTCTGCTGTTAACCTTTGACTTTTGTGTATTGTTTTTTCATTGCTGTTTTACCACTCTGGCATTGCTGTGGTTTCCATTATGTTCTTTAGCTACCATTGGTGGCTTCAGGCTTCAATCTAGAGTCACACAGAAGGGTCACAGCTGCCAAATGGACAAACAAAAATGCGCTGGTGAAATGTTACCTGATTTACTACAACCACACAGCATGCTTATAACTACATGCTTGTCCATACTGTGTGGATTGAGAAATGTCCAGGGCCATAAAGGGTCACAAAAGGCTGCAGCTGAGTTGAATAAAATATCTGCTGCCATTCGCTATTTATTTTTCCTTATTTCTTCAGTTGAATTCCAATTTTACAATGCCTTCTTAAAATGCATACAGTAAGCATGGCGCTACATCATAGTGCACTGAATGTGACATTGAAGGAGTGTGGGGCAGCTCCCATATAAATCTACAGGAAGGAGGTCATGAGGGCTTGTTTAAGTACATATAGAAAGCACAAGTGTTCTTTACCGAGACTTATTGGATTTCACAATGGGGCTTGTTCTTATTCATACATTGATCAAAGACTTCTTCTGGTGCATAAAAAGGTGTGGACTGAAACAAAAACAAGTCTCAAGTGTAGAGTTCTGAATGTGCTGCTTTTGAGTGCGATGAATGAGCCATACAAGCTAATGACAGCTAGTTTGAAAAATACTAATATATAAAACTCAAGGCATTGACCCTCTCTTCCTGCAATCAAAGGGATGTGCATGTATAATTTCTGGTCAAAACAAAAAACTAAACTGACTGATACACCAAAAAGAATATTTAAAAACTAGTGCCTCCGCTTACTTTCATTTCTCTCCAGCAACTAGGTCAGGTGTCAAAATACAATAGACGGTTCGCAAAAACCCCGGAAGTGCAAGTTTGGGCACCAGCCAATCAGCGAAGAGCCATATATTCAGTGTTTTCAACGATTTCTGAGATCAAGAATTTAAAGCCGGAATAAAGAGAATGCTTGCTGAATTTCCACTGGGATTTGGGAAAAGCTTAATATACCAGTTAGCCCCGTTAGCAGCGCATTACACATGTGACTACCAAATAGCGGCGACTGGTTAAATGATAAAAAGTACCTGCCTACTGTTGAGTGAACGAATTCTAACACTGTGAGGTCAGACGGTTTCTATGAAGTGAAACCGGCTGATGAATCAGGCTAACAAACGACAGGTTCATATGCCAAGGATCTTTCATTTAACCACATAATTTCCAAATGTTATAAAGATCTATATTTGAAGAAGAAGTAGAAATAGCATCCTAATTGTGAGGAAATGACTTGGTGACACACAATCTTTGAGCTCCCAGCATCCCTCAGTGCATAGCTCTTTGGTGTCTGAGATCAGTAGAATGTTACATATGTGTAGAGTGAGAAGAGGGTTATAATAATAATAATGATCTAGGCTCTTTCTCGCCAACACCTTCTCAAAGTGTTTATACAGGTGTTCAGATGAGGTTTAGTCTCACATTAGTGCGTCTTATGTTTACCTACAACAAAGCAAAAAAATTAACACTTAATTGCAGTAATAACAAAATATGTAGCCTATATTTTAGTTGGTTTGCAAAATAGCCATGGTACTTCAGACTTCAAAGAAATATCAAGTGTTCAAAAACAGTTGATCCACATTACGGGATACTGCATCTGCTGTCTTCACTGTCTTTCACCTATCCTACCTTAACCACATCTTACAGCATTTGTGTTGCTTCCCTCATTTTCCTCCCCCTTCCGAGCTCTCGCTACCTCATTGTCATAAGAGGGGCCGCTTCTTTTTATTGACAGCCAGATTGATTGGTAAGCGACCACTCAGGCCTCATCCATCTATCATAGCTCTGAAGAAATGAAGACACAAACTAGGGAGGGGATTCCTAATGAGTGACAGAGCAGCGGAGTGGTGGAGGCAAGTCTATAGTCCATCATTCATCATCAGGAAGCGAAGAGAGAGAGTGTGGAGTGAACTAGTTGCACTTGCACCACATCGATCATGAGTATGTAGGATGGTCGTTAGTGGAAGACAATAAGCAGATAAGGAGCCAAGTAAGAGCTGACGGAGTAAGATATGCTCTAATGTGTATGTAGTCTGTTTATTGATGAGAGCAGGTTTTAGACTGTATGTTTTCCACTATTGATATTTTGCATTGACATCATGCTGGGGATGCTCTACATGTTCATTTGGTGGAATCATGTGACACATTATTAAGAACTGCCAAAAATATTTTAATATACTCTGAAAACTAAAGTACAAAAAACTAAAATACAAAATGGGATTAAACAACACATTTTATAGGGGCCTGTGATCAAAATGTGTTCCTGGTCCTTTTTAAGTGTTTAATTTTCAGCAAAAAGAGAAATTTTAGTGACTGTAATTTTACATGTGAGAGACTTATTTAAGCTTCAGACAGAGCAGTGCTTCCTGTTAGATTCGCACTTCCAAGAAACGTTGATTACATCGGCTGCAAAGTATCAGTAAGAACACGCAAGATTATATTAAATATTGCCTTGGATCTATGTGTATATCGAAAATGGACTAATTTTCTTTCTAATGTCTAATGATAAATAAAGTAACTTTTCCATTACCTTAAAACTCAAATTGCTTTCCGTCGATGAGCAGGCCAATGAAGTGTCTTGCCCAAGGACACAGCAACCTGTTTGACACTAAGTTAGTCACTACTACCTCCCAATGGCAGTAGGCATTCCCAGTGGTTTCCCAGTAATCCAAGTAACAAGGCCCAATGCTGTTTAACTTCTGAGAACAGACAAAAGACCACTCCTGTACAAATGATGTTAATATAGGTGGATGAGGTGCCTTACCCAGGGGCACAGCAAATGATTATTTATATTACCAATGATTGTGGTAAATTGCATAGTTTATTAGGAGTTTAGCATTAATTAGCTTACATCTTACAATTAGATCTTTCTCAAGGCCTGGATGGCACTTGGGTAGACATTTTTATTGTGTAGGAAGTTTGAGAAGCCTCCGTGTGGAGTAAAACACGTCTGTTGTGTAAGAGTTACAGTCCCAGTTCTCTAGAGTTACAGTTCTGAGCTCCAGTGGGAGATTTACTGTTTCCACACTGTGCTCTAGAGGACCATAAAGAAGAAATAGAGAAGAAAAACAGAAATGAGAGTTTTAATTTATTTGACGTTAATCTAAGCAGAATTCCCAATGAAAATAGAACCTGAAAGACACACTGAAAAATCTGTGTATTAAGTTTTTTATTTGTTTGTTGTTACAATATAAGATAAAACTGTAAAATCCCTAAAATTCACTAAGCAGGTGAGTGGTGGAATGTACTGTTATGTACTTTACTCGTACATTTTTTACACAAATATACTTTACAAGTACATTTTAAAGTATATACTTTTTATTACTCACTACATTTGAAAGGAGGTAACTGTATTTTTTAACCCACTACATTTTTTAACTGCACTGAAAAGTAAACATATGTTTTTTTTAATTTCTGTTCTGTATTTCTATATTTTTTGTGTACATTATTTACATTTACATTTGTAGTTTGAGCAAAAGAAAATATACTATTTTACTCTTAACATTTTACTTTTTTAAATTGGTACTTATTTAAGTAGATTTTTTTTTATGTCACTCTTACTTTTAGCCTTTTGCTCTGGTATCTGTACTTTTCCTTAAATAACAAAATCAAGTACTTCATCCACCAGTGAGCAAAATATAATCTTCTTCCATTGCACCTCTAAAATTCCTTCAGTTTGGTTAATTTTCCACTAGTTTAATTGATTCAAAAACATGTGCTCTCCTTATCTCCCATTGTCACCATGTAATGTTTGTAACCAATTTCACCAGTGCCTCCCCATTCATGTGTCTGTCCATCTATTTGCCTTGTTCGGAGCTGTAATTCCTGTCTGTCGCTGTGTTGGGAGATAGATGGTCTGATTGTCACGGCTGGACAACTAATTTCCTGTGATATTTACCATTGAGGCTCTGGCGGACACACTCTCACTGATAGAAGCCCGATATGCTGAAATGAGCCATGATTCTTTTTGTTTTTATGTGCATGGTTGAACATGTGTAACTCCCTTCTGCCCAGTTTCCTGACAGATTGTATTATTGGCGGTGAAATAATACGATTCTGGGACGTTTTGTGTTATTTTGGATTTGTATTGGCGACGAGGTGCGGTTCTGACAGTTGGATGTGTGTATGAAGGACCAATACACACTGCTTCTATGACAGGTTTAATTTGTTGAATATGTGCTGCTTTGAATTTCTGGCCCAGCTTTGAGTGTGATTTTTGACAGGTGCTGCCCTATTGGAGGTGAATACAGAACATAAGAGAATGAAAGGGACTACTTTGAATTTTGATGAGCATGTTTTTTTTGTTTTGTTTTTTTTGTTGGCCATATTTCTGAATAGTCCTGCAAAGAATTGTACAAAGTTCAAAATATATGATTTTCCTCAAAGAATAGGGCCACTGGAGGTAGCCTGCCTATTTGTGGCTCCCTTTCTTGTTGTGCAAATAGTTTTAAAGGAATCCTGTTTGTAGGATTTTCTTCCTTATTACATAGATATTACCTATCTTTTTCTCAAATAAGAAATTGACATTTTCAAATTCTTTTTGAATTACTTTTTGGAAAGCACTCTTTAAATAAAGATTTACATTGTGTTTACATTTTGTATTATTTGGTTCTAAAGCCAATTAAGTCCAAAAGAGATAGATATACTGTATAGTTCTCAGTATTATGTCAGTGATTGGCACCCAAGTTCAAAAGTGAGATTGTTGTTCTCAGGAGATCTGACCTTTTTCCTTTTGCATTATAAGTAATGAACAATAACCCCAGCCTGCGATGAGTGGAAAGCATTTTTTTTCTTTCTTTTTCTTTTTTCTTTCTTGCTTTCTTTTTGTGCCAGAAATGTTACAGTGAAAAATAATCTGAATATTTAGCAAAGGTCATGTAGGGGGATTTGTGAACATAAGTCAAACATTTAAAGGCCAACAGTTACACTTTGTTGGTAAAAAAAAAAAAAAAAAAAATGCAACAAGTATTGAAACATGAGCAAGTCCTTTTAGGCATTAATTCTCCGAGCCTTGGATTATTCATCCACCAATAAAGAACACAAACTGGGTAGAGAGGTTACCCTTCTGATGAGGGCTCCAGAGTTCTTTTTTAAACTCTAAATACTTTTTTTAAAGAAGCAATGTAACTTTTCTGGAGGAGGCTGCACCACCTATTTGCTTTCATGGAGTAGTAGTTTATTAGTAGTTCCCCTATTATGCGAAATTAACTCTTGTGAGCTTTAAGTCATGTTAGAATGTTGTTATATACCTGAAGTTGTGTTTTATTTCATTCACACAGGTCTGAGTAATCATTTATTATAAATATGCAAACCTCTCCAAAGCTCAAAATGCTGTGTTCTACCTTGTGATGTCATGACGTGGTAGTTTTCAAGTTAACAGCTATATTTGACCTTTATAGAGATAGGTTATTACAGGGCTGAAATTATCCAAATAATTGTAGTGAAGGTGTATGGAGTTTAAAACACAGTAGAGCACTTCTAGAGCAGAGAAATCTGTGTTCTTATTTTTTATAATATCATTAAAAAATAAACCATCATGTGAATTTCCCTTGTGGATCAATTAAGTTTATCTAAGTCTAAATCTATTTTGTTACCACTGCTATAGACTTCTTGAGTCATTGGTTGATATCCTACACCATCCCTTAGAGTAAAATCAGTTGGATCAGCACAGCTCCATAGATCAGTGTTGCCTGAGCGGTGAGGGGGTGGAATGGAAACTGGACGTGTAATTGAAATAAATGTTGGCCTCTGGCAGGTGGGATGCCTTGTTTGAGCAGGTGCATCCAGATATGTAGCCCTTTGGCATGAGTGTGAGACAATAAAAGCAGTTAAGAGTTTCTTCTGGCCCTGGAGTCACAGGACCTGCATATAAACAGCTGCAGTGTCATCAGTCATGAGGGCCTCGATCATTGCTGGAGGAGGGCTCACAGAGGAAGTGGGAGGGATACAAAATCAAGGTCTTTGTTGCTCATAATGGATACATTTCTTGGCCGAAGTAACATAGTCTTGCCTGAAGTAGACAGTTATATGTCTCATTATTGATATGAGATATAGAAACATCATTTGTGTCAACATACAATTCAGTGCATGCAAAATATTAATTTAGATCCAAACACAAAGTTGTGTCAAAATAAATAAATAAATAAAATAAAAAAATAAAATAAAAATTGTATGTCTTAATTTACTTAATTGTCAAAATAACCAAAACAAGGCAGAGAAATGTATTTAGAAGCTTATAGACCTTTTCATGCTGGTACTGGTCTGTAAGTTTGCTCCAACGCATTTTTAGTGTCGAGTTATGTGTTTTATTTGAGCATGACAAATCATACTACTAATCATTTATAAACTGACGTTAGAAGTTATATATTACTCATAATACTCAATGCCAAATGCAATGAACATAAAAACAACAACAATTTGTCTCTCAAGATTCATGATTTCTCTTTGGCTGCCTTTAATGAATGGGATAGAGCATTTACATCAGTGCCAGGCATTATGCTCAGCCTTATAAACACAGCAGTCCAAGAAAGGTCTATAATGACATCCTCTCCAATTATTTATAATGGGACATATTTTTCCTAACAGTGTAAATGCCTTAGCGAAGGTTTGCTTTTTCCAGGATTAACTTATTTGCACAATTTTTTTATTGTCAACATTGCCATTTGCCAACCTGGGATTCACACAAATAGAACTGCTATACTTATATGTATGTCACACATGAGGTAGAGCACCATTCCCCTTTGACTGCACCTCATACAACATACATTTTCAGTTACATCGGTGGGCTCATTATGCTGCAGTCTAACCTTAATCATCCCACTAAACTAGATGTAGTAAAATGGCAATCAAAGCCCCTGCAGATAAACCAAACACCATAAAACAAATCTATTTTCCCGTCTGCGGAATCAGATCTGAGCTCAGAATTTAGAGCTGACAATAAAACCGATGGATGGGGCGTTTTATTCTCCCCATGTTTGCACTTACACACACATGCGCGCGCACACATACACACACTCACACACGCACACTAACATCTGTTGTGCTGCCCATCTACAGCGCAGCCATGTTGTGTTTGAGATAAAATGGCCTCCTCGGGGTAGGAACAGCTTCACTTAATTTCTCGCGCTCGCCCCCAGTGTGAAGTGCAGTAAAAGAAATACGAGATTGTAGTTGTTGGAGCAATAGACCAGATCCATCAAGAGGAAATCAGTGGTTTTTGCTCCCTCCTGTTTTTTTTACCATCTAATCCTGTCCTGTTTTTTTCATTATGCCGTCCCTGCCACTTTGTCATCTTGTCATCCACTCTCCCTCATCCAATTCCCACAATTTGTTCCTTTTCAAATCACTCACATGCACTTGAGGCCATCCACTGCCTCTCTGCTACCTCCTTACCTGCACTTATCTGTTTTTAATCCTCCTATCTGGGTTTCTTTTCCTCTGTCACTGCAGTGTTCCTCCACTCTGACCACCTCCATCTTGCCATCTCCTGCGTAATCCCCTCACCCTCTCAGCCAGATGCTTATCACTCTTCTGCTTTTCTTTTATTCTTTGTTATTCTCTCCATCCTCGCTTCTTAGCTTCAATCCAGTCAGTTTTACTTCATCATAAATCTTGTTATCATTTGCAAACCATTTGAAAACAGCCAGAATGATCTTTTTACCATTTGATGGCAATTGCTCAGTTGGCAGAGTAGTTGTCCTCTCATAAATGTCGGTGGTTCATATCCCGTTCTTGTTGTGGTCAGACCTAACCCTAACCCTAACAGGTGGGTGATGCATTTCTATAGCTTCCACAGATGAATACTATTACTGTGTCCTTGGACAATACACATTCAAAGTATCAGTATCTGAGTAGGCTGGTGGTGTGTGTGAATTGGTGAGTGGTTCCTTGATGTAAAGAGCTTTTAGTTCCTAGAAGGTAGAAAAGTGCTACACAAACTGGACTATTTACCGTTCAATAAACTTTTTTCTGCTTGGTTGAACACAGTACATTTTCTCCTTTGTTTATCTGGGCTTTTGACTGAATACCTTAGCTTATATATGTCTCAAATAAAGCATAATAAAAATCAATATATTAATAGATTTTTGTGAGAAATATTAACTGTTAGTTTAACTAATAGTTAACATCAGCAACAATTCTGAAAGCTCAAAGTGCAGGTAACTCAAGGAGAATGCAACCAATTGTTTGAGTGTTTGACCTGAAACAATGCACATTCATAAACATTTCTGTAACCTAAATTTGGGATGCTGGACATTGAAAACATCTTATAGTATAAAAAAAATACCACATTAGTTTATATTACTATCCTATAATTAACTCCCCACCCAATGCCCCAAACTTCCTAACCACTTCTTTGGCCCATAGAAACAAAGAGACCTCCAATCTCCCTCTAAAACCTTCAAATCAGGCTAAAAATCTAGGGGTAATAATGGACCAAGACTTGAACTTTAACAGCTACATCAAATCAATAACATCTGCAGCCTTTTACCCTCTGGAAACATAGCAAAAATCAAAGGTATACTGTCTAAAGCAGACTTAGAGAGGCTTATTCATGCATTTGTCTCCAGGAGGTTAGACTACTGTAACACCCTGCTCACTGGTCTCTCCAAACAAGCTGTGAGACGCTGCAGTACATCCAGAACACTGCAGATCTGGTCATGACTCGAACCAGGAAGTACAAGCATATAAATTCTGTGCTCAGGTCTTCTGGCTCCTGTTGCTCAGAGAATAGACTTTAAAGTATCTTTGCTTGTGTACAAGTCTCTCCATGGCCGAGCACTAAAGAACATCTCTGACATGTTAGTGTCATATCTCACACTCTGAGGAGCTCAGGGTCCCTTCTCCTGCTGGTGCCCAGAGTCAGGACAAAACAAGGGGAGTCAGCGTTTCAGATTTGTCTTCGTGAAGATGTTAGACAGGCCTCTACTTTGATGCTGTTTAAATCCAGGCTCAGAACAGTTCAGCTGTGCATATTAGTGAAAGGTTTTCATTTTTCATTACGCACTCTTCTCTCTCATTTTATGTCTCTCTCTCTCTGTTTAATTTCATGATGATTATTTATGTTTTAATTTGTTTGTATTGTGATTTAATGTATTTCTTATTCTGTTAAGCACTTTGAATTACTTTATGTGCCAATTGTGCTACACAAATAAACTTGCCTTGCCTTGCCAAACCTATGGGAGGTGTCTTACCTGTAGTACGCCATAAAACGCGGTATAACAAATGAGCATCCAATTAAAGTACTTCATTAGCCGCTCACTATGCCCCCTGGTGTTGACTGATATATGAAGGCACAACTTCCCCAAAGCCTCTCTCTCTCTCCATCCCTGTCTCAATGATTACACTCAACTGCTTTGCTCAATCTATTCCTCTCCTCATCACTTAGTGCCCACATAGATCTTCATCACAATACAAATGCACAAGTAATGGTACATTAGGCAGGATTTATTTTTGCACAGTGAAGCGCTCCCATCGCTTTGAATAACCAGAACACTTGCACCTCATTTGTTCAACAGATTTATGCTATTTGCAGGTGCAATCTTTATTCAGACGTTATTGCTCAGCCAGGAATGTTCCACAGTATGGCATTAAATGTATCTATATCCATGGAGGCAAGTAAGTATGCCAGCAGATCAAGTTTCTTATAAAACATTAACACTTATAGTAAATGCAAGACAGCAGTTGAATGCCATACTATGGAACATTCTAAGTAAAGCAATAGTAAGACCTCCCCCATCACCTTCTTGTTTCTGTGGATATGTTATTTCTCTGCCTGGAATGCTTCACAGTATGACATTAAACAGCTTAGCTTATTCAATTACAGGTGTTTCTGTCCATAAATACAATAAATAAAAAGGCATTCTTACTGTGAGCAGGGTCATCTCTCCACAGATCTGATCTGACATGTAAATTGGTCTGGTTTGGTCTCCATGAAGATTGAAAGGTTTAGTACCATACTATCCAGGCAAAACAATAACATTTCCATGGTGTAAAGTATTTGACAGAACCTCCACCAGAAAAGTTACACAATGCATCTAAAAGTAATTGTAATATGTCTACATTTATATTTTGCAACTATTTATTTTCTTTCATTGTGGCTGTTGGTCCAGATTGCAATTTTGTTCCATATTGTACCAAACCTTATGCTTTATCCGCACAGTTTGTACCAGAACCATTTGTTCAGATGAAGTTTTAGTTTTTCCATGTGGTCTGCTGCAATAAAACAAGCTATATGGCCTGGCAAACCTCGGATTTGTTATTTTTATAGATTGTGGAGTTTCTTCCAGATATAATACAGATATAATAGTAGTGCAGATATAATACAGGTGGCAGTGGACCAACTTATATATCTAGTATATAAAATGAATGTCAAAGAAAATCCTTTAAGATGAAACTGTTTGTGAAATTAATTATGTTTCTAAATGCTAAGTGATGACTACTACGGTGTATAAAAATCTCAGTTGTTGTTAAAATTTGTTGTTACATAAATCAATATGTAACATAAAGGATGGGGTAACTGATTTTCAATCTGTGAATGCAGAGAGTAGGTATTTAAAGTGAGATTCAGGTGGTAAAGTTATAGATAAAGTAAAAACTAAATCTTAAATTTAGAGATATCAATTTCAAACTTCTGTTGCTTAGAGGTAAAAAATGTATTACATGTTTACATCATATAATTTTTTTTTTATATATAATTTTTTTATATACAAATATAAAAATACACCTACATCACCTATGTCTAAATTCCTTGCTTCAATTTACTGACATATTAAATACAATAAATAGAAAGGGGATTTTGGATATCTTATTTGAGTTTTGACAAAGAAGTTTATATTTTATAATTATTATTCATTGTTTTATCTTGCACCATGTCACTGAAGCAAGTTCCTATATTTTGTGAATTATGTTCACTGACATTAGCAATAAAACTTTTTTACAGTGTTCTCTATAAACACTCTGGAATGGATGCAAGTTGGCTAAATTAAATTGTAAAACATATTTAAGTACCAATTTTTTCCAAACAAAGTGTTCACACCTTATAATAAAAGCAAGGCAGATCAGTTTAATGCTGTACTGTGACACATTTTAGGCATTTTATCCCATGGAGACCAGATGGTGGCGGTCTCTCCTCCAGGAATGTTATATAATGCACCTTTAACATGACATATTGTGCAGTTATCATAACCTGGAAACAGACTTAATGGTTAACCTAACAAAGCAGCAGTAGTATGTAGACAAACAGTAAACTCTTAATCTGTATATGGCAAAACTTAGCTTTGTTCATGGTGTAAAAGACTTTCTAACTTTTAGAGTGGCTGTGTTGATTGGGCATTGTTGCTGTTTATATAACTAGGCTTTATTCAATTATTACACACATTTCCTGAGCAGTGGTGAAATAGAGCTCATTCATGCGTGCCCAGTCTGTTGTTACTTTATAAGACATTCTCCTCATTTGCATACAGCCTCTTAATCCAAACACAAACTCCTTTTTTGCATTCAAATGTGTGTCTATTGAAGAGGAGAGTAAAGCTGTTGTCATAAATTATAGAAGGACCTTGGGAGTAATAATAGGGCCAGAGCATATTCATCCTTGTGATTTAACTGTCCCCGTACATCAGGGTCAGTGCGGAGCGAGGGACAATGGGACCAAGACCACAGCGACCTGGAACACACAATGAATAGTAGCTCACAGGGAAAATCTTACTGGGCTATTTTTGCTAACTTACAACATACATTGTATAGCATTGAAGTTGTACTATGTAGCTTTTTGGCTGGGGGTCAATCACCTGCTTGTTTCTATGGATATGTCATTACTCTGCCTGGAATGTTCCATGGTATGACATTAAACAGATTTACCTTACATTTATTCAGTTGCAGGTGATTTCATATCTTAAAAATACCTAGAAAAACATGTATTTGGACTGTTAGACGGGTTGCCTCTCTGTAGATCTGACCTTTAACTTTAACTTTCTATCTTCATTACCATGAAGATAGAAAGGTTTAAATCTATACTGTGAAACATTCCAAACAAAGCAATAACATCGCCATGGAGAAAAGCATTTAAATGACCAGCCAACAGGAAAGTGACATGCACCTTTAAACATATCTTAAATCTTACATGTATTCATTTTGTGGGCAGAGGCTACTGGACAGACACGACAGGCATTTGGTTGAGGCCCCCAAGTCACAAGGGCCTCCACAAAAGCAATTTTATACTTTGTACTTTTTCAGTGAACAGTAATCAGAATACACTTTCTTGAATAAACTCAGTGGGAGTTATTTAAACCTCTTGCTTACATACTGTCATCAGCATCAGTTCCCACAAAAGATAATAACACCAAAGTGGGACTCACACTTCAGCAGTGTCAAGATTGTTTTAAACTTGTTTTAATATAAGCAGTAACATTGTGTTGTGTTAAAACAGGCTGTATAGGCCCCCTGGAAATTTTTGCTTAGAGTTCTTTGACACCATTGCAACACCACTGTTAACAGGTGTGTTTATTGCTCAAAAATACCTTCAAAAATTAACTTTCTAACTATAAGCGGATGCATCACCGCTTGTCTCCATGAAGACATACGATATGGAAAATTCCTAGCAAAGTAACAACATATCCAAAATAAAACCCAAATGACAAAGTTTATTTCAAAACTACATTGACTGAATAATATTTATTTAACTGATTATAGATTAGACAATAATAAAGAGCATACATTAAAGAGTGCATTTCAGATTTTGTTTCAGACGAGTAATCAGGGCAGCACTTGTGAATTTGGGTTATAGCTGAAAGCCCCACTGTGAACCTCTGCTGTAATGGAATAACACACAAGAATGACAGATCCAATCTCAGCACTCTGCAATTACTGTCTTTTCTTCTGTGCATCCTCACAACATGGCCCCACCAAACACACACACACACATCATTTCAAATTGTTATAGAAAATTTAAGCAAAGTCATAAATTGTGTCTGCATAGAAGACAAGGAGATTGATGGAGGAAGTGCATGGTTGTCCTTCACAGCAGAGAGGTAATGACTTGATTCTTAACTATATGTCTGTTATATACTCTCTACATTACCATGTCTTCATATAAACAAACATGCAGGAGTTTGGCATATTCAGTCCTTCATAAATCAATGTCAAAAAGTAGTCACATCCTCAAGCACAGTTTACCTCTATAAGATGCAAAAGTATAAATCAATCAGACTGTTTAGCATTGTGCTGATTCATGCATCGGTCTACTGAACACAAACTACTTGAAACAATAGTGCACTGTATTGCATATTAATCTGAATTCTTTACAAAGAAGTTTCAGCTACTTTACAGGAGCCTTAAAAATTAAAATTTAGTTTTGTTTCCAACATTGTGATACAAATGGTGTTAGGATCGTATCAATATAAAGACTTCTGCATTGGGGACACTTACTTCAGTTATGGTGACTTAAAGGTTTGTACATCACCTCACAATAAGTAGATCCTGGTTTCAAATACTGGAGCTGTATGATGACTGTCTTAGATTTCGATATTTAGAATTTGACAAACTTTATTGATCCACAAGGCTTACACAATAAAAATAATTGTGAGGGTTCTCCCTGCTCCTCCTGCTCCTCCTACCCCTCCTTTCCCTGCTCCCTCTCTCTCTGTATTTACTTACCTTATTTGTTTCGTCAGTAATCATCTCAATAAAAGACCTGCTGACCTGCTCTCCAGTGCCAGATCGTTCCGTCAACCAAGTGGTGAACTACTCAGGCTTTTTTGTGTTTTTGAGCATTTTGAAGGTTTTTGACTCTTATCTGTTTACTTTTGTCCGTTCCCCAGTTCAACCGTTTTGGAGCCAGCCTCATCCCGTTACCACCTGTTCCGCAAGCCTCTGGTCAGCCTCTTCACCATTGCACTTCAGCCAACCTGGACCCGTCCTACCTCCCCTGGAATCTATCCCCCTGTCCACGACTATTTTAGTTAATAAATACTTTTGTTACTGCATATTTGGGTCCGACCAGTGATTCTTTAACAATAATAACAAACATAACCCTAATCCTAAATTTATAACACTAACCCTATCACTCTAACCTTAACCCTAATACACTTACCCTAACCCTCACTCCTCACCTAATCCTTCCATTTAAAAAAAATTTGGCACATGTTTATTAAAAAAAAAAAAAAAAAAAATCCAAGATGGTGGACTTTCAGTTTGGCCACCCAGGCCAACACATCCTTCACAAGAATTACTTACTGCAATTACTGCACTTTTAAATGTTTTTAAATCTGTCTTTGCACCCCCTGCTGGGCAACCATGAAAAATGCCCCAAGTCAGTAATACATGTTTTAGCTTTTAGTTTACTTTTTTCATAGAACTAAATTCCCAAATTTGGTACAAATCTGATAATGTTGACTTTTCATGTTTTTCCTAGGGGGCACTATAGTGTACACTTTTCATATGCTTTATATTGTATTATATTCAAGCCAAGAGCATTGGTGAATGATGGGTGTGTCTGCACCATCTCGTTGGGGTTGCCCCCTGACCTCCCATTGACTTCCATCCATATTAGCAGTGATAAATATGGCCCAGGCCTTGGGTGTGGGCTACTAGGATACTGCTGTTCATGCCAGAGGTGACCGAGAGGACAAAGTTACACCTCTTCCTCTCGCATTTGACCATGCTCTCATCGTTGCCCATGCGTTCATCGTAGTGAAGGCAATAGGCCCTACGCCCTGTTGGGGCTCAGGCCTAAATATAGTAATACAAAATATATATCTCAGCTACATACAAAGTTTGGGTATGTATGCATTTGTATCCTTATGTGTTTTGTATGTATAGTATGTGTAGGTTTTGTTTGTCAAGTTATATTAAATGTGAGTCTTTATTGTAAACTTTGGGCCAGAGAATCCTCCACTAATAGAAGACCACATTTTCATTTGTTATGTGGGTCAGGGCAGAAAAGGTTTCGAAGTTTTAAAGGTTCAAAGTATCAAGTTTCAGGCTATAGCTCCTCCCTTATAAAGCATGACCAACTGAGCTCTCCTCCCCTTAGGGCAGTATAAATTCTAGCTCCTCAGACCAGTACCTTCAGATTGAAAATGGCTTGTGGACTGCAGCCAAAACTTCTCAGATGGATTTCAACAGCACGAATGAAGGATTACACCAACTGGGTAATTCTCATAAACCAATTTACCTGCTTGTGTAGAGTCGAGAACATGTGTTTAATGGAAATGTAACTGCATATGTCAAATACCCCCTGCCAAATAGCTCGATAAGTGAGATACATTTGAGAGTACAACATGGCAGAAAATATTTGTACACACACTTTAAGTACTTCATTTATATTTGTTAGCTCATCACGCGGCTTGAGGAGATGAATGCACATGTACGTGATACTGTGTGTTTTTGCTATCTGTGTGTGATTAGTAATGTTAACATCAGAACACGCAGATAAACCCTGGGACTCTCTACTTCATTATAATGACAAATGGCTGTGTGATTCGTGTGTATGCGTGTGGACGTGCACACACTCCTGTCTGTTGGGGGTGCTAATGGATATTGCGAGAAAGACAAATTGCTAATGTAGACAGTGCACACGCTTCATTTATCACTAGATTCATAACTGTAGCTTGTTTCTCTCAGTGTGACGCTTCCACTGTATTTAATGTCAATATGTAAATCAACACGTGTGCAGGGCTTCAGGGAATAAGGCACAAATTATGCTTCATTTTTTACCTAAACTGATCGCCCACTACAATTTCCAAGCTGGTCAAATGCTTAAAGGTTCTATATTTCATAAAATCAACTCATGTGAGATTTAAATCATTATAAAATGTTGTTACTTCCTCAGAAACATACCTGAAGTTGTGTTTAGTTTAATTCACATGTTTGAGTGACCCTGTATTATTAGCCTGTCTACAGTCCACCTTGTGATGTCATGGAGCAGTAGTTTTCAAGGCAACATCTTTTATCTTTATTTCAGTAGAGACTGGCAATTCTAGAGCTGAAATTATCCAAATAATTCTAATGAAGGCATATGGAGTTTAAAAACACAATGAAGGACTTCCTGTATTACCACATGACATCGCAAGGTGGAACAGAGTGTTTTCAGTTTGAGAGAAAAACTCAACCTAAATATGCAGGGTTTGGGTGTTAAACATGTGTGAATGAAACAAAACACAACTCCAGGTGTGTTTGTGATGAGAAAACAAAATTATAACATAAATCAGAAAATATGGGCCTTTTAAACCCTATCAAAGCACCACATTTTATCTATAAACATTTTCATAACACGTTATTACCAAGTCTCCTCTTGTATTGAGTTCACTGTAAACCTTTATCTGCTGTGACAGCTGCCCGCTGCTTGGCCTGGCATACCCCGTTACCTCTCACCCTGACTTGTAAATGACCTTATGTTCAACGTTCAACTCAACTGTGCCAGCTCACCCACCTTAACGCGTGTCCCTCTCCACCGTAAACACCGGCTCTGCTTTCCGTGATTTATCTGTGATGACAACATGGCTTCCAGTATCTTTTCCAAATGTCCCCATCCCTCTGTGAAACCATGTGTAGTCTAGCGAAAATGACGTGGCATATTTTTCTAGCTTTCATGGGACATCAAATTTAAATGGCTTGTTTTTTGTGTAAACATATTTTTGGCACATGGGCAACTGCTAATAGGCTGATGTTTCCACCTTGACTTTGGTGTTAATGTGCGCTATGTAGCTTTCCACAGCATATGCAATGTGTGATGTTGAAGAGGTTAGGGCTGGTTAACACTTTCAATGCAATACCATGACGGGGATTCTGCTGGGCCAAAATCAACTATTCTACCCATGCTTCCTCATTCGTTGTAGCTACCCTTTTGGGTTCATCCCACTCTCACTTCCTGCCCCAGGAGGATGTATCCGGCACCACTTTGTACTCTATAAGATGTGATATTTTTAGACATCATATCTGATTAGTCAGTGTAATGCCAAAAGTGTGAGGCTATCTCAAGTTGAAGATCAGGAGATGCAGTGTATGAGTAGTTGGGACCATAGGCTGTATATATAAATGGAAAAGATTACCTGCTAGTCACCATAAACTCTCTGTAACTGCAGTGAACCTTGCCATTTTGGTCTTAAAATGTTCATATTAACCTGCTCTACATGATCCCGGTGGTTTTATTTGGCTATTTTGTCTCTAAATAAATTATTTTTGTGGAAACCGAACGCTATGAGTGACATCATACTCCCTTGGCCCACTTTTTTTATACAATCTGTGGTTGAGACATACCTTCATGTTGCAGTCTGCATATTGGAAGCTTGGAATAAAATTTCTTGTAATAAATGTCAGGTGCTTTGCTAATTTGAGTGCCAATTACAAGTGATTGGGGAAGCATGCACATAAGTACCCTGAATGAGGAGATCCAATTGAATGGCTTAAATGAAACCCTGTAGAATAACCTGGCTTAATTAACACAGATCCTCATTAGTGTGATTAGTGAGTCGCTTTTGACCTTGTGACTTCATTGTGAATGAATAATCCACTCTGCTCTGGCTGCATTATTTTATTCTCTGCTTTTGATTAATACAATAAAGAGTTATAGATTTACAAATGTGCTCAAGTATGAGCTAGGATGATTTCAAGCTTTAAGCAAGCTCCCCAAACACAACACTGGTCAAATATGATTAATAATATTACAGCAAGTACAAATCAATTTATTGTGAAAAAGTAATCACCAGTATCTTACACAATCAAATCTAGTTGGAATAATTATTGGTACATGTTTATGAGTTTATAGATCAACCAAGACTATAAAACAATGATTGGCTGAGGCTTTGCAATAACAGGGCATTATGTATCTTTTCTGGTGGAGGGTGCACCACCTGCTTATCAAAATGGAGAGGGTATTGCTTTGTCTGGAATTTTCCACAGTATGACATTAAACTTGCTAATTTGCATTTATTCAATTCCATGGCTTTTCCATTGCTGAAACTTGGCCTGGCATCATCTACTTGTTTCCATGGAGATAAGTTTAATAATGCCATACTGTAGCATACTCTTGGGAAAGTAAGAGCATCTCCAAGAGCACCCACCAGAAACATTACACGGTGCTCTTTAGTAAGTAACAGATAGAAAACAACAATTTCAGTGGCTTTGCAAAATGTTCTTTTTCATAATTATCTTTTGTGTTTGCAGCTGAAAATACAAAGAAAGTCTTCCCCAAAGTAGTATGTTCTTGCTGTTCTTGCTTGCTTAGATGATAACTTCGTGACAAAACTGTGCTGATCTTTGAACAACCTGTTTTGATCTGTCACTTTGCATTATGTTCTTCTGTATCACCCTTACAACTGGCTCTAGGTAATTTGTTTACAACCTCAAAATAAGATGACTCGACTCCTGCTAATTTCAAAGTCTTAGATCTTACACTAATCTGACAGCAGCTAACTGGGTTGTCATCTTCGAGCCTTTGGTCTCTCCACAACCCAGTTACTAGAGCAGAAATGTTTTTTATGTTGTTTTAATATTTGTAGAGAAGACTTTAAAAAAATAAGATATATTTATGTTATTAGATTTCTACGAATTCTCTAAGAATTTGGTTTGACTTCGAGGCATTAGCCCAGGTTCTTATCTGACCTGGCAGAACTGGCCTAGACTTGACATATCTGATCATCTGTAAGAATCCACACTACTGATTCAGATTAGGCCTGTAATAAATAAAGTGCTAGTCCTCCCAACCCAGAGCGCCCCAAACGAGTGCTTTTGTGAAAAAATCTCCAAGAGCATGGCACCCTGTATGACACCTTATCAAACCGAATCATTATTAAATCAAATCATGAATTTCACAATACTCAGAATACATTACTGTCATCTGGTTTTGCCTGGCTGGAAATAATTGGCCTACATATTTCTGCACCATAACAAATAATATAACTGCAATAAGGAATACAACTGAGACTAAAGAATCCATCTCAAGGTTAGCATCATTAAAAAGACAGTATGCTATAATAACAAAACATTGAATCTCAAACTGTATTTTCTGTATTTAGTTCATATTGTTCAGATTTCTATAATGTTTCAACACAAACTAGTTGATAAAATTGACTCTTGTGAGCTTTAAGCCACACTATAATATTCACCTGGTGTTGTGCTTTGTTTCATTCAGCCCTGCATTATTAGACTGGTTACATCTTCAAAGCTTAAAATGCTCTGTTCCACGTTGTGATGTCATGAAGAGGTAGTTTTCAAGTTAACAGCTGCTTTTTACCCTTTGTTCATAAAAGATGAGCAATTCCCAAGCTGACATTATCCATATGATTCTAGTGAAGGTTTATGGAGTTTAAAAACACAGTAGAGCACTTCCTTTATTACCACAGGACATCACAAGGTGGAGTATTTTTCTGTTTAAGAGAAAAAGATTTGTTTGTTAGATGCTTGTGAATGAAACAGCGCAAGTCCAGGTATGTTTTTGATGAGGAAACAACATTATAACAGATCAGAAAGTAGTGTAATATAGTCCCATTATACGGTAAACATTTATATATCACTTTTCTACCTTTCCAGACACTCATAGTGCTTTACATGCATACATCAGAGTACACAGACAATGGGGGCGAGGTGGGTTAAGTGTTTACTAATTTCACTTTTCCTCTTTGCTCCAAAAACAACGCAGCTTGAATCATTTTAAACGATTAGCTTTCTCTCATAAATCTCTGAATGTTTTATGATAATGAAATGCTCTGGGATTCAAACTTGTTTATTTCTACAGAACTATTTGTGTTCACTTTATGGGGAACAAAAAGTCTGTCTCTACAGTTTATCTTCTGTTGTTTCGTTGATCAGACTGAATGTTCTAAATCTACTTTGGCAGCTGTTCAGAAAACCAAAGCTGCTGAAAACTGGCCTGAAATATTCTGCTCTGGGAATCAGCACCAGCAGAAACAACATTGGATATTATTAACAAGGTCATTGAGGCTAATCAGCTATGGTAAGAAGAAATGAGGAAAAGATACACAATTAAATTTATAATATATTTATGAAACTTTCTAAACAGCAAAGTTAGAAAGACATTTTAGATTTTAATATATTATTAAAGGCAAGGCAAGTTTATTTGTATAGCACAATTTGTACACAAAGTAATTCAAAGTGCTTTGAATTAGAGAATAAGAAGAGAATAGAAGAAAAGAATAAGAAATCGTAGAATAAGAACCATCGTAAAATTAAAGAGAGAGAGAGAGAGAGAGACAATAAATTAGAGAGAAGAGTGCAGAATGAAAACCTTTCAGTCATATGCACAGCTAAACAAAACTGTTTTGAGCCTGGATTTAAACAACATCAAAGTAGAGGCCAGTTTCACATCTTCACGAAGACTCTTCCAGGTTTTAGCTGCATGAATTTGAAACACTGACTCTGATGCTGACTTTGTTTAGTCCTGACTCTGGGCACCAGTGGGAGGACAGTGCCTGATGGTTCATATGGCACTGACATGTCACAGATGTACCTTGGCGCTAGACCATGAAGAGACTTGAACACAAGCAGAGGTGCTTTAAAGTCTAAATATATATATTAAGTGTCATGCTAATTAGTTACCACATTGTAGCTTAGCATTCCCCATGTCTTAGAAAACTTATGTGAATTTGATAAAAGGTCTTAAGGAAAAATGATCTCTGATGTGGTCACTGTTGAGATCTACTAGTATATATTTTTGGCCACTCTGAGCTGTGCTTTTCACTCACACAGAAATCATTAGACAACTCTGAAAATTTTATTACAATTTCAATATTACAAGGCCTCTTTTAAAACTAGGTCATGAGCACTACATTGTACATAGATCCCAACAGAAACAGGCAAAGACAATCAAAAAGCCCAATTACAACAGGGAATGTTAGAACTGGTAATAGACCATAACAAAGTAGGGCAATTCTAATGTCTTGGTGCGATTTGTAACCCAACAGTAATTTCAACTAGATCATAATTTGCCTTGTTGTCAGTGCCAATTAGAATATTTTGAGAAGCAGTGGAGGAAATATGATCTTTCTGAAGTTGATGCGGAGAGGAAGTGTGGGCGGAGGATGTGATAGATCACAGGATAAAAAGCCGATGAGAGGATTGTAAAGCATCATGTTTCTGCCAAGCTCTTCTTTTTGGTTATTGATCGACTGCGGTGTCTTTGAGTTACATTCAGAACATGGCGCAAACAGCAGCACAGATAAAGATATGTTTACTTTTGAGGAACTGACCACATTGTTTTATCATTATGGGTCCGAATGAATGTTAGCAATTTTTGTTCAAGCTTTTACCATGTTATAATTGTTTAGTTTTCTTATTTACTCACTCGAAGTTGTATTTACAGTGATTCATGCATGTTGGAGTATCTTTATTCTCCTGTATTCAAGATGTCATTGCTTCGATCTACTTTTGTTTTCACCACCATCGGTACACACCCCCAGTGCTCTTTACTCACTTAGTTTGGATGTCATACATTATAACTATAAAGCAGACAAAAACACAATATGTCTTATAATGTTTTTTTCACAAGGATATTAGGATTTTTACATAGATATTGAAAAAGTCAGCACTGTTACCAAGTTGTATTTTCAGTAGATACCATTTCAACAAAATATTTAAAGCATAACCCCAACCCCCTCCATCCGATTGACAGACGATTGACATCTCCAAATCAAATCAAAATAATAACTTACATAAAGATAATGTTTTTTATATAGTGGTTATTAATTGCAATGCACTGATGTCTTGGCTGAAAGATTTCCAGAGGCTCTAAAGTGGTGAGTTCTCAAATCCAATTGAGTTTTACGGCGTGATAAAATGGCTTGTGACTGTCCAGTATTATCAGAACAGGTGTGGCGGCAATGAGAGCAGGCGGAGGCAATGACACAAGAATAACAAGGTAATAAAAGTGTACCATAAACTAAACATTGTCCATTCAAAATTAATCATGTTTTGTTACATGCCATTTGGCCGATACTCTGATTAGCACAGCTCTCTTTAAAACAGCATGTGTAATGTGTAATGCTACAAGGTGCCCTGTGTAACTTTTCTGTTGGAGTGCATGCTTGAGATGTTCCACCTTATGGCATTAAACAAATATATCTTGTATTTATTAACTTACAGGTGTTTTTACTCTCAAAACTACAGCAAAAATGTGCATTATTATATTATTCTCCATAGATCTCTTCAGAACTTTTCTGGTAGAGGATCCATCAAATGCTTTTCTTTATGTTGTTGCTTTGTCTGGAATGTTACAGGTCAGATCTGTGGAGATGAGCTATAAAACCACCTATAAATGAACAAGTGTAGAGCTGTTTAATGACATACCATGGAACATTACAGCCAGAGCACTAACATATCCATAAAAAAAAGCAGGTGATGATCTCCCCAACCAAAAAGTTACATAGAGCACCTTTAAATTAAATGCCATACTGTAGATAATTTCAGGAAAAAAGCAACATAGAGTCAAAGTGGTGGACCCTCTATCAGAAAAAAAATACACACAGTGCATCTTTAAAAGTGCCCTGGAATTTGAAATACACCGTGCTTTACCATCCATGCCATGACGATGTCCAATAACACTTGGAACCTAATTGGTTGTAATAGTTTTAGGGGCAGGCTTTTGTGTCTCTGAGGAACCATACACAAACCAGGCTATTAGTGGCAAATGAAGACTTGATTACGGCCCTCAATTTGAGCTGGATAGATGGGGGTCTGCCTGCTATTCTCTTATTTAATTGCTTCACTTTTACTTGCCTTCTCTATTTTCCATCCCAGTTTGCCCACTCTCCCCTCTGGGCCATTTACACTGAGACATCATGGTTCGTTTCTGAATGGGACTGAATGAAGGGTGCAAATGCAGATTGGGTTAGAAAAGGCTCACATATAGCTATTTTTAGAAACTGGTTATTATTCATCAACTGTCTAACAAAAAAAAAAAAAAAAAAAAAAAATGAGGGGGGAAAGAATGGATCACAGTGTCAGGAGGAGTCCTAACATCTTTCCAAGTTACTGGAAAGCCTGGAAAGCCTGAACCAGCAGATGGTAAATGTCAAACTATATTCCCCCAGTATTGTACGCTCACTTCTACAACACTTTACTAATTGGTTTGTAGACTAGTGTGAACAGTGTATTTTCTCCTCTCGTTCTAATGTGTATGACCAACAGGCGGATTGGCTATTCAGTGACTGCTCAAGATTAAATAAAGAAAGGAAAAAAAAAAAAAAAAAAGACTAAAAACAAGAGAGATTTCTGTAAATTCAATGACCAAAGCACAAAACACTGTCAACCCAATGTGAGTGAAGTGTGATTTTGTTCTAAATTGTAGACAATCAAGTCTTGTTTCCAGTGCTTCAGTGGAATAAACATATTTAATTAGATGGCTGTCTCTGAGTTTGGCTCTAAGAAAGTGGACTGAGAGATCTTCTGTATCAAATGTGCATTAAGAATGAGTTCGGATCCCCAGGCTACTTTTGCAGTATCTTGTAAGAAACCCAATAAGGCAAAGGTAGAAAATCCAAACTCCCCTAAGAATGGCTCTGCTCCCTCTCATGGAATCAAAGATCTTCTTGCTAAGAGTCGACAGTGCTAACAACTTGGCTCAGTGCTTTCAATACTGTATTAAAAGTGTTTATTGGGACCATACGATTACATCCATTGGCATGATTTTGATCGGTACCTGCAGGCATTTCCACAACCTGCTGATTCTAGTAATGAGTTCATTTGGTTTAACAGCCTGCAAACCTGCTTGACTTACTATGTTCCAATTGTAACAAAAAGACATTTAATTTGGTTTGTATGGCTTTTACACTTGAATTGGAAACCTTCCCCTTCAGTAATGGGAAACAGGGAGATGGTGGAACAAACAGTAGGAGGGTGGTAGCTGCAGGCGTGTGTTTCTCTGTTCCCTCCATGTTTGACAAATGGATGCACAACTTTTATGAGCCACACACAGTGAAAAGAACTAAGCTCCATAACCTCCTACAGCAGGATATACCATGGTACGAAGAGCGCACTTTGGTGTCATAAGGAAATAAATAGACTTTAAGATGGCTATATCCAATTTTGTCCATATAGTTGAACAAAATGTGTTATGCCCCCTATAGCATATAGTGCGAAAGCAGGGTAAGAATAAGACGGTTTTGTGCAGTGTGCAAACTAATTATCAAGTGCTTTAGTGTCCTGTGGGCTTCCTAAATGGGCCTAAAGTGGGTTTGTCCATGGTTTCAATGATTCCATCACACACACCACATTCATATTACTCAATGTGGGTGTCTTGTCTAAGGCTGCAAGGACAGAACTTGGGTTGGTGGACCATTGCACTAACATTGTGCCACTGTCACCCCTACCTCTTTTTCCAAATTAATTGAAAGCCCATTTATGAATGCATGTTTGCTACCTCATCTTCACTAAACATTCACCATCTCTTCACTTTGTAATTCCCAAAAGCGAGACAAAGGTGGACGGACAGCGGCTGTGAAGGGAAGTGACAGTGTTATCGGGGGAGGAGATGACGCACAGATATCTTTAGCCTGGACAGACTGCACTCACTTTCTCATGTCTCCTCCATCCTCGCTGTGCGTCCTGTGAGCTTCCTCTGGTCCCCGTGAGAACTGACAGCTGAAACAAAGCCAATGGCAACGGCCCAGCGGGGAACAGATCAGACCCATACTCACTGTACAGGGAGCCTTCATTCACATGTGTTTTTTAACATTTCTCACTGCGCCATCACTGCAGACTTTGGCACTTTTCAGCCTTTGAAATGGTGTGGCCATCACGGAGATTGAATACAAGTTGAAAGTGTTTACAGCAGCATGTTTGTCACATGTCAGTGAGCAGGTGACACTATTTTACACTACATTTGACACATTTTACCCCATTAAAGGTGCATTTTCTAACTTTTCTAGTGGAGAGTCTGCTTATCTCCATGGCGATGATATTGCTTTGCCCGGAAAGTTCCCCACCATAGCATCCCTGCATTTATTCAATTTCAAGTGCTCTTTTAGCTTGACCTTGAAAAACTTTGAAAAACATGCATTTGAACAGTGAGTGGGATCGTCTTTCCACAATGACCTGTAATTGGACCTATTGGCCTACTTTTACTTACTTACTTTACTCCAGGTAATACTATGGAACATTCTGGGCAAAACATCAATGGACCTTCCACCAGATAGATTACATAAAGCAGTTTATTTTTCAGTGCACTTCAACGTGGTTTCAAAACAGCATCCAGTTTTTCATATTTTAATTGTTTTTGGCTCATCTATCCACCATCTTTGTTGCAAGCAGGCAGCAGCAACAACATTCACAAACCCAACGATGAATGCACTTGTAACCAAAATCTATACCCTTACAGGTTGTTACACATATGTTTTAGCAATAAATAAAGTTAACCTAAGTTTTAGAGTTATGTTAACCTTTGTGTAAAACCAAAACAAAATGTATTTCAGTGGGTGCAGTTTCAACAGATCACAGCCATAGCCTTTTATAGATGTGATAAAAGGAGTCAAAGCCTACACTAGTTTGAACATGGGGGAGATTGATCGAAACCAGGAAAGACAGGAGGAGACATTTCCAAATGGACTCGTGGAGATGGTGAATTGATGGATTTTGTCTTTCTCAGTGGGACCAATAGGAGTGTAGCAGCAGAGGCCTGTTGTACTGAAGCCAGGCTGAGGCACACACTCACACTAATTGGATCTAGTGCAGCTCCTCTATGTGTGTGCGTCGAAAGGATTCATATCTCCACAGTGGTCTGCAGACGTTTTCATGTATTGATTCGGAATAAAAATAAAAACAAAATTGATTGAAAGCCTTATACTTACTGTGTGTGTGTATGTAAGAGAGAGAGAGAGGGCAGTGGCCTTTACAGAATAAAGAGTGTTCAAGACAAGATGAGTAATTGTAAACCTCTGGGAGTCCCAATGATTAATGCTTGCTGTCCGATATTTGCTTATTTGCTTTCCGATTCAAAGGTACTATTTACTTAACAATGTTTGAGAAGTTTCACTGGCAAATTAAAAGTGATTTAGAAGGCTTAAACAAGGTGAAACAAGGACAGCTACAGACACGACATTCTAATTAGGTTTTGGGTTGCTTCTTGGCTATAGATTAGTTATGCAAATGTTAATATTGTCCTACCATTATAGACATACTTGATCCACATATTTCAAAGATGGAGAAACCTGGTCAAATAGTACGAAAACTATACTAATAATACTAAAACTATTCACAGAAAGACTCAGTTTAAAAGTCCTATATTACATGAAACGGATTCTTGCATGCTTTAAAGGTGCACTGTTACTTTTTGGTTAGGGGTCTGTCACCTGCTTGTTTCTGTGGATACATCATTGCTCTGCCTGGAATGTTCCACAGCTTTACTTTACATTTTTTCAATTGCAGGTGGTTTTATAGCTTCAAAAATACCTTGAGAAACAGGCATTTTGACTGAGAGCGGAGTTGCCTTTCCACAGATCTGACCTGGAACTTGGCCTGGTTTGGTCTCCATTTAGATTAGATAGACTGAGAATGATTTAATAACATATTGTGAAACATATCCAGACAAAGCAATATATCTTCGTGGAGAAAAGCATTTGACGGACGCTCCACCATAAAAGTTAAACAATGCACCTTTATATCATTTTATAATGTTGTTACCTCCTCAAAAACATACCTGGAGTTATAGTTCGTTTCATTTTGTAATTCTTTATTATAGTCTGTCTACATCTTCAAAGCTCAAAATGCATTATTCCACCTTGTGATGTCATGTAGTGATAGTTTTTCAGTTAACAGCTACCTTTTACCTTTATTTCAGTAGAGACTGGAAATTCCAGGGCAGAAATTATCCAAATAATTCTAGTGAAGGCATATGGAGTTTAAAAACACAGTGGAGCATTTCCTGTATTACCACTTGACATCAAAACGTGGAACAGAGTGTTTTCAGTTTGTGAGAAGAACTCAGCCTGTTTAAGCAGGGTTTGTATGTTAAACGTGTATGAGTGTCCAGATCAATAAAGAGCATAATGTGGGCCCTTTAAGAATCAAACGAATTATGGCTTTTGGGCCCATTGTTCTACGAAATTTTAGGTCACTGCAATCACTTACATTTTATCTTTTTCCTCATTTAAAACAATATGTGGAAACTGAAAGGAAAAAGAACTGGGTTAGTATAATTACAATTCATTTCAGTTGAAGAGGCTATGTGCTTTTAGACCAGCAAAAATGGGGCAGTCACTGAAAAGAAATGATAGACCAGTCAGTTGGAGAATAGTTCATTATGAGTGAGAATGGATATATATATTTCGTCTGACATGCCGCTAAGATCTTTTTTATATTCCATTGAAACACCACATGCTCGCTGGTATGTAATGGTATCAGACATGTGCGCTGGAAAGGAGGGGGGTATAAAGGGGCTTGATTGGAACAGATATGTGCACCGGTGCTGTAATAGGCAGTGGTGAAATAGACATAGAAAGAGCTGGAGATGGGGAATGGGGTTGAGTCAAGTACCAAGAGGTGAAAAGAGACAGACGGAGGCATAGAATGAAGGCGACATGCGTTTAAGTCATTGTAATGAGATCTGCTGCAGTTCTGTGTGGGATATGATCTGCTCGGTATTACACCAGAGAATCCAGATGAGTCATTCAGAAACAGAACCAGAGCTGGAGAATGCCTGTACAACTTTTATGTGTGCTAAACTTGACATTCACCTGTGAAATGACTAAAAGAGTGTGGAGAATTTTCTGAGCAATAGAAAAAGGAACAATGCTATTTTAAATTCCCTGAAGTGTACTGGAGATGTGTAATATTTGGGGGTATTTTGTTTCTGAATATATTTTTGTATGATTTTTTTAATTTTTTTTTCAGAGGTGCACAATGTAGCTTTTCTGGTCACCTGCTTGTCTTCATGGAGATATTTAAAGCCATTTTGTTAACATTACAGGCAAAGCTACATCTCCATGAAGACAAACAAAGAGCACCTTTAATGATATAAATATTGTTACATTTTACACCTCCAGGAATTGTTTACCTTATTGTGCCTCTCTGTTTTAGTTATGTTCCTGATAATTGTAGAGTCGTCCCTCACTATATCACGGTTCACTTTTTGTGGTCTCACTGTTTCACAAGTTTTTTTTTGTGCAATTTTGCATGGTTTTTCTATTATTATTATTATTATTATTATTTTTTATTTTTTTTTTTACAGTGTATAAACACGCATTCCTCCCCCTGCTTCCTGATTGGCCAAAGGACTGCAGACCACTGTCAATCAATCTCCTCCATGTCATGTCCTGTACAGTACGCATTCTGTACTGTACAGCTGCATAAATGTTCTATCTCTCGCATTGTGATTCTGAAGTGCTGTATGTTTGCAAGTTTTCTCCCCGACAAAACCCACGATGTCGACGAAACGTTCTGCACTAACAAAGACACCTGCGGTCGCACCCAAAAGGCCGAGGAAGATGCTGACAATCACACAAAAAGTTGGACTTCTGGACATGCCGAAGGAAGGTAGAAGTTACGAGGTTGTAGTAGAGTCCTGCACTGGGGTACAGACAAAAAGCTGCTGAAACGGGCGGCTTTTAACATTCTGGATTTTTACGGGTGGTTATGTGGGCGGGTAGTGATTACACACGGGCGGGTCAGGACTAAACCAGATCTAAACCAGGTCTAAACCAGGTCTAGACCAGGTCTAAACCAGGTCTAGACCAGGTCTAAACCAGGTCTAGAACCAGGACTAATCTTGGGCTTAAGAGAGAGAACACCTAAGGAGGGTGTCCGCAAAGGGCGATTGACCGACAGCTGCATTTACCTCTGTGAGGTGCGAAGCTGAGCCGGTCCTTTCTCCGGCGATCACCTCTGAGCCTGTCCCGACAGTGAGTCCTGTTTCAGTTCTGGTTTAGTTCTGTTTTTTGTCCTGTTTTAGTCCTATTTCAGTCCTGGTTTAGTTCTCCTGTTTCAGTCCTGGAATCAGTCCTAGGTTAGTCCTGGGTTAGTTCTGGTTCAGTCCGTGGCATGTGCAGCACAAAAGTTTGATATAATCTCGGGCTAACAGGTGGGTGAGGCGCTGTACTGCACGTGTGCAGAACTCTGCGCTGTAGGGTTCCATTACGGAATAAATTAATCTTCGGTTTATTAAAGAAGGATGAAAATAACAAAAGGACGACAGCAGCTATAAGTTTTAAGAAGAATGCAAAAAGGGTTGTAATTGTCCTGTCTGAGAAAAGTGTATAAAGTGTGCGGTGAAGGGTTTTACAGCCTTAAAACAAATATAATAATTGTAAAATCTAAAGTTGAATACTTCGCAGATTTCACCTATCGCGGGTTATTTTAGAACGTAACCCCTGTATATTAAAGCCATCTGTTTTTACTGTATTACTTGCAGTGGTCCAAAGTTATTCCTCACTTACTTTTTGCATTCAGAGCATCCTAATTATTTCTCACTGCTTTCCGAGACCAGGGCGAAGTTTACTGTCAGGGTAAAGGAATAGGCAATAGGAAAACCAATGGAAACACCTACTTCCTTATTTAATAATATGCAAACAGTACACAGCAAACTTATTTTGACCTCAAGGGTTGCTTATATAATATATCTGTACTAAGGTATACAAATTTTGCTCAGATGCATGGGAAAAATAGGTATGGCCTTTAATACATGACTATTCAAGATATCAATTATCAATTTTCCAAATGGTCTAAAATCACCAATTTTAGGATTCATTCCAATTTTGCAACTTGAACTTTTTTATGTGTAGACGAATGTTAACCAATTTAGTTTAAAGCACTTGCACTGTGTTACATAATCATCTTTTCCTCCTTTGAAATCTGAATGTTGCCAAGATTTTTTGACTGAAAAACCCCATTAAGCTCCTATTATTTGTGAATACTTTGACTCTTCTTCCAAAAGTGAAAGCCAATTTAGTGTGGGGCGGGTTAAGTGGGAGCAGGCAGAAATGTGCACTTTCAGATTTAACAGCCTTTTGTTCTTGGCTCCGTGCTCCTCTGCCCGGTGGACAAGAATGAGAGAAGCGCCGTATCCAGGCCTCCCAGCTAAAACAAGCTATGTGTCAGCAATCTTCTGTATCACACCAATTACCAGGATAGGGGCGCAGGGGGAAACCGAGGCTCAGATACACCCTCATAAAGGCTGCGCTGTCTTCAACCTGATCTCAAGATGGGGGGGAAAAAAAGTCCATCATGAAAGTTTATGGTTACATTCTTTTATAAGGCCAGACTATAAAAGGTGAAAGTAGGGAATCCACTGTCTAATCCTATTCTCAGTAGCAGCACACAGATTGGAAAATGATTCTTTACCATCTTTCTCTGGACAATAAGAGAAATGAAAATGTTGAATTTATGTGTTGTATACTGTGTAGTGTTTTGCATTCTGAATAAATAATACTTTCTGTACTGTACTACCATTGTTAAAGTTGCTCTTAGTACGCTCCCAACCCACTGCATATTTAAAGGGGCTGAATATGATTTGTCTTGCCTGTAAAGTCAAAATGAGTTCACTCTGTGCTGCCTGCATTAAGTGTGATATTGTCTGCATACCATGAAGTAAAGCTTGTGCATTGTTAGCATGCTAGTCGTTTTTAGCATTACCATAATGACTCTGGCATCTGAAAGTTGTGAAAAGCACTTTGAAATTCATTGCTGTGAATGATAAGAAAGCTTGGATACTTAAGAAAGTGAGGAATAAATTTGGACTGCTGCAAACTTGTTCTTTTTCTCACATTTTAAAGACAGTGAAAATCGGGTACAGCCCCTTTACCACGGGCTGTTTAATTATTTAAATGTTATGGAGAATCTTCATCACTGGCAAAAGGTTTTCAATAAAAATCTCACCCAAGCACACACAGTCTCAGTACTAAGGATTACAATTAAAGATTCAAGTGAAAAAAAAGTTAAGGTTTTAGGGTCTTGTTAAATCAATATAGTATTTATTGCTGTGGCCACAAATACCAGGTTGGAATAAATTCTCTCCACCTTTGAACCTAACGCAGGAAAATAGAATATAGAAAATGCATATGGGTGTTTCTTAAGGTTATGCATCGGTTGCCTTTGAGTGGTATTGAAAGTACTAAAAACATGACAAAAACAATACAATACTCAATGTGCCAGTGGATTGCTTGAGGATAGAACAGATCTCCAGCTGAGAGGAGCTCTGGTGAAGTTGCATGTGCTGTCACTGCTCCTCTCTCAGCAGTGATGAAGTGAGTGCAAACCGCTGGGATTCTGTTATTTGTGCTTTCATACATATGCCTCTATCCTCTGTGGCACATTGCGCCAATCTCTCTGGTACACTATTGTCTTTGAGATTCAAAGTCTAATTCTATTTTTATGGACACTTTCAGATGTTTGTACTCCCTCTGCTGACTGAGGGACTGACACCCCCTCTAGAGGCGTGGAAAAGTAAAGTTTAATAAGTTTATACTTTTATCTATACAAACATGACTGAGATTGATAAGGAAATGTGATTTGTCACTGTGTACACAATGTCAAAACATATTATGAAAAAAATATAATCTCTTAATGTGTATTTTTTTGTTTTGGTGCAGATGATGAAACGGCCTATTCTGATCAGCACAAGTGCTAAACAATAAGTGCACTAACCAAAAGTTTGGTGGTTTTAACCCCTTTTGAACCAGTGAATGGTTGTGTCTTTGGGCAATACACTTCACTTACCTTGCCTCCAGTGTTTAAACATGATATATTAGAATATGTTACTGAAGGTAAATTTGTAACAGCAAGCACTTTAAAATGTTTGACTAAGAAATAATCAAAAATGCCATAAGCTACGCTTTACAGTTTTGACAACTGAGGAGTTTGAGTCTGAGTAAGCTTGAAGACCCCTGGTGGTTGGATGGAATTGCCTTTGAAGCAAAATTCTTCATAACGTAATAGTTTATTAATTCAAAATTCTGTTGAAAATGGACGAGAATTTGTGCCACAGCAGTTTAGTCTTTATACATTTTTACATTTTACCAATGAAGAAGCAAACAAAAAGTCATTACTCACATCTGATAATACCATATGAACCTATCCAAGAGTGTTTAAATAAAGCTTTATGTGAAAACAGCCCATTTATTACAGCAAATGGAGCACTGTAAGATGAAGCTCCAACTGACTGCATCCTCTTGTACCTCCCCTGAAGTAAAATGTAAAAAAGTTTAAATCCTTATAAAATTTTTAATCTTATCTAAGAAAAACCTCACAACAGAAGCATCCATCAGACCTCACCACAGACTTCACCTGTCAGGACGCACTCTGAGTTGAGCTGCTGACACATCATTTTAAGTTGGAGGAAAACTAGGTCTCCATCTTGTCCCACTTTTCTCTTTCATTGTGATGTGAACAGGAGATCTCTACATCCTCACAGCAGGAGAAGGGATATGTCTTTTGTAGACTGGCGGTGTTGTGACATTAACATTCAAGCCGTCTCATTTCCTTTATTTTACTCGCAGGTTTGGTCTTGATTTATTAATGAGGTGCCACCAAAGTCTTTTTGTGAGTAAATGATCCCTGACTGCTAATTAATTTCCTAAATCTCAGCTGCAAGTGTTTCTCTGCATCATAACAGCGTCTGTAAGCACAAATAGATCACACTGGACTCAGCCATTAATCATCTGACACAATCTTTTACTCCCAAGTTCAATACCGCAGTCGAAAAAGCTGAGATTTCACTTTACTCCAACTTTTAATGGACTTACTGGTTCCTTTTCCTTTTCATCAAGTAATAGTAGATTTAGAGTTACAATAATGCAGTACTGCCACATCCTGTCTATTTCACAATTAATTTTATTTAAAGGTACACTGTGTTTCTGACGGGGTTCGCAATCTCTTTTTTTCTGCAGAGAAGTTATTGCTTCGCCTACAATGTTTGAAATTATATAAACAAGTGTGGTATGAACAAGCCTGAAAAACACATGAAAAACACATAGATGGAGGCAAGAAGAAAAACTAGAAGAAAGGAGGAGACAAAACCTCTTTATCCTCCTTCTCATCTTCAGCTGAAGCTACCCTGCTGACCCATCTGCTCGTCTAATGTATCATAATTATCTCCAAGTTATTATGCTTCATGTCATCTTGTTTTGTTTAGTGCCATTGTTGTTTGTCTCTTCATTGTTGTCATGGAAACACATCATTTGTATTAGTGCTGTGTAGATTAAGATAAACACATGTTATGAGAAATGTAAAATCTTGTATTTGAAAATACCAGTCACCTGCTTGTCTCCATGGATGTACATATGTTTAATGCCATGATGTGGGACATTTTAATGCCATATCCATGATTACATAGTGCACGCTTTTGTATAATATACTTTTAACATATTACGGTTTCATGTACCTATTTTACATTTACATATTTTCTCTCATCAGCCAACATGTTTTTCAGTAGCACTGGTATACATTCTACAATCTGTTTAATATATAAATAAATATGTTAACCAATAATTGCGGATGTGTTTGCGTCTTTGCTGAGTAAATAACTTACAAAGGTCAAGTCATTTGTTTGTGTTTAAGACGTAATCCCTCTCTGGTATTAGTATGCACAGAGCTTTCAGTCATTTAGTCCTATATGCATTTGTCACGAGAGCATTGGCACTGCCCCATTCATTCTCTAATATCTGTGGTGTGTCAGTTGTTTCACTGCAGAGCTGTGATAATACTGTCTCCCTATAGCTCCTGCTCAATAGCTCCAGGCTCAGTGCTGCTGTGTTGACGTTTTCTTGTAAATGAGATTTTTAAGAGTGTCAAACATTTGCAGTCAATGATCAAGTTTAAATAGACGACATGCAGTTTAAAATTAGCACTGCTTTTGGTACCTTATCATAGCTTCTTCTGAAATAGAAAATCAAGTACTTGACTAATGGATGTACCATCAAGGAACATGGTACACTATCCAGAAAGTAGTGGTAACTTAAAGGGACCATATTATGCTATTTTCTGATCTATGTTAATGTTGTTTCCTCATCAGAAACATACCTGGACTTTCATTCACACATGGGTCCGGTCAAGCGGTAATGGAGGGAAACGAGGGCAGATTTTTTACATTCAAATAGCTCTTATTCAGAAACTAGAGGGACTATTGAAATGAAAGGTATTAGAATGTAGGAGGAGAATGTAAGAGTTAACACTCCAACAGGGTAAAGTTAAACCTGCGATATTCTTTCAAGTTGTTGACAAAAAAATTTAAAAATCATGTCGGTAACGGAGGGAATGAAATATGCAGCACTTTTTGTGCAATAAATACAAACAGCAATAACTAGCGGTTCTCACTTACATTTCCTTAACAAACTGGTTTCAATATTTGCTTAATATAGTTTTCTATCATATGGTACATGATTAGGCTGAAAAACCTCTTACTTTTTGAGTAATGAAATTTTTTATTAAGAAAGGTCATGGTAACGGAGGGAAAAGTAACAAAGGGAAAATTGTGCAAACAAGTAGAAGGTGCATGATTTTGCTTAATTTGTCAGCTTTTTTCTTCCTAATACTTTAATATTACTTCAAAATGAAAGGAAATGACATATTTCTATAAAATACGTCAGTCCTTCCAAGCAAATTTTTTATCATATTAAATAATTTTTTTTTTTTTAAATCATGTACCTTCATCAACAGTTCAAAGATCGAATAACACAAGATATGATGAAATACATCCATTTATTTACATGATTTGCAGGTCTTTGAAATTTGGGAAATAATTTTTGTTCCATGTTTCATACATGGTCTGTTTAAAACATATGTAACTTTAGAACCAAAAATGGTACAGAAAAAAGGTAAACAGTTTCATAAACTAGAGTACATATACTATCTGTTGAATACATTTTTATATCAAATGCAGTAACTTGAATTTTTGGCCTTGCTGTATACTTCTGCTTGACTGGGCACACATGTATAACACAAAGACTCTGAAAATAAAAGCAGAGTCCTTGAGTTCTTCACTCAAATAGAAGACACCTAGTTCTACCTTGTGATGTCATGTGGTGATACAAAAAGTGCTCCACTGTGTTTTTAAACTCTGTACATACATAAATACAACTTTACTAGAATCATTTGGATAATCACAGCCCTGGAATTGCCGATCTCCATTGAACAAAAGGTAAAAGGTAATTGATTTGAAAACCTCTGCTTCATGACATCACAAGGTGGCAGAGCATTTTGAGCTTTGGAGATGTATAGATTAATAATAAAGGGTTACTTAAACCTGTGAATAAAACAAAACACAATTCCAGTGATGTTTTTGATGAGGTAATAACATTATAACATGGCTTAAAGATCACAAGAGTCAATTATGCGTAATATAGAACCTTTACACGAGGTTCACACATTTCTATTGGTTTAGATGAGTCAAATGCAGAGGACATATTTCCCTATAATAAAATATACATGAACAACATGAGCTGGTCTTTTAGCTTGGGTCTTGGTAAATGTACACCAGAATATATAGTTCAGTGTGTTATATAGTTAACCATTGAGAAAACCTCTTTGTAGCCATTAAAGTGGACAAGCCAACAATAAATATTTAAAATGTAACTACTGCAGCCCGCCAATTTAAAATGCACTTTGCTGTCAGTTGAACTAAATCCCAATATGTTCTGATATTTGTGTAAAATAGTTATGGAATGCACACACAGATTGAACCAAGAGTGCTGTTCATATCTTTTGCTCTCTGTCAATCAACTCATGTCCCCTCAAGCTATTTTTGACATTGTAAATCTACTTTCTTTCCCATAATCTTCATTCTGTTTCAGGTATGTGCACTTCCCCACAGAAGCAAAACCATCAGCCACACAGCCTGACATGACCTAGGAATAACATGACCAAAAAAAAAAAAAAAAGAAAACAAAAAAACTCTATCACAAGTTTTGAAGAATGAGGCTACAGTGAGATAAATTTTGGTTTTGCAATAATACATTTGGGGAAGCACTATTACTTCTGGTTGCTTCCTCGGCTCTTTCTTGCTCTTGTTAATATTCCCAGCGTGCCGCGGGAGACGTCAGGAAATTGTGCTCCACTAAACGAACAGACAGATTGTTAATTTCCCTTCTGTGGGCGCACATTGGACAGGCCTGAAGTCCAATTCTGTTGGAGCTACACATTGTCACATATATTAGCTCCCTGGACACTCACCCTCCCTTCCTCTTGTCTCAGTGTCACCCAATCACTTCCTCCAACCGAAGCTGAAAAATCCATACGACCATATTTATCAGCTGTCTGGTCTCGGTCCACGCCTGTCTTCTGGTATCCTCGTCTACTTCTTCTGCTTCCCTCGTCTTTGCCCTCCGACATCATTTCCGACGTTTTGCAGACCCTTAATGTTGAAAAGAAGCTTAATTCAAGTAGTTCAAATGAAACCACAGATATAATTTCAGATAGAAGACTTCCAGGAAATAATACTCACCGAGATCCGAAACTTAATCACCGGCCTGTAGCAGCACACTTTTATTGGGGGATTTTATCTGTTCAAAGAAATAAACTTTAAGAATATTGTCCTTATATTTTGTGAGAGCTTCGTACAAGGTTGGACTCAGTAGTAAATAAATCTTTTTCTACTGGGGTTTTAAAATGCAACTTGCTAAGTAAAATCCAGGTAGGAGGCAAAAACACTATCCCGTAATTTCATTTCATAAAGTCATTTCTAGTGGAGGGTCCACCACCTGCTCGTCTCCATGGAAATGTTATTGCTTTGACTAGAATGTTCACAGTGTAGTTATTACGAGGGAAACAACAAGGTTACGGCTCTACACTACATCACAATCCAGATCTGTGGAGAGTCACCAGTATTCACTGAAGGAATTATTGTATTTTCAAGCAATAGAAACACCTGTAATGAATAAAGGTTTTTCTATTGCTCAAAATAGAAACACTTTGTGATAACTGTGATATGTGATACCATGGAACATTCCAGGCAAAGTATTAACATCTTCATGGGGACAAGTAGGTAGCAAACCCTCCATCTTAAAAGCTGCCCAGTGTGCCTTTAAGAAATATTGCCCCTGAACTGTATTTTTAGTTCAAACCTTTGAATCAGCTATTATAATTACTAACTTGATATAATTACATGCTTATTAGGTAAAGCTAAAATTGATTTTCTTCTGTTAACAGGCCAGTCCAATTGCACTGAGGGATGGGACAAGTAGAGGCAATTTCCCTGTATAGACCAACACTTTTCTTTCTCTTCTTCCCCTATAGTGCTCAAGTGTTATCTTATTGTTGAGTTATTTTCACCTCTCTCATGCAAAAATATATGTAGATTGCATTAAAAAAGGCCTGATAAAAAAAAAAAAAAAAAAAAATCTGAGGAATATTATGATGAATATGTATTTCCACTGCTATTTCATTTTCATGTTTTGTTTTTGGTTTCAGACAGTCAGTTTATGTGCAGCTACCAACTTCACATCTTCATTTTGGTGATCCTTTTTCATGATAATATCAGTTTGTTAGTAATAATAATAATAATGATAATAATATATCAGTTTTACACAGCGCTTTTCACGTCAACACAAGTAAAACACAAGTAAACCAACAGAGCCATCATCGCTGGCCTCAGTATTGCAGGACACATCACCTCTTGTGTGCGATTTCCAATAGACTTTTCTCTTGGTTTCCGCTCTGTCATCAGTTTCGGTGTCACTGTGGATGTGCAGTGGGCTGAGGGCCGTGGGTGGACTGTCAGGGACATTTCACATTGTGTCTAGTTAGTTGTGCCACTGACAGGCGAATCCCACCATCCTTCTCTCTCTCCCCTGCTTATTCTCCTCCATCTCCCTCACCGTGAATAAAACCCTATCTGCTGCCGATCTGACCAATGAGACATTAGATTAAATCAGGACTTCCCACAAACAGTTCGTCTATGGTATCTGCTTCTTTTTCAAAAGGAGAGATTGCGGCGAGCGTACCAGAGGAGATAGAGAGATAAGAGTGAGAGATTTCCTTGGCCTTTCCGTTGGCTCTGTTTTAGCACCCTCCAGATTAACTGCCAACCTCTGACCTTTGGAACATCTTGCATTGAGTCTAGCAGGGCTTAGCGGGGTGCCCTTGGTTCAATAGGCCTTATTTTATCAAGATAACACAGCAGGGATGTCAGGATGGGCAGGCCAAATCGTTTGGTTTCAGATAACAGCTGCATCTGTTTTCTGTGAAGCTTGTGTGATTGGTGTGAAGTTTATAGACTCTTTAAAATCCATGTCATCAGTAGGGCTGGGTATCATTAAGAAGTTGCTGATACAAGATATACTTCCATACATACACAGCAAAAACTGGAGGGTTAAAATTTTAGGGTAAAATATTTCAGAGTTGGTTTTAACACCAAAAGTGTTATTTTAACTATTTGAAATGGGGGTTCGAGTTGGGGTTATTTGCCAGAGTTGATGTGGTTGAGGTTAATTCAACTTCCTCTAGTGTTAATTCAACTTGTCTTAGTGTTGATTTGGCTCCTCCCATTCACCTCTTCAAACTCTTGTGAGAGAAGACCAGTTTGAACCAGTTTGTACATAATTTCATCTTAAATGAACTAAAATAAAGTAAAAATAAAATAAAATGCCTCTGTGTGTTGTTTAGCTAAATCAGGATAACTTTACAAAGTGTTATCTGTTTACTCTCAAAACGTGAATATAACTCTGGATTTCGGGGTTAAACAGGAACTTTGGTCCAGTGTTACTTAATTAACATTTCCAAAAATGTTAAATTAACTCTAGAACAGATTGGACTCATATAAACTTTATAAATGTTAAAATTGATTCTGTGAGAGTCAATTTTAACACTCCCCTTTTTGCTGTGTACGCCACAATAATTTTCCATACAATGCAGTTTTGATTCAACACTATTTGATACATTATATTTCAAAACTGTTGGATATGGTTAAGTAAAAACAAAGGGTAAATTTTGGCTGTGATACTAAAAGTCTTTATTAAACCACTACGTTTGTCCAAAGTTAATATAAAAAATAAAAACACCCATTTTAAAACAGTGAAATTGTATTGCATAAACAAGTTTCCTTTCTCCAAACAACACAACTGTAGCTCTTTCACAAAATAATATACCAAAAAAAAAACAAAAAAAAAAAACTCTTGGCAATATATTAATACAGCAGCCCATGATATCAACACTGTATCAAATTAAACAATACGATATATCGATATTTCAATATTTCTGCACACCCTTCGTCAACAGAATGTTCAAAATTCTGGGCATATTTTCAATGATTAGCTGATTAACAGATCTAACAACAATCTTGAATTTCCAAGCTCTACATATTAGTTGATTTGCTTCTCCATTAAAAAGGATGGAAAAAAATTGGGATGTAATAATAACCAAAATATCGTGATATCGTATCGTCAGAGTTTTCACAATATTGTGGACCATCACATTATATCGAATTACAAGTTTCTTTGCTTAAATTCATTGTTATGGTGCAGCAATAACTAAAAAAAGACAGGGAACTACATAGACCATGATCCTTTGCAGACTACAAGAAGAAATAACAGTTCTAGCACTTTTAGTCTTAGTTCTTTGGATTGTCAAGGCATTTTAAAAGGAAAAAGTAGCGTATTAGCCTCCATAAAATATCACAAAAAATATTGTATCATGAGATGTATATTGTGAAAATATCGTACTGAGATTTAGATATTGTTACATTCCTAATCATGAGCTTTCCCACAATATCGCAATAAATATCATACAGTGAGGTTCAGACCGTGACAATATCGTATCGTGGCAATCGTTGAATATCGTTACACCCCAAGAAAAAATACAAGTTTCTTACCTCAAAATTTCTTACCTCAAAATAGTGTTTCACAAAAATTATAATTTATGATGAAATGTGTAGTTTATATGTAGATGAAGTGAAAAACTATAATTTTCCAGTAAAATTTAAAAATCTGTATTTTTCCTAAAAAATTCTTAGTGTCTATCATAACCTCTTCTTAATTTAACTTTTAACATAGAACATGATTGTAATTTTTTATTTTTTTAATGGGCTTTGATATCACTCATATATTTCCAAGCAAAGTTTCCCTTGATTTTTCATATTTAGTTAATCCAAATATTTCTTCCTCTTTACCTGAATAGGCACTCAGAACAATATAGGTTTCACCTTCTCTTGCTACCAATAAATGTAAACTGTGGCAACTGACTCTTTCTAATAATCTTGTTTCGACCAACATTTTAAACTGATTCAAGAACACGATTATATGTTATAAGATTGCTGACAGTTGAGGCTCTACATACCTTAAATTGTGAAATGCATGTCATGGGAACTGGATTTCACTATAACTTAAAACTCATACAGTAACCTCATGTCCCTTTTTAACCAAAGTAATCATGACACCTTGGATGGAGTTATGTTGCCATGGAGACAAAGCCGGACCAGAGCACTCACTTTGCAGCTGGCAGCCCATAAAGTGGAAAGCCTGGTGCGAAGCCATGGTGCCAATCCTCAGAGCAGAGACTGGAGAGCCATGAGAGCTTGGACGGTGGACATTGGGATAACTGCTGCTGTTGGATCTACTGCCATTCTGTGCTCTGTGTAAATACTGGGACCTCTGCTGTAAATGTCATGATATGGCAGAGTATGAAACCCAACATGATTTAGTGGCAGCTCTATACTCACAGATAGCTTTCCTCTTAGACAAGCTGGCCCATTTTAGTGCTATCTGGGATGACTCTGCAAAACAGGCTTTCTTCTGTGAGAGCTGTAATCCATCACAGAGAAAGAAGTGCACTAGATAAATGTATCCGACATTAGTTAAATAAGCAGTGCTTTTGGGAACACTGCACCACTGGTAATTTTCCATTTAGGACAAGATGAAACACAAAGGAAAAACACTTTGTTAGATGCAAGTCTTTTGTAGTGCAGGCCTGAAAACCATTAGTGCTTCAGTGTTTTTGCTTCTACTTAAAGGTGTATAATTTAAAACAGCTACCAAAGTCTCACAACGATGACTCGAAATGGACAGTTCTGTGGTTGAGCAGCAAGCACTCGGGCCTCACAGGAACAAAATTGCACATTCAACACGGGCCTTCCTCTACAGTGTATAATGTACGCAACAAAAATGGCAGTGTGTATATACAGTATATGTTGTAGCGGCTTCTTGACCAACCTTAGAGCCACTCGGGAAGATCAGAGTGGGTCCTAGGGTCGTAGTTTTGTGACACGCTTGGAGGCGATTGTAAACTAATACGCTGGGATCCAGAATGTATTTTGTATATTTATTACCAGACACTCGGCTATCACAGCGCAGCAAAGGAGATGGATAGAACCAGTTGGAAAATAAAGGGTGACTATAAAGGAATAAAAAAAAGTGGCGGTCAACAAAATTACAGCTACCCAGCCCTGACCTTCAACCAAAACTGCGTATCAGGTAAGTGCACGCTTTTACACCTTTCCACAGACAGACATGCACGCACACCTGCCCACGTGAGCCCCGCCCCTTCTGCACCAGATCAACGCACCCTCAACCACACAGTGCAGTCCCGGTCTCCTACATATATACTTACGACTAGTTTACATTACTGCTATTAAAAACTAAATTGTGATTTCTAGAAGGCAACTGAACAATAGTGTGTCCTTCAGTGCAAAGACTAAATTAAGAAGTGGACTCAGCTCCAGTCAAATGAAGCTCAAGAGGCTAGCAGTCATAGGAGCGAATTTGTGGCCCGATTTCCATATTAGAAATAGAAATTTATTTACCGTCAAAACAGAGAATAAAAAACTCCAGGCTCATGTAGAGTGGGTGGAGATGAACATTTAAAGACCAAAATGCTGAGACTCACTGCAGCAGTTACAGAGAGAGGAGCAGCAATTTTTCAATGTAAAGTCAATTGAAGCCAGAGTCGATGGAGTCAATTTGGAACGTGCAGGCTAGCGGTGTCTGTTTATTTATATATACAGTCTATGATACAAACCCATAGATGGCTTATAAACTGAACAGCCTTATTATAGAGAACTTGTACATATACTTGTGCATATTTAAGTTGGTATTTTGCTGCTTGTGTGTGCTTTCAACATATATTTTACAGAAAGTTAGTGGTAAATTTTGTGGTTTCTTTTGGTTGGAAGACACAACGACGACCAAGAAAATGGAATTCCACCAACATCAGACCACAGTGTAAAGCTTAAACATGGGCCACAGTGTTTCATTTTAGTGTGAAGAACTGCATAGTTTAGAGTCATTTTGTTGGAGAGGTTGAGGCGGGGTGACTGCAGAAGCCTTTGGATCCGAATGTTTGCTCAATAAAGCCTTGGTAAATCTTCCCCCACGTGTCTGTTTTCAGTCCCGTTGTGCTCAAGTGAATGTGCCTTGGTATAATTTGAGGGGATCACTTTCAACAGGCTGTTGTGTGAAGAGCCCAGCCATAGAAAGGTTCCATCCTCTCCACTTTTGTGAATGGCTGAAAATCCCCGTCCTGCCACAGCTGTTGCTAAGAAACCACTCATTCAAGGCTGCTGATCTTTCGATAGGTAAGAAAACACTTTGGAATAATGACTGCACCAGGAGTTAACAAACCAATAACGTGACATTTCAAAAAACAAGATGTCCCACATTAATGCTTTTGGATTTGTTTCCTTAATAGACCCCAGGATGCAAATAAAAGCGTGCAGGGACGTGTCTAATTCTGTGGCATTTAAGAGAACACAAATGGCTTTTACTAACTGCATTTAAACATCATAAGTGATTTTATGGACTGTCCAAATGCAGGACCTGTTTGGGTAAGAGGGTTAAAGGTCCCATTCTTAGTTTATTAAGCAATTCGTCAGCCATTACTTTGTTTACTCTTCACAATGAGGAACAAAACAAAATCCTTCTCTTGATGATAAAATTACTTTGGGCAATCCATTTTAAAAAGATGTAATGGACCTTCTGCCACTATGAGCAGGCCATATTTTAGTTCATCTGAGCAGTGATTACTCTGTTTTTAAATACACAATACTTCACTCAATGTAATCTATTTTTAATTTTTTGAAGTTTCTTTTCTTTCATTTGAGTCCTTGTCCAAACAGTGCATTGAGTGTTTTATACAAATATATTTTTATTTTTATAGCACATTGATTATGACAGAATAAGAAGTTATTTTAAGATTGGTGTTGGTTTAAGATTGGTACTGCTGTATGCGCATTGCCACTTGGTGTCATGGGTTCCTTCCTCAAATATCATATTCTCTGCATTCTCTGTGTAAGAGTGCACAAAGAGTGTAAGAGTGTCCATCTAAATTGATAGATAGATGTCCGTTTAAGGTCTAAATCCTTTCATTTGATCATGAAAATCTATATCCATAGAGAAAAAAAGTACAAAAAACAGCAACCATCAATCTAATGCAGTAATTGTAGCAGATGCTCTGTAAAATAACTATCACTGATGCTAATGAAGTTGTTTTTACCTATTCTTGTTGCATAGATAAGCTGTGTTTGTATTCTTGACTATATGAATCAGACCTTGAAGTAACAAAAGACTTAACCACTGTGTCTGAGCCCGCGATGTCCGACTTGAGTAAAGTTAGCTGAAAGGTACCTCCCTACACCCCTCCTCTCCACAGGCTGCTGCTCCCTCTCTCTGCTGCTCCTGAGGCACAGTTTGTGTCACACCTTCTGGCCTCACATCTCCATTCAGAAGAGCTCCAGGCCACTAGGCAGCCCATAACATGCATTTTAGCCTGCAGCGCCCTCATCAGAAGGACACGGCTCACTGGAAGTTGTATTTTGCATGACTGCCCGTTCCTGTGTATGTATTTGAGAGGCAGAGAGAGTGTGGTAACAACAGGTGAAAGGCTCCATGTGGTTTGCTGGAGGCGAGTTTCAGACTGTCACTTATGACCTTGGGCAAATCTATGCAGGGCTTAACACTCTATTCTCAACAAAATATGGATGCTGTTAACGTTTCATATGGTATTGGTGAAAAAATTTTTAAGATGAAAATACATAGAAGAAGCCATTTGACGTTGGAGGGACTGACGCTGATAGATTTGATTACTAAGTGTTGCTACTTAGTCAACGGAATGTTTAATTTGACTTTTGCGTGTTTTAAAGGTCACATATTTTGGAAAATTGCCTCTTACAAGCTTTTAGTCATGTATAATGTTGTTACCTCCTCAAAAAACATAACTGGGGTTGTGTTTTGTATCATTCATGTTTGAGTAACCCTTTATTCTACATTTCTAAAGCTATAAATGCTCTGTTCCACCTTGTGATGTCATCAAGGTGTAGTTTTCAAAGTAACAACTACCTTTTGTCTTTTGGTCGGTCTTTTGTGATTGGCAATTTCAGTGTTGAAATAATCCAGATGATTCCAGTGAAGGAGTATAGAGTTTAAAAACACAGTGGAGCACATACTGTATTATCACATGACATCACAAGGTGGAACAAAGTGTTTTCTGTTTGAGAGAAAAGCTCAGCCTAAATATGCAGAGTTTGTGTGTCAAACATGTGTGAATGAAAGAAAACACAAATCAAGGTATGTTTGTGATGAGGAAAATCAGCAGAAAATAGCCCAATATCGACCCTTTAAGTAGAATCCTTTACTGCCACATTACAAAATCCAACAAAAATGTCTCTTAACTATGTCTTAACTGCATTTAATTTATAATAATAATAATTTCCTGGTCTGCAGGACTGGGTGCACTTGGAGTAGACATCTATGGTTTGTTTCAAGATCCCATGAACCTGTGCTTGCCACTGGTGTAGTGGTTTATGGCATTGTGGGTTTGGCCTCCTGGCCATGTCCGGATGTCTCTACCCACTCTCTCCCTGTCTCATGCTACATCTGTCCTGCCCAATAAACACCAGAAAATCCAATTAAGCGAATTAAACAACAGCCAGTTGGGAGCACTGTGTCTATTTTTGCACTGTAGACTTTAGTTCATATCTGGATAAAAGGAGTTGACAGGCTATTTCCTAAACATGAACAGTGAATATACACTTTTGACATTTTTTTTTCTTCATAATTCACTGGTTGTAGCATTCTCAGGCTGTCATTAAGCATAAACATACTGTGTTTTGTGTATTATGTTGTAATCTATACATTTTACATACTTTTCCACTCGGCAGGTCCACCATTATTTTCCAATTTCTCATATTTGTGTGGTAACGGGTGGGAGCTTTCTCACTCAATATATTGATATTTCAGTTATAGTTTTCACGTTAACCTTCTCAAATTTGATTATGTGTAAATGCCACGTTAGCACAATCTTGTTTATGTAGCTCCATTATAGAGCTTTTTAATTTCAGCTCTGTTCGAACACATAATCTAGCAGCACTTCGTGTTGGAGGATAAAAATGGAATTTCCTCTTTGTTGTGCTTGATTAGTTCAGCTGATTGGTTGCCAATGGCCCAAATCACAGACAAATTGCACCAAACGGAGATTATTATCTTCATAAGGTCATTACCTCTAAATGTCAGCTTTTGCATACATAGATTACAGCCAGTCTTTTTAGCTAATACATTTAGATTAGTTTAAGTGATGAGTCCACATCTCACAGCCTTTGGAAATGAAAAAGCATTTTAGGATGGACAGTAATCATAACGTGTTAAATGACTCTGTGGTTTGTTAGTTTGATTCACTTGGGTACAGTTGGGGACTAAAGGTTGGACATGTAGTATGTTTATTTCAAACTTCATAATCATGATCTTTTTAGCCAGATAAGAAGGTAACATGTTCAAATAAAATCTTGCTTGTACTAATAACAATAAAATTCCGATTTATTCTTAATTACAAAAACATTAGATATTATGGCCTGTGTTTTGATTTGATGTTTTTGTACTCAGGACTATTATCCAATCAGAAAGCAGAATGTGTCTCACTTGGGCCAGTTACAACTAAACCCAGAACTCTCTGTGAGCTGAATTATCACTAAAGTAAACTCCAGCTCATGCAGCCCATCAGTGCAAAGCTACATACTTTACCTTAAAGCAGCCACCCCCTAATCAATAGCTTAGAAAATACTGCTGATTGTTGAGTTTTATTGTGTGAAAAATGTATATTTTATTAACATGAAATATTACTTTAGTCATTGACATAATTCAATAGTAGAAGACAACACTTTCTGGACACACATGGACTTTTGTGTCTTCATTATTCTGCTTCTCCTCATATGGTTCTCTCCACCGAACTCTCTCCCCTTGCAGGTAGCTACGTGCAGATCAGCAAATTAATTTTGTGAGAATACATTAGCATTAGCCTCCTCTGGCACTGCAGTGTGTGTGTGTATGCTTGTGTGTGTGAGTGTGAAAATGTGTGCAGGTGCGTGTGTAAATGTATATGTGTATGTGCACATGTGTGTGCGTGTATGCGTTTGTGTTTACCTGTGTGTGCATGCGTGTGCTTGTGTGTGTGTGTGTGCTTGTGTGTGTGCATACATGTGCTTGTGTGCGTGTGTGTGTGTGTGTGTGTGTGTGTGTGCGTGTGTGCGTGTGTGTGTGTGTGTGTGTGTGTGTGTGGGTGTGGGTGTGTGTGTGCCCAGACAAGATATCAAGGTGATAACAAGTGTGAATGTTGCACCACAGGGGGTGATTATAATTAGGACTCATTTTGGTTTAAGCGTGCACAAACACACAGGCCTGTTTCCTTTGACTCAGCTCATTCTGCATTTCTAATATGTTTGGCTGGAGGTGTGTGACTGAAACAGGTTCATGACATGACCTAGTGTTTCCTCCTTGGTTCAGCGGAATATTAATTCATTTTAAGGAAAGGAAGAAATCATTTTCTCTTCAATTTTTCACATCTTTGCTTTCACCAAAATGCAGATGATTACTTGGGTTGCATAGACAGTTTTTTTTAAATGCCAAAGTTTTGAATTCTGTTGAATGTCTGCCTTGAAATTATATTAAATAATTTAAGGGTACATTATGTAACTTTTCAGGTCCTCTTGTCTCCCTGCAATAGTTATTACTTTGATTGTTCAGATTATGGCAGCAAACTTTTTTTTTTTTTTAAATCTCAATTGAACCATGCAGGTCTGTGGAGAGGTGAGTCTACTGACAGTACAAATGCATGGGTGTTTTTTTTTTTTTTTAGCAGTACAAAACATGCTGAATGCCATACTGTGGAACATTCCAGGCATGAAGATAAGCAGGTTGAGGAGTCCCAACCACGAATGTATACTCATATTCACCCCAGCTATCCTGATATGAGTGCATGAAACCAGCCCAAGATGTTTCAAATGCATGGGCAGAGTAGTGAAGAGAGTAAGACAGGAGTAGATTGAAAAAAAGCGAAGGTGGAGATGAAGTGGAGAAGTCAGAGTGATGGAGAGAGTGAAAAAGATAGAGTGGGAAGAGAGGAGGGGGAATGAGCTGTGTTTATGTCTTTCTTTCTTTTCAATGATCAAAAGTCCTCAAGATGTCAGCTAGAAACAGAAAGCTGAATTGGTCCACAAATTTGTCATTTTAATCTCACGGCTTCAAGTCCTTTCAACTGACGACAAGCGTGCCTGCGTGTTTGAATATTTGCCACTGCTTTCAGATGACAGTGTAAAAAGATAGTTCACCACTGACAGTAACAGCACTGAACTTTCATATGAATAGGCCCGTAATTACAGAGATATAAACATGGACTAAATATGTACAAGCGTAATGGCAAATTCTACCACTGATACTTTGCAGTGACGTCTGGGGATGCTCTACATATTTGAGTGGGACACAAAACATCTGACCTGTTCTAGTTCCAGCTAAGTCAACTCTTTCTGGTCAGAATGTGTTAAAATAAAGATCAGATTAAAGTCTAACAAGAATCAGATAGAGCAGTGTGTACAGTTAGCACCACATCCCCAGGGAATGTTGATGAAGTCAGCTGCAAAATATTAATGAATTCTCACATTCCATCTAAATGAATTACAACATATAGGTGATTTATAATGTCACGCTATCACTAAACCTGTAGGAAAAGGGGAAGCACAGAGTGATGTGTCAGAACGACAATAAGAAAGAGGCAGAGGAATAAGAAGAGCAGAGTAAGTGATGGATGGGTGATGACAGTTGTGATGGAGGAGAGGAGGGACTGGGGGTCTGGATAGGACAGGGGATCTGGGGGTCTGGGGAGGGGGTGCAGGTGGAGACAGTGCACATTAGTTATTGTTTATCTGTGTACTTCTGCCTTGGTTTATGCATTGGTTTGGTCAAGGATTGAATTACAAATAGATAAAGACCATCTCAAAGGTCAAGTCGAAAGAAAGTATTTGTGTTGAATTTTAAAATCACTTCCCATTATTCAGTTTACCAAGGTTGCAATGTTACGTGTATTGCAGCATGTATGAAAGTATGAGAAAAAAATTATCTTTACTACTGCCCCATGATGGTAAATATGCACTGAGTTTCCCAACATCAAAGTACCACAGATAAAGAAAACCTCAAACATTTTACTGGTATTACAAAGGAAGAATACAAAATGACATAGAAAAGCAAAAGTGACAGAATTTAGCTTCTTTGCAGCGCCTTTGCAGCATGTTTGCTGATATCAGGGGTTTCCAACCTGCAGCTCGGGAGCTACCAGTTCCTCTCCACCCCCTTTCAAGTAGCTCACCAAAGGATTTCTGAACTACACGTATTGTCCTGAAGAACTCAAATTTGATTAATTAAATGCCAAAATCTATCATTTTGATGCCTGATTTTGTGCAGTCATAAATAATATTTTATGTTTTATCTAACCGTATCTCATCTAAGTCTTGCCATGGCTCTTAAGTATACTTTATTTCCTGTGACTGCTGAACTTAGTAGCTCTCTGGAATTTTTGTTTTGTAAAGGTAGCTCACCTGAGGAAAAAGGTTGGAGACCCCCGGCTTATTTGAACATTTTAACAATTGATGCTATAGAACAAGTACAGAAATGATGATCCAGTAAACCAGTGTCAGCAGTGTTGAAATACTTGAAGGTCCTATATTAAGCAAAATTTACTCTTGTGTTTTGTTTCATTCACCCATGTTTTAGTAATTCTTTATTAGTCTGTCTACATCGCCAATGCTCAAAATGCTCTGTTCCACCTGTAGCCGTAGTTTTAAGTTTAGGTGTTAACAGCTCTTTTTAACTTTAGTTCATGAGAGATTGGCATTTCCAGGGCTGAAATTATCCAGATGATTCTAGTTTTATATTGTTGATTCTAGATTTAAAAAAAACATAGTGGAGCTCTTCCTGTCTCACCACATGACAGAAGCATTTTCAGTTTGAGAGAAGAACTCAGCCTAAATATGCAGGGTTAGTGTGTTAAAAATGTGAATGAATCAAAACACAACTTTGTGAATGTTTGTGATGAGGAAACTACATTAAACTAGAGATCAGAAAGTAGCGTAACATGGGGCCAATAAATAACTGAATTATGAGCACTTTTCTTCCTCTGAGCAAGACCTCGTGGCAGGGTCTTCCAAAAAAGTTGTGTCCCTGATTTTTAGAGGACGGTGAACTTTGCTTTTCTCTCCTTGTTCACTCTGTCCACGCATACGCTCGTCTGGATGACTGCGCACCTCCTCCATCTCAACCTTGACAGAAGTGAGACAGAGCTCTTCCTTGACAAATGCTGTCCTATGTGGAAACTCTATCAGCGCCGACAGCACCACGGGGACACCTGCTTGGACTAGCAAGAATTTCACTTTGGATTCCAGACAACCGCTTACAAGCAGGTTTATACATAATGTCTACAGAATTTTCACTTGTTAAAACAGCTAAAGCACCTGTATTACGTTATTTTCTGGTTGGTGTTATAATGTTGTTTCCTCATCACAAACATCTGGAGTTATGTTTTGTTTTATTTACACATTAACACACAAACCCTGCAAGTTCTTCTCTCACACTGGAAACACCCTGTTCCACCTTATGATGTCATGTGGTGATACAGGAAGTGCTCCACTGTGTTTTAAACTCCACACACCTTCACTAGAACCATTTGGATAATTTCAGCCTTGAAATTGCCCATCTGTACAAAGCAAAATGTAAAAAGTAGATGTTAACTTAAAAACAGCTTCAGCTTCATGACATCATAAAGTGGGACAGAGTATTTTGATCTTTGGGGCTCTAGACAGACAATAATAATAATAAGGAAGATAAGGGATTACTCCGGCATGTGTGAATGAAACAAAACACAACTCTGGATATAACATTTTTGATGAAGAATCGACATTCTCTAATGGCTTAAAGCTCACAAGAATCCATTTTGCAATACATGACCTTAAAAGAAATGTATAAGATATAGTGAATCCTTCTTTGAACTTCAGATGGTGAGTTTGTCTGTTTGTCACTAACTTGATACAGATAAGAGACTGCTAATAAAGATTAAAGTTACCATCTCTTCAAGTTCATATGGGCAGGCCTGTCACCATAACACATTTTGAAGCATGATCTATTGAGATAAACAATAATATTGAAACTACTAGGGATATAACGATATTCAAATCTCTCGATACGATATTATCACGATATGCATCTCACTGTAAGATGTTTATTGCGATATTTTGGAGAGGCTGATATAATTGTAGATGGGACATTTTTTGCTTTTAAAATACCTTGACAAGATTTTGATGTGAATTATTCCTGTCAGAATCCCAAGAATTGAAATAAAAAACATAGTTCTTCATATTGTCTGCATTGAAATGAATCATGGGATATGTAGTTCCTGATGTATTGTGACAGTCCACAGTATTATTGTGAAACTTTTGACGATACCAAATAAATATCACGATATTTTGGTTATTGTTACGTCCCTAGAAAGTACTTTATGCCACTATCACAAGGCAGGATAAGTCCAGTAAACCAAATTTAAATGGACACTGTCATTAAAATGTCTGAGCTGCAACAAATATGTCAGAATTAACCAATAATTGGCCAAAACAGTTATTTATTCTGCTCTCTATAGCTCAAATCTTGTACTGTTACATAAAAATGCCAAAAATCTCCCAACTTTCATTAAAAAGGTGCCCATGATACACACTGAGCCACAAAATATATTGTTGATATTGTAATTATTGTGGCAGGCCTACAGATGGACGTGACTGACAGGTGGATTAGCCAATCAAATCTGTGTATCATTCGTTCATTAGTTTTTCAATATAAAACCAAAAATAAGAAAACAAACAAACAAAAAAAAAAAAAATGCTATTTTCTTCCTTGTTTGCCTCCAAAACCAAAATGAAAAAACAGATAATGATTTTTTTTTTTCAGTTTTTGATTTTGTGTAAGTAGCTCAAGCTAACATAATTTATATGTAACAAACTATATTGCAATAACAGTCTTTTTTTTTTTTTTTTTTTTTTTCTTATTGCTAAACTGTGGGTTAGTGGGCTTAAACTTTTATATACTGCCACTGCTCCATTACAGGTATACATTTCATAAGCCCAAATTTTACCTTGTGATTTCCCCATGCATCTTCCGCCATTTGCATCAACATCAATAGCTTTACAAGTGGACAACCTGTTCTATATGTTTCTATAAGGACGAATCAGTCTTCGAGCCTGAGAAGTAGTACATACGAGAGAGAGGCCACACTAACATTGTGTTGCGTGAATATCCCTCTTTCCTATAGTCCAATTACCTCACCGCTGATATCCACTCTGGTCAACAGCACGCCGTTTGCACCTTTTCTAATCAGAGCCACTTGAGCTGATAACCGGGCACACAGCAAGACATACCTCCCCTCTGACTCCTCTCTCCTCTCTCGCTTCATTCTTTCTCACCTCTTTCACTCCACTCTGTCTTTCCTATCTCTCTCTCTGTCTCCACGGTCTCTATATCCTCTCCCTTTCTCTCTCTCTCCTTCCTCTCAACCCATTCATTCACCGTCCACTCTCTTCTTAGCTTCCTTTCTCTGTGTCCTCTCTTTTTCTAGGCTCTCTCTTTCTCTCCCTCTTGTGTTTTATTGTCTGTGAATGTCTGTCTCCTCATTCTCTCCATTCCATCCCCTTCGCTCCCTTTCTCTCACTCTCATTTTACCCCCCTCTCACTCCTTTCTCTCTCATCACTCTCTCCTTTCATTCTCACGTCTTTCTCTTCTCCACTCCCCCTCGTTTTATTCTATGTCCCACTCCATCTCTCCACCCCCCCTTTCTCTCCTCTCTATCCACCCCCTCTCTCCCCCTATTTTTCTCTTCTCTCTACACCCCTCCCCCTCTTTCTCTCTCTCTCTACCCCCTCATCCCCTCTTTCTCTCCTCTCTCTCCATCCACCTCCCTCTCTTTCTCTCTCTCCATCCTCTCATCCCCCTCTTTCTTTCCTCTCTCTCCCCTCTTCCTCTCCCTCCACCTCTGTTCTCCTCTCTCTCTTCATTCCCCTCCCTACCCATTTTTCTCTCCTCTCTATCCACCCCCTCTCTCCCCCTATTTTTCTCCTCTCTCCACCCCTCCCTCTCTTTCCTTCTCTCTCTCTCTCCACCCTCTCATCCCCCTCTTTCTTTCCTCTCTCTCCCCTTCCTCCCTCTCTTCCTCTCCCTCTCTCTCCACCCCCTCCCTCCACCTCTGTTCTCCTCTCTCTCTTCATCCCCCTCCTGCCCCCTCTTTCTCTCCCTGTCTCTCCACCCCTCCCTTTCCCTTCTTTCTCTCCTCTTTCTCTTCATCCCCCTCCCTCCCCCTCTATCTCTCTCCTCTCTCTCTTCTGTGAGTCCCCCGTGCTCCCTCCAGGTACAAAGTGGTGAAATGACATTCCCGGCTCACACAGGACTCAACTGGGCGTGTGAAAAACTCATTTCTTCAGGAACACCTCATATTCCTCTCCGAGCTTCCCCGCGAGCCTCTTGACCTTGATCACACGGCTGTCAGGGGGGAGAAAAAATACCCCTCCCCTGGGTTCTCATTTAGGCTCCATCCACAACAGGCTTTTTTTTTTTTTTTTTTTTTACAGAATCTTCCTTTTTTGTCAGGGATTTACAGAGAGATTGAAGAACAGATATCGAACACAATACTTCCCTCTAAACAAGTAGTCGATTAAAGTCCTGTGCATCGATTCAAGGACTAAAAGGTTGTTACTTTAGACTGGTAAAAGCTCTCAAAGTTTAAGATAAGATAACTTTTATTAGTCCCACAGTAGGGAAATTAGAGTGTTGCAATGCTTAGCTCAAGAAAAGCAAAAGGAAAAAAAAAAGAAAAAGAAAACGGAACATGTAATCAAATCAAAATTAGGATAAATGCGTTAACTATGAAAACACTTAAAGATTTTTAATTGGTTGCAACCTGACTGCAAGACTGGCTCAGGATTGTGCAGAGTATGTCAGTGATGGAAAGAATAACATATCATCTTAAAGTGAAAGGGTATAAATACGATGAGCAATGGGAAAAGTGGAATGCATTCATAAATGACACCAGTAAAACAAAATAGTACTTTAAAGTGTCATTACCAAATAGGCCTTTAATCATAATCAATAAATCAATTAATCGTACGATAACTTTTAATGAGCTCGATAACTTTTTCAGCCGCGATAAATTCTATTTGCATGCTTGTTTGTTTTCCTTGTCTCTCTCTCGCTCTCAAATACACTGAATGTTAAAAGGCTTCTTTTAAAAAGCGTAATGATTAGTGATGGGTGAATGGAGCCTCGTGAAGCATTGACACCTCAGTCGCAATATTGTCTGGTTTGACGTGTCTGAGGCCTTGGAGAAACACTGACCTCCACTGACACTGACAAATTTAAGAATAAGACAATACTTGTGTGCAGAGCATACGCCATACCTAACAACAACAATTATAATGATGATTTAAAATAATATGTGAAGAGCAACATAACATAGCATGCTGTAAATAAGAAAATAGGTTACCTTGTTAGGTGGAATTAGATCAAAGTGATCCCAAACCATGGATGGCTTTTTTCCACTTGTAGATGCCACTGGAATTGAAACAAATGCCAAAAGTCACCAAAATCACCACTAACGTCACACAATACTCCTCACTACCCAACATTTTTAAGAAATATTGGTGCATCTTTTATACTGTAGCTGTTCAGAGTGGACCATTCGCTGAGCCAATGAAATGCTTCAATACACTGAAGCGATTGACACGCAGAGCGAAGCAGTAGGGGGAGGGACCGACACTTCGACACTTTGGTCACGTGAGCGGCTGCTGCGAGACGAGCTCTGAGGCAGTGCTCCGAAGCAATTTGTTTAAGAAGGAAGGAGACGTGCTCCGGATCTCTGTCTCATTTGCCCATCACTAGTAATGATGCTTGAACCAACACAGCGGATGCGCGAGTAGCCTGAGTGCAGAAAGCACCGCTGTCTGTGCGGCTAACATGAAGCTGCAACACAAGCTAGCACCGCTGTCAAAGTGACAAAACAGTTCATCACCGTGTGCCAAAACAAGTCACAATGCCAAATCAACAGCCACATGCATCAAATTCAGCGAGTGCGCAAATGACGAGAAGAAATGTCTCAAACCTCAGCAGCTGACATACACCCATACCCGATCGACACCACTAGCCCGAGAACCCGAAATACACCGAAATCCCACAAGACACTGACACAATACCAGACAGGACAGAGGCTCCCTCATAGAGAAAGAGGATCCCGTGTCGTGGGTTAATATGAACATTTAAAACCAAAGTGACGAGGGTCACAGCAGCAGCCACAGAAAGAGAGGCCTCAATATTCCAATGTAAGTCAATGACTAAAATAACTTTTAAGGGCAATTTTGTTACAGAGACTTAATAATCCATTTTATTTAATGCTTTGGTTGTGTTTGATTCAGCAATGGTTGATTCAAGTGCATTTTTGTTAACAACTTCTTGCTGTAAGCCAGACTACATTAGGCTGTTCTTATGTTAACAGATCTGTTTTATTTAGGCCTATTGTTTTTGTTTGTCCTACAGTTCCTGTGTTAAATGTTCTTTAGAAAGTCAAGTTTATTGATCTTTGAAAGGGTGTATTTGTATTTTTATTCCATGGTCATTATATTAGTTGAAATTGGTTTCAAAATGTCAATACTATTGTTTATCGGAATAAATTCTTGGTCAATTAATCGTCCAGCAAAATCTGTTATCGTTACAGGCCTATTACCGAATGCATGTTTAAATAAGAACTTGTAACTAAAGACTGTTGATACATTGTTTTTGATTTATATTGTTTTTGTATGTTTTTGAAATGTTACCAAAAAACAATAAAAACACAGTTACAAAAAACAAAAACAAACAAAAAAACACCTAGTATACAGTGAAGTACTAGAGAACAGTCTCTTCATCAGTTAAAAGGCAGTGTAAATTCTGCTGTGGTCCATTATAAATACTTGCTAATGCTAATAAATAATAATAATAAATCATTTGGTCGACTAAGACACCAGTGACCAATGAACTGCCTAAAAGACTAAAAGCGTATAGGTCTAATTCCTGAAAATGTTCTCTTCCACATGAACCACAGTCATTGCAGTGCCTGGTGTTGGAAATACACATTGTCCGAGTTGTTTGCTCTGGTCTAGACGTTCAAGGTTCCTGTCTCTCAGCTCACAACAGTACATTTGTCTCCAGAGCTTTTAGTTGGACTGATGGGGCATTATTAATTGATGATTCAGAGGCTATAGTCTGTCAAAACAATTCAAACTAGTCTTTGCTTTGACATGAGTAACAAGTGAATTTTCAAAGCACATTTACAAGTCAATTCAACAGTGACCTTGTGTATTATATGTGTTATACTGCACAGTTGTCATTGTATTTGTTGGATTACTTAGATATGTGGTATTTTAAAAGTTTCTGCACATTTTTACACCAAACGTTGTTGTGGGGGGATATTTTGCTCTAAAACAAACAAGTGTTTCTATTCATCAAGATGAAATACTGAAGTGAAGTAAAGAAGTGAAGTAAAGAAAATAATCTAAAAGGAAAATAATTGTAAATCCACCTCCACTGCACACAATTATGAATGAATAAAAAATAAACAATATCTATATCTATCTAAAATGATTATGCCAAAGTTCTTAAAGGTGCATTGTGTAACTTTTCTGCTGGAGGGTCCATCTAATGCTCTTCATGTTATTGCTTTGTCTGGAATGTTTCACAGTACGGCATTTAGGGATGGGCATGATTAGTCGATTAATCGATAATTGATCATTAAGAATTTCATCGATTACGTTCATTTTCATTGACAATCTGAATGTAGGTTGCTGTGCGTAGCGTGACTAAACAGGAGTCTGTACATGTAGCTCTCTGCACTCAGAAGGAGCGAGCAGACACGGTCGATCAGTCTGCAACGTGCCAAAGCACAAATGCCTATTTAACGATGACTTGTACAAAAAATTCCACGCTTTCCATTCTGGTTGGGACAAGTGTGAGGCCATGTGCACAGTGTACAAAGCAAGCACATATATTTTGGTGTCCAGTGGGAAAAAGCTCACCAGGAAACCGAAAACATGAAAAAGCTTTGCCAGGTGAGATTAGCGAAATGTCGATGACGAGTCCCCACCTCCCACCCCCGTACAGTGTCCTGGTTTTGACAAACGCAAATATGGTCACACTAACCTATATTCCAATGAGTCATGTCGCATCAGCACACAAGAGCTGTTTTTTTTCCTTCGCTTAGTTTATGCAAATTAGCCATGCGGTTTAAGTTTCGTTTCTGTGAGAGTTGCACAAAGCTTATAATGTCAAATGGGCTGATGTGGCTCTAGAGTGGTTACGGTTTATATGTTGTAAAGTTGAATTTATTTATGCAGATTAGTAGTGCAGATATAATAATGATGATCAATTTTCATATAAAAAACGTTAATGATTAATCGATAATTGATCGTTAATTCTCCCGACGATCGATTAAGAAAATTTAATCGAATGCCCATCCCTAATGGCATTAAACCTTTCCATCAGCAAGACCAAAATGGACAAAGTTACAGGTCAGATCTGTGGAGAGGTGACCCCATTCAAAGTAAGAATGCCTGTTTTTCTGGGTATTTTTGAGCTATACAACAAAATCTAGACATGTTTAAAATCATACTGTGGAACATTCCAGGCAGAGCAGTGACATCTCCATAGAAACAAGAAGGTGACAGAGCCCTAACCAAAAAGTTACATTGTGCACCTTTAAACATATTTTAGATATCATTATAAAAGCATTCTTCTCAAAGGTACACACATAGATGGCTTGGTAGAAGTGCTGGGGAAAAACAACAACAACAACAACAAAAACGCTGTGTTGGTATAATACAGTGGCTTGTAATGGGCAGAATATGGCAGAGGGAGCGGACACAGAGCTGCTGGGAGGAAACAGGGGCTGGTGGGGAGCTGCCTGTGAAGAGACTATCAAACAGACAGAGACAAATGGTCAGAGCAGAGGACAATACTGCCTCAGGCACATAGGGGGCAGTGTCACTCTGTCAGAGCTCTGGAGATAGATGGGAGAGGAAGACTGCCAGTTAGAGTAGAATCTTCAGAGGAGTGTGTGAATGAAAGAGGCCATTCTTATTTGCACGGAAAAAGTCATGTTAACATTTAAGAAACAATACATTACTAACAAAAGAATATTAAGAAAAGAATAACAAGAAAACAAAAACATGTCTGCCCAATCCTTTGTTAGTCCAGAAATATACACAAGGTTTTGATAGTTATCTGGATATTGTGTCATGACATTTGAAGGGGCTTTTAATTATATATATGAGTGCCTCAGATTCTGTGCCGTCACCTCCACACGACACTGAAGAATATTTATGGCCTTTCACATGACTAATTTACACATCATTTACACAGTGCATGTCTTCCTTCCATGACTCATTTTCTACTGCAAAATATGTTGTATGTATGTTAAATTTGTACTTTGAGATTTCTCTGCAGTGCATACCTGACTAAACTACTTCCTGATGGTCTTCCTTAGTGCATAATATTTGTAGTCATCCTCATTGGTCTATTACAAACTGATTCTGATATTAGATGTAAAACTCAGACAGTCAACGGAAACAATTTACCTATTCAGCAGGTCAATTTTTTGTAAATATTTGTATATGCGTAGGTGCGCTCTCTGAGGCGTCCACAGCTATACACTCCTCCCTGATCGCTGACTGCACATTTGAAGCCTTTTCATGTGGACACAGAAGAACCAAAGAAAGAAAAACAGATACTAATCAGAAATATTCAAGATTTCAAAACTCAAAAGTAAAAAATAAAAAAATAAAAACGACTTCACCAAAATTCTCCCCTGAAAAACACCTGATTGATTACAGATTACAATTTGCAAATAACTTGTTGCGGGTATGTTTACAATTGAAGATAAGTTAAACAATAGAAACAGACTGCGAAGATAAGGTGGTAAGAGTGCAAATTCTGTACAAAATGGACTTCAAAAAAAGACTACATCTAACTAGTATCAACAGCACACACGACACGTGACATAAACTCCGCCAGAGCTCTATAAACTCACAGATGCAACATAATCCCATTCGTGAACACTTTACAGCTCTCATTTATAGCCTCTATTTGACATCACGATGACAATAATAGACGTTTACATGGCAGCGCCTTGCATTTTCCTTTGTTCCCTTCTCCCAGCTGGTGCAGTGACATCATGGTGACGCTTATAGCTTACATATTGTTAATACTGTTTTGAAATACAGGGGATTATGATGATTTCTTTGAACAGAATGTCCAAGTATAGAGGCCATTCATCACTTATCCTTGGTGTTTCAGACCATGTACTGCCAGTAAATGGTGTTTAATTCATTTTTATATTAACGTATGTGTTCTATGTGTATAAAACTGAATGTATCGTCTTGGTCCTTGCTCTGACCATCTGTCTCCACACTTGCCCCTTCCACTGTTCTTCTAATGTCTCCTTCACCTTTCCACCTAACCTCAAAAGCATGTGGTGTATTTGACTACAGCTGTCTTTGTTGTACTTCATACATACATATATTTAAAGGTGCATATGCTCACAGGCCTGGAGCTCAGATCAGATGTTAGGAAAGATCTAATGGAGAGTCTCGATAACACAGATGTCCCAACAGCTGATCTCATTCAACCTAACCGCCAGCAGCACCTACACATGGTTCTGTGTCTTTGGGCTTTGTGAAGGGGTTAATGGGGTGTGGCATTAAGCAGGTGGTGTACCCTCCAACAGAAAAAATACACAGTGTACCTTTGACGAAATAATGAGGTTTGTTTTTTAACTTATTTATAACCACCAAAGTTTAACGTGTAGTGATTAGCAAAGAAAATAATTGGTAAAAGGGCAGCTGTTCATTTGATTTAATTTTTTTATTCATTCATACAGTGCAGTGAATTCCCCAAGTTGATTTAACTGGTTTTCCTGGAATCCCAAAGCATGGACAACATATTTGAAATTTACCGTGTGACCAAAATGCATAACAAGCATTATTTGACTTGATAAAAAAATGTCAGGATGCAAACCAAAGTGAAAAGCATGCAGATTGTTGTTTTCTCGGCTGTCGTTGTTCTTTTGGAAACTGTCACCAAAGTCATTACGGTCCATCCTCTAGGCTTCTGAGGAACAAATGGTAAATAGAGTGTGTTCATTTCACAGTTACATGCTAATGGCGTTAAGCCAGATAGCTCCAAAGGCTGGTGCCACTGGGAACAATTCAGAATGCAGTGTTATGTTACATGCACACGCACTGTTTGACAACCATTGTATACATGAAAATACAATTCAGCATCACTGTAAACGCTAACCACAAGGGGACAATGTGACTGGCGCTGTGGGTGGATTAGGACTAGGGAGGTTTCCTTACACTGACAGTGATGTGTAAGTACTGTGTCGCATCAATGGACTGCAATCAACTCTGGACAGCATTGACATAAAGTATCATCAAATAGAAAAAGCAGGTGGTTGGACTCTGTTCAAGCAATTATAGAAAATTGAGGGTGATTCGTATAGAACGAATAGCCAGTTATTTACACTGACTGACACTGGTACACTTACATTTACTTCACCAATTGGACTGAAGGTTAAACGAGATGTATTATGCAACAATGACGTTTAACCATGCGTGTTTCCCCTTCTCATTTGCGTATGTATTTTGAGTGATTCATGCCTGTTTCAGTAATCTTAATTCTCCGACAATCATGACGCCATTGCTCTGAAAATGACTGGTTTCCCCCTGGCCACCGTTCTCTACTTTCTCTACTTTCTCTATTCTCACTGTTCTTTCCTTTTTTCTTCTTAAAAGGTAATACATGAACAATTCATCTGCGTCACCAATTTTGCACAAATGCCAAAAAATATAAAAAAATCCACTGCTTGCTATTATGATCTGTTTTTGACTACAGTATGACTGGTGTGAGAGTGCTGGTGCTGGTCGGAGGGGTTAGTGGCACAGATTGGCAGCATTGTGGTTACAAAAGTAGCTTTCAATCATAAGGTTTGAAATGAATACATAATGTAATGTACTGCACACTAGGTGTCATGAAATGTGCTATATAAATCCAATGGATCATTATTATCTGTAGATATCAGCGTGGTCTGTCAGCATTGTAGCACTTTGTTGTGATGATACTGATGCATAAATGAGCAAGTGGAAATCAGTCCCACCATTTTTAGCCAGTGTCCTGATGATCTGAACTACCCATTGATTTGAGCTACCTAATGCTACTGCACATACGCACAACCCCAAGCGCTGTTTCAGTTTAAATGCCATCGATTCAAGCTCCTGTGACAGAAGTGGAGTAACAAGTAGCATTTTAAAAGTGTATTGGTTTTATTGTATGTTTGGACCAGTTAAGCATGTAAGCATCGATATGTGCGCGTTAGATTTGTGGCAGAATACCTACGTCGGATGATAGAATAGTTTAGAATAGTTTGGATTTAATATTTTATTTCATCATTATCATTTTCATTGCATCACATTATATTTTGTTTCCATGTGTACAAAATGTTGTAACTTTGTTTAGAAAGGTGCTGTATAAATAAAATACCATTATATGAGAATAGGAAATTCACACTCTAGCCCAATGATTCTTAACCATAGGGCCGGGACCCAAAGTAGGGCCGGGACCACCTCCTCGGGGCCCCACAATCAGTACAATATAATGCATTTAATATGAGATAGGGCCCCAGGTTACTTTGTTCAGAAAAGGTTGATTGAAATGGTTAAGAACCCCTGCTCTATCCTATGATATTAGCATTAAATGTTATATATCGCTATATATCGCTAAATATGTTATTTAACGTAAGGTTTCAGTGTTTCCAGTAATTTCTTTCTTTTAAATAGTGGGAGCCTTATTTGATAAAAGATATAGGCCTGTCAAACTGAGCTCTATCCAAATTCATATAAATGAGTGAATAATGGTGATTCTACAGTGGGAGCATTATTTGATGGCTTAACTGGCCTGTCGATATGTGCTCCCTTTAATCAGAGCCCTATTTGAGTAGAACACAGCTGTTGAAATATGCATATTCATATAAATTAGTTGAAATTTTACATAACTAGGGTATGTGTGTGCAGCATCAAACCCTCGTCTCTAATCCAAAGAAATATGTTGTAAAACTGGGGAGGTTAGGTTTATTGGATCTATACTACTGTAAACGGAAAAAACATAACGTAGCTTATTTCGATGGGGTAGCGTGAATCAATAGACATAACTGTCTATTTAAACTGCTTGCAGCATTTAACTGGGCAGCCCATTTCAATAGAACACCGGAAGTCAGCAGATTTGCTTCTTTGAGGAAATTAGTTTAGATCAATATTGTAATTTAAAACAGCCGAAATATACAATTATCTGTCTCAGTATGTTTATGTTCCTAATTTATTTAGGGTTCAGGTTAGTGGCAAGGTGGGATATTCAAATAAAAAAGAGAACAATGCAAACTCCTTACAGTCAGGAAATCACACTGTGACCCTTCCACTTGTGAAGTAATAGCACTATGTCCTATTGCATGTCTTTATATAAAACACATCCAGGACTTCTACAGTAAAAGTTGTCATTGAGGTATTGTAATCTCATGCACATTGTGTTAGTCTTTGTCCTTGATGTGATGGACAGGGATTAGAGAGATCAGGCTCAGATGAGGGAGTCTGATGACATTACACCAGTATGTCTGCATGTGCATGAGTGTGTGCGTGTGTGCATGTGTGTGTGTATGTGTACTGTGTCCTCAGGGACAATTACATGGTGAAAAGTAATAGGCTGTCTTTGTCTTCCACTGTCCTTAGGTAGGGCTTTGGTTATCTCACCGTATATCACAAACCATGCTGAAAGTATGATTACAAATTAAGCAGAGAAGCAAGAACAAAGTAGATTAACAGATAGGGTCAAGTGTTGCCATTGAATTATTATCTTAGTCGTTATCTTAAAAAGATGATCTTTCCATGGTAAATCGAGGAGTTTTTTTCTTTTTTTCCGTTCAAATTTTAGGTATTTAGGAAGTTAAATAGTTAGTTAGAAGATGAAATGGGATGTGGCAAATTTGATTCTTTTAGAGGACTTAAATCTATCTGGCCTCTGTGCAGTGTTGTTAAAGTAGCTCTTTGAGGGAAAAAGCCTCCAGTGTAATTGTAAAGCAATTTTATCAATCGCAAACATGGAAGAAGTGCTGGGGCATTGTTAACAGTCTAAAAGTCATTAGCATAAACTCATCCTTACAAAGAATTACAGTGTTAGGAATGAGTAAGGAAAGTGAGAAAGGAGTTTGGGCCAGAACTAATAGTTGTGCCTAGTTCTGCCTTTCACGGTTCTAAAAATTGCATAAATTATAGTGTCAACCACATAATTACCTAATAACAGTGATCAAATTGTTTTCTTGGTTGTGCTTGCTGTATAAGACTAGGGTAAGAGAGTGACAATTAAAAAAGCAATAAAACTAATATAAACTCTGCTCATTTATTAATAAAAATAGATATTTATTATTATTACAATTTTATTATTTACTTATCAATGACAACTTTAAAGGGCCTATATTATGCTATCTGGTTTATGCTGCAATGTTATGTCCTCGTGAAAAATATACTTCGAGTTGTGTGTGTCTCAAATAGAAAACACTGTATTCCACCTTGTGATGTCATGTCTTAATGGAAGGGCTCCACTGTGTTTTTAATCTCCTTCCACCATCAGTAGAAGAATTTGGATCATTTCAGACCTGGAATTGCCAATCTCTACTGAACTAATGGTAGCTGATACATTGAAAATGTCCATGTCTTGACATCACAAGGTGGAATAGAGCATTTTGAGCACAACTCCAGGTATGTTTTTGATGAAGTCACACCACTCTAACATGTTTTAAAGCTCATTTACTTTTCTTAAACAGAAGAAAGTTTTGAAACAAAGACGACAAATGGCTATAGAGAGATAAGTGCTAAAAGATTGGCCTGTAGATTGGACACAGGAGAGCTAGTGAAGATTAAATCAGGGGACAAGGTGAGAGGGTATAAGATCTCAGCTGCACTATTAGACAGAGAGATAGAGTGAAAACAGGCCAACAGCACCCCCACGATTGAATTGAAGGACAAGATCGAGGGGTGTCAAATGGCATTATTAAAGACAGATAAATACTGATGGATGGCCCAGATAGCTATACACAATGGATAAATAGATAGGTAATGGGGAGGCCAGTGAAGTGGGAGATAGGGAGGGGAAGGGTTGAGGGTCAGTGGAGATACAGTGAACAGGGGGTGAATGAAAAGATGACAGGAGAGGAGAAAAAATGAGAAAATGACAGAGCGACCAGTAAAAAGTAGAGCAAAAATGAGAAGAAAATGGGGTTGGAAAGGTGCGAATTGAAGGGTGATATAAAAAATAGAAGAGTGAAGGGAGAGTGTAGGGAAAAACCCGGAGAAGCGAATGACACACTGTTCGATTATGGACAAAAGCATCAAATGAATAATGGAAATGATAAACCACTATTGAAATAAATACACATTGCAAGAATACGATTTGATGACACTGTAATCTTTAAAGGTCCTATATTGTGCAAAATTGAGTCTTGTGAGCTTTAGGACATGTTTCACTGTTGTTACTTCCTGAAAAACATACCAGGATTTGTGTTTTGTTTCATTCACACATGTTTGAGTGACCCTTTATTATAATGTCTGTTTACATCTCCAAAGCTCAAAATGCTCTGTGAAGCTGTAGTTTTCAAGTTAACAGCTACTTTTACTTTTAGATCATTAGAGTTCGGCAATTCCAGGGCTGAAATCATCCAAATGATTCAAATTCTAATGAAGTGGTGTACGGAGTTTAAAAACACACTGAAGCACTTCATGTATTCCCACATTTCATCACAAGGTGGGACAGAGTTTGAAAGAAGAACTCAGCCTAAATATGCAGGGTTTGTGTGTTAAACAAAACACAACTCCAGGTCTGTTTGTTAGGGAAGGCGAGAGGGGTCACAACAAACGCAAACGCCGCAAGCCGCAACAAATACAAATGCAACAACACAACAAAAAGCCACAACAAACCAAAAAAAAAAAAAAAAAGCCACAACACACCACAAAAAGCCACAACCGAAATGACCGCGGGACTCTATTTTAATGCAAACAACGCAACAAATACAAATGCCACAACACAAATGCAAATGCCGCAACACATTAAAAAGCCACAACACATTAAAAAGCCACAACGGAAGTGACCACGGGACTCTATTTCCCGACGGACGGGAGCTGCAAGTGAAGAAGAAGAACTACAACATGAAACGAATAATCATAAAACAATAAATTACTTTTACTTACGTTTCCAACTTCTCCATTCCTTTACTTTTCACGTTGTAGTTCTTCTTCTTCACTTGCCACTTGATCGGTCCGTCGGAAAATAGAGTCCTGCGGTTATTTCCGTTGTGGCTTTTTGATGTGTTGTGGCTTTTTAATGTGTTGCAGCATTTGCATTTGTGTTGTGGCGTTTGTATTTGTTGCGGCGTTTGCATTAAAATAGAGTTCTGCGGTCATTTCCGTTATGGCTTTTTTTGGTGTGTTGTGGCTTTTTGTGTTTGTGTTTGTACTTTTTGCGGCGTTTGCGTTTGTTGTGATCCCTCTCGGCTTCCGTAGTTTGTGATGAGGAAACAGCATTATAACATAGATCAGAAATTGGTGTAATGTGGGTCCTTTAACTTTCCAATTTAGAAAGATCTAGGCACCAAAGACCTTTGAGCAGACCATTTAGCAGACCATTTTCCAAGGTTCACATAAAATGATTACAAGGATTAATTTTTACTGTTGCAATACATGAGAAACAGAGTTCATTTTAAATGGTCCGCCCTGAGTGAGAAACTTAAGTTATTTCTCACTTACCTTATGAATTCAGAGCACGCTAAGACTTTACCACACTTTTCACACCCTTCAGAGACCAGAGGCGGTTACTGTACTGCAAATACCAAGTAGCATGTTAACAGCAGAGTATATCAGTGAATATAAGTTATGGATGCCATAACCTATATAGCACCTAATTAATCTGTATTGTGTATAATGGCATTACAGTAAAACACATTACTCTCACTCACTGTTGTATGACGGTATGCATTGCTGTATAGAGATTAGTACATTATGTTGAACCTGCAGGGGAGACATAATTACAATAAAATGTAGGGCGGTTTAAAATGAAGGGTGTGGAAGTCAAGATAAGAAATTCATAGAAAAGAAGACCTAAAATAGCTCTGTAATAATGTCTGCTTTATGGGGTGAAGACTGTGCATGTCCTTGTACTGGATTAGCTGAATTAGGAGTAGCTCTTAGACCTCATTACCCCATTTCAGAAAATAGGAGAATGGGCTATTTTAAACAGCCTGTGGAAGCTTTCTCATATTTCATGTGTAAATAATTGTCAGTGTATCACAATTTTAAATGGACAGTGGTGGTCTAATTATTTCAATGCCATCACTTATTTAATTTAATGAAAATAAAGGTAATATGAAGTCCATTATTGCTTAGCACTTACAATTTCAGCTCACAGTCTCCAAGTTAAAAGAATTATTATAATAACTCAAATATTAGTGTATTTCCTCAGTTATTCAGGTATGTTTTATACAAAAGAACATTTTATTCTATTTCCAAGAACTGAGTTTGAACTAAATAAGCCACTTGGAAGAGGCTACTTGATGAGTGGTGAAACATTTTCACTCTTAAGTGTTGGTACAGTTTACCAAATAAAATGTTCTTCTCTGTAATTATTAATTTAAATGCATTATTTTGTCTCGATACGTAAATGCGTAAATTCAGTTTCATATTTTACTAGATTTTTACATACAGTAATTTTCGTGAGAAAATGATTTAAATTGTGCTATAGATTTGCTCACATTACATCTTCAGAGACTCACAAATTGCATAGCTTTTCTCCTTTCAACATTGTAAGCAAGAATTGTTTACTCTTTTCTTTCTAAGCTTCTTCTTCTTTTCAATCTGCTCTGTTACATCTCCATCTCGTCCCTACAGATTCCTTGACATAGGAGCTAAAGCACTCATTGATTCCCTCTAAACAAACACACATATGTAGTCAGAGCAGGATCACAGCACTGGGATCACTGTTCACAGGCTAATGGTCCAACAGTGGACAGTGTGGGACAAATTGAATGACTCAATCTTCATTCTCCAATATCTCAGGTCAGATGGGACATACTAGCTTTTAGGACAAGATCTCATTCACAAAACACAAACTGCTAAATAAACTCTTCCATTGATTCTTTAGGTAGTTGAACAGTATGGAGCAAATGCATTACAAAAGATGTGAACTAGTTTCATTTAGTCTCACATACTGTAGGTCTAGCTCGGACAAACAGACAGCTCAGAGTGGAGTGCAGGGATCGATTCATGGTCCTTTGTATCTATATTTGTACAATAGAGGAGTTTACAACTGAATGGATTTGTATTTTCACAACTATATGTCACCAAAGTATAACAATCAGTGCCTTTAAAGCCAGCTGCTGTGCTTGCTGCTTCTGCATTGACTTATTGAGTGTGTGTGTATATATATATATATATATATATATATATATATATATATATATATATATATATATATATATATATATATATATATATATATATATATATATATATAATGATGGCAATGGCATAAAGGTATAGATGTCTTATCTCATTTTATAGTTTCATTAATGGAAACTGTAAGCGTCCAATTATTTACCAACTTTCTAAAATACAAAAGGTGTTAACCTATCATTACCAATGATATGTTCAGAGATATAATGTGATAATGAGATTAGTTTTAAAGAACATGAAGGAGCAGGCTGGATGTGTCCAGTTGGTCCCTCAGGACAGTGACATAGATATGCAGCCAACTGTTAAATACACAGTATCCTTGGCTCTTTACATAGAGGCTGAATACTTTTACCTGGGGACAATCAGTGATTGAGAAGTAGCTTCTGACCATCTGTGTGTTATTGAACATGTGAAGATTGTGGAAATCCCCAGACAGCAATTCAAAGAGTGTAAGTTTGCCATACATCTTGTGAAATGTTCGTTGTTACTTGGATTTGTACTTTCTGTCCTCTAATAATTGCCTTGAAGGGAGTAGTAGGGTTCTATGGTTGTTATTGTTCAAAACACGTATATAAAACCATATGGCTTACAATTCTTGAATCAGTCATTAAAAATTCACACAGGGCATTTTACTTTACTTCTTTTTCAAATGGTTTGGGATGGGAAATCACACAGAATATGTGTAATGTAATCAAATGGATAATATTTGTAAATTCACCTAAATTCAGTTTGTGCTCAGCTGCTTTGGACTACTCTTAGTAAGAGCAGTGACAACATTAGCATTATATCTTTAAGGGCCTGTCAGTAAATGCTGTTGAATCATTCACTTGTGAATCACTCTTGTTTGTGCCCATTATGGGAGACTTTCATCACCAGCTTTTTCTACACACATTTAACTGCACAGTTAGATGTATGCATTATCAGTCTGCTTGTTATTATTTTTTTAATAGAACTTCAGTGCACATAATAAGAGGGTTGTACATGTTGCTGTGTGGTGAGATATATGATTTGTTTCCCTATAGATAAAGGTCAGAATAACTTCAACTTGTCAGTGAATGGAACTTTCCAGCCCTGTGGCTCCAGTCTCACCTTAAAACCTTCCCCTGACTTCCCACAATTCATCTGACATTTATATTGATTGAATGAATCAGGCCTTCCAGAGCTGACTGACTTCAAGGCGATGTATTACTCAACCTGTTTCATTTCTGAGGGATACAAGATCAAATGTCTCATTTCCTTTTCATGAGGTTAGTTTAGAATAAGGTTAGTTTTAATATTTAAGGCAATTGATGAAATAACCTTGTATTGCTTTGGGTCAGGCCTACAAAAAGTGACCAGTGCAGGTCAAAAAAAAAAAAAAAAGATGAATTGTCTGAATACAGTCTGCAATGCTGTGATGTTGAGGATGGTGGGCGAGCATTGATACATACTGAACTACAGCCACCTAACACATCACAACATGATTTTCCCCTCAAGTTTCACAAGTTTTTCTCTTTCCCAAACTGGCCACTTGCACTGACTGTGAGTATTTTGAAGATCTTGTTGCCGTTTGACATAGTGGTTTGTCCATACTTTGAGCACTTACTGCATTAGGGAGTCCTTGCCTCATCTACCTGCGGATAGTTAAAGCTCTTATGTATGTCCCTGTCTGTAGTTGTGCCTTATATAATCACTTCCACTCACTCATGGGAGAAGGCTGATTAAGGATTTGTCATGTTTGCCACAGGCGCTAACACAGAGACACATGGAGGAGACACAGACAGGGATTGACAGGAATGAGTAACAAATTAATCCTGCAATATGGGCACAAACGCCCATCAAGAATTTGGACAGAAGGATGTCTAGACAAGCTTGGATGCTGCCAAAGACCAGAGCAATATTGGAAAAAATAAACTTCTTACCTGACATAAGTAGTAGTTTGGTGTTTAGTGGATTCTGTAAAAATCCAGCTGCTTCACAATTTTTTGTAGTTTTTTTCCACTTTCTATGTGTAAGCAGCCTTATTTTTTTTATTTTATATTATTATTATTATTATTATTATTATTATTATTTATTTTATTTTTTTTTATTTTTTACGCAAATGGAGCATACGTCTCTGATTGATTAATCCAACTGTCAATCACGCCCTCTGAAATCATGGAGAAAGATCCAGATCCACTTTGACTTTTTTGTCAGTGTGTGTGATTCTGACTTAGCCTGATTCATCCGCTGGTTTCGCATCGTTTCACTTTGTAGAAACCGTCTGACCTCGCAGTGTTAGAATTTGTTTGCTTGACAGTAGGTGGGTACTTTTTATCATTTAACCAATCGGTGTTATTTGGTAGTCAGTTGTGTAATGCACCACAAACAGGGTTAACTGGTATATTAAGCTTTCCCCAAATCCCGGTGGAGGATGAGCAATAATGTCTTTCCCCTTGATGAAATTCACCAAACATTCTCTTTATTCCTGGTTTAAATCCTCGATATCGGGAATCATTGACAACCCTGAATATATGGCTTTTCGCTGATTGGCTGGTGCCCGAACTTGCACAGGGGTTTTTGCGAACCGTCTATTGTATTTTGATTCCTGACCAAAACGCTGGAGAGAAATTAAATTGAGTGGAGGTCTAGGTGGCAGCAGCCTGGCTAATTCTGAGTGTCACGTCAGGGAAAAATATATAAAAGTGCAATACAACCCGGAGAAGGTGAGAAGGCATAGTTCTGGACAAAAAGTTAAAGATCTAATCATTCAGTGAAACTGAAGTAACTCAGAACGCCTGTTTATAGTCTTCATCTGTTATATTTATCTGTTTGCAATTGTTGTAATCAGCCTTGGCCTCAGTTCGTGAGTAAAAAAAAAAATCAACATAAAACATGCTAGAAACCTACAAAAGTAACGCTTTGCTTGACAAAGGAGCTTTACGACATTCTCGGCTCTCACAGACTGAACAGTAAAAATCACAAAGACATGTGTACACAACTATTGCTACTGCAGCATGTTGAATCAGCTGTACTCACCATTGGACGTGAAGTTGATTCATGAGTGCTTCGCCCCTCGCCCCTGCCCAACTCCTCTCCATCACTCTTCTCTGTCAGGGAGGCAAGGCTACTGGGCCACTGCCATAAACAATGCCCCAGTAATGCACATGCACACAGTTATTAATGTGCATGATAATTAGGGTGTTGATGGATGCTCACAACAGGGCCTGCTCTGTTTGTTTGTGGTTACCGTATGCATGCTTTAATATGTTACGTGTAATAGGTGCGCTGATGGCTTCATTCATCAAGCCTATCATTATAGTGCAAGCTGTAGAGCCGAGCTGGTTTGTTATCAGTGTAACAAATAATAGCCCTTGGTCAGTGGTTATGTATAGTCATATAATTAATGTATATAGTTCATATTTTTTGTAAATTTAGCTTTAAAAATTGGCTTTATGTATTCTAATGCTTTTTATTTATTGCTTTTATTTAGAATTTACTTTCTTTTACTGTCTTAATGGTCTTTGCAGCACTTTGGAAACAGTTTTTAAAATGTGCTATGTAAATAAAGTGGATTAGATAATATTGTTTTTATTTATACTATAGTTATTTACTGATTAAAGACATTTTATTATATTCTCTTGTCACTTAATGGTCCTATATTACACAAAATGGACTCTTGAGAGCTTTAAGCCATGTTATAATGTTACCTCGTCAAAAACAGACCTGGAGTTGTGTTTTGTTTCACTCACACATGCTTGAGTAATCCTTTTTTATTAGTCTGTCTATATTTTCAGAGATCAATATGCTCTGTTTCACCCTGTGATGTTATATAGTAGTTTTCGTTTCATCTTCAAATTGGCAATTTCAGAGCTTAAATTATTATGTTAAAGATTCTACTGTAGGTGTATGGAGTTTCAAAACAGAGTGGAGCACTTCCTGTATTACCATATCCCCGATACCTTACTACTGATGTATGCAAATTGCAGACTGTCAAACAGTTGTGACTTTTTTCTATTGGTGTTTGCCAGTATATTCTTTTAGGGGCATCATTGTACTTGAAATAAGAAAAATGTTCTAATGAATGTTCTAATAAAGCCAAGATAAGTTTTGTGTGGATAAGTTAACATACAAGCTTGTTTACCTGTTGTACCTGTCCTCTCCTGCACCTCTCGGAGCTCTCCATCTCTGGGCAGCATTATCTGTTAAGCAGATAATTTACTGTCTGCAGATGGCCCATGCTGCTGTCAGGATGTCTGGGTGTCAGAGTGTGTCAAGGTTATTTCAGTCAATTCCAACTAAAATGCAAGACATCCTGTACTTGGACATCCGTGATATTGTCTTGTGTGGCAGCCAGCAATTATTTTAAAATACACAAAAATACACAGTTCACCTCTGTTTTAGAGCTTAATTAAGAAGAAAGTGAAGAAAGTAATGGCAAAAAGGAGATGACTTCATATAAGTGTCTACATTCAATATTAATCTGAAACAGTTTAAAACTGGTTCACTGACTTCCTATTTATTTAGATGTTTATTTATGTGTGAAAATAGGCTAAATAATAGATTTGCAGTGATTTGAGATGGGAGTAAACATACTGAATGCTGAAAAAACTCTAATGGACAATTAATCCAGAACAAGGGGCATATAGTTTTGTTTTGTACTGCAATTGTGGTTAGAAATACTTTTACAGTGTGTTTAAATATATTGTAGTCTATAGCATACTATTTTAGGAGAACATTGGAATAGGAACTGCTTGACAAATACAATAAACTCACCTTTTGGGATGAATAAGTAGAGCTATTATTTTTGTGCCTTGGTTTGACAGAGGGAAGATATTTCAACTATGACTTTGCTGACAACATGAGAAGATACTGATTTAATGCGTATACTGTCAACAAAAAATAGCATTTGAAGGGTACTTGAAAAGGTCCTCTTGGTGATTTACCTTTACCTGCGGCACAGCTCAATCTGTCAGCCTGTCGCTCAGAGGAGTAGTCACCCACCCGAGACACCCCCCACTGACGGGTGCTCTCTGGCCACCCGCCTCCTGCCGCTGCCATACTCTTGTGCCTCTCTCATGTGCTGCTATGATCAAAAAGTGACAGCGATCCCCCGTGGCAGAGAAAACCAACACGCTGGGTCAGAAATTCCCCCGTGAAAGGCAGTAGGTGCGTCAGTGTACATCGACGTGTTTGTATTAGGACAACATGTGGAGACGGTGACAGCTGGAAAAGAGACATAAAAGGATTCAAGCTCAGAGGATGTCAGCCAAACACACAGAGGTGAACACGAGAAAGTGGACACCAAATGGATGGACTTGTTTACTTCCCTGTGAATCAGCTTTGCTTTGAACATATATGCCTTCGTTTTGATGTAATTTTTGTCATTTTCAAATTTGTTTAGAAACCAATGTCCAATAAGGTCTGCCAGTGTTTTTGATCTAATATGTAGGGATGATTTTTACAACCCCAATTCCAATGAAGTTGGGATGCTCTGTAAAACTTTAAAAAAATACAGAATACCATGATTTACAAATCCTTTTCAACCTATATTGGACTGAATAAACTACAAAGACATGATATTTAATGTTCAAACTGATAAACTTTATTGTTTTTATGCAAATATTCACTCATTTTCAATTTAATGCCTACAACACGTTCCAATAAAGCTTGGACAAGGGCAAGAAAAGAATGGGAAAGTTGAGGAATGCTTATAATCCACCTGTTTGGAACATTCCACAGGTGAACAGGTTCATTAGAAACAGGTGAGTGTCATGATTGGGTGTAAAAGGAGTTTCCTCGAAGGGCTCAGTCATTCACCAGCAAGGATGGGGTGAGGTTCATCACTTTGTGAACAACTGTGTGAGAAAATAGTCCAACAGTTTAAGAACAACATTTCTCAACATACAATTGCAAGGAATTTAGGGATTTCATCATCTCGGTCCATAATATCATCAAAAGATTCCGAGAATCTGGAGAAATCTCTGCACGTAGGAACGTTTTAACGTGTTGCAGACATCAAATTGAAAATGAGTGAATATTTGCATAAAAACAATAAAGTTTATCAGTTTGAACATTAAATATCATGTCTTTGTTTATTCAGTTCAATACAGGTTGAAAAGGATTTTCACTTCATTGTATTTTTTTTTTTTAGTTGTACAAAGCCTCCCAACTTCACTGGAATTGGGGTTGTATTATTTTTGTGTAATCAAAACTTGAGAAAAATCAACTCTTTTCTTACCACCAAATGTTAAGAGAGTTGTGTAGTCACGTTGTGTGCAGCTATCTTTTTGCACTGAAGAGTTCAAATCAGTTCAAGAGTTCAAAGTTTTATAAATATTCATATTCTTTAGGCCCAAATAAAATATGAGCCTCTGTAAGAAATTTACGGCTGCTCGATGATACACAAAAAGTGCAAATATTGACCCGATATATTAGTCTATCTCTACTTCTGATCCATACACTGGTACACAGTATGAGTTCTTTTATCATTTCAAGAGGAACCTTATTTCCCAAATGATTATAGCTTCACAATAAGGCCATCTTTTATGTTGTGAATATTTTATGGCATTGCCCTTGACCATCAAAGCCACATGTTTCTTCAAATGACCCTGGTGTTTAGAGGTAACTCATTTCACTTGTTGCTTTCAAGTTTTCAAGACAAAATTAAAGCTAAATTATGCTGTGACTTTTCTTCTTCAAAAGGAAGCAATCAAATGCACGGCTTTTCACTGAATGCAGCTACAATAAAAGCAGTAATATATGAAATCACTATATCATCATAACCTTGGATTCAACATGTTCATAAAGGCTCAAAAAGTCTAGATTTCCTACTTTTCACAAGACTTTCAGCACCTCAAGCCAGGAGCAAATATCTTATCATTTTTATTGAGTGACCTCTGCTGCTCTGTGTGGCTGTTGACACAGACTTTTCAAAAAATGCTTTTGTCAGAGGTTGAGTCGACTTTTCACCTTTTCGTTTGTCCTTGGACCAGTCAGGTGCTTTAGTTTTCAGAAATATTCTCAAAGGTTTCTACTCATGAAACTTGTCCGAGTGCAGTGTACAACTAATCCAGCTAACTAACTAAACACCACTAGTTTAAATAAATAATGTGTTAATGAGTTTAGGTAGTTCAGTACAAAATTGTAAAATGTAAATTCCTATATCCAAATTTTGTAGACAGACATGCTGATTTGGATTCAAAATGTGTCTGTTCGACTTAAGTGTGCTGAAACATGTCCAAAGGTTTGACACCAATAACAAATCAGATGATACTATAAAACATTGACAAGTGTCAAAGTTAATCTAAGTTTTCCAAGTCAAAAATTAAGTTCTAGTGGGTGAAAAAGATTATGGAGCATTCACACTTGTGCAACACCATGTCAAAACTGGGACTCTACCTAAACCTGGACCTAAACCAGGACAGGAACAGGACCAAACAAGGTCTACATCAGGACTAAACTAGGCTCAAAACATGGCCAAACTGAAACTGAAACTGCCATCTCTATTTGACTGTTAATAAAAATTTGAATAAAAAAAAAGAAAACATGGCCAAGAATGAGCACACTATAAGAGCCCAAATGGATTACTTGAAATATTTAGCCTCAAGTCCTCATGTGTAAACCCAAGTCCATGATAGAAACTTCAAAACAATAGTCTGACACTAAGCTTTGAGTCAGGCCAATTGAACTCGTGGTTTAACTCAAGTAGTCAATTAATCTTTGCGCTTTGAGTCTTTGACGTCTCTCAGTTTCAAATGCTTCACACAGTCTGGAGCCTGTAGGACAAAAGCTCATTATGTCTCCCAGCATGTTGTTGTCATCACCTGCCTCTCCTCCTGCACAGATGAAAGCCGGACAGATCCTCATATACACAGATCATATCATTACAATGGGATGATTTGCATTAGGATATGAGCGTTATATATAGACTCAAGTGTCCTTATGTAGCATTCTTGACCTTGATTGTTCTTCCAACTATATTTTGCCTAAGAGAAATGAACTTCTTAATTATTACTGTTGAAAATGTCAGACAGTCTCTTAAAAATGCATTAGCCAAAAGATGAATGTTTGCCCTTTTGACCTTGCTTGGCATCAAGAACAGACACTTTTTTCTTACTTACATCTACTTTACAAAGATGTGAGTCTGGTTAGGGGTGAATCTCTCTCTGTTCAGATAAATAAAAATGTTATAAACTGTATTAAAAGAAAACAAAACAGTGAATTAAAAAATGGAGGATTTACGTGAGGGTTTAGGTGCAGCAGCAGAGTTGGAACAGATGAGTTTTCCGATGGGATTTGAACAAAAGAAGGCACGGAGGTTGTTCCAGAGCTGGAGGTGTGGAGAGGAGAGGGGAGGAGAAGCACAGAGAGTGGGAGGGAGTGTATGGTTGGAGCAGATCTAAAGGTAAGCTGGAGCAAGATTGTCGAGAGCTTTGAAGATGAGTATGAGTATTTTGAAGTGAATGCAGAGATGGACCTGGAGCCAGTGGAGTTCTCTGAGGACGGGGGTGATGATGGTCGTGATTGACAGGTGGTTATAGACATAGACATGCATACATATCAAAACAAATATGGGTGTTTACAAGGAATAAATAAAAGAAAAATGAACTGATTGCAGGATACTATCTGAATCTGTCTCGAGGTGCGACAGAGGGAGTTATGACTCTGTATAAAAAACGCTGGGAGATATCATTCTGGACCTGCCAGGCAACTATTGACCCCTATTGGTTTCTCTGCCCAGGTGAGCATTTCCCCATAGACTCTTGAAGGTTTTAACAGCAGTAGTGGGTTTGATCAGGGATAGATGGCTGGATAAGAGCTGCTTATTGTTCGCCTTTGGTCAATAGGTGAGATGGTGGGGCTTAAAGAGCACTAGACCCTGCAGCTAAATGCTCAAGGACAGAGAGATGCTTATAGGGTGTGAAAGCACAAAACATGGATTGGCTTGCATGAATAGTCCATGCTTTTAAAGGTTATCATTTATATTCAAAAACATAATGAATACTCTGATCACAAGCTGTTTTGTTGTCTGTTAGTCTTGTGCCAGACTGAATGCGTTTGATAATAAATTACTAAATAGTGGAAACTACATTGCGACATCCTCACCAGACTGACCTACAGAAACATGCAAAGTGCTATTGCAAAACATTTTAATTGCATTAAATTGCTTGCATTCCAATAGAACTAGAGTGCTTCTTATTCAAATAAAGGTAAATTACAATACAAGAAAAATGACATTCAGGAGAGGTCACACTGAACTAGTCTGACCCTCCAGTTATTAGAAGAAATCTTAACCGACTACACCAATTTTAAATTAGATTAACAGATTTTTGTTTCATTTGTACCATATTGATTATGCAATGCTGATGAATCCTATGTGGGTCACAGATTTTAAAAAAAGTATAAAGGTGTGGGCGAATACCGTGGCGGTGAAAACAGGAGTTCATCGACCAGTTGGCGTCTTGAAAAATAAGCAATTACAGATTGCTCAGACATGCATGAATCACTCGTAATACAACTTCTGGTGAGTAAATCGTGAGGAAAAACAACTATAATATGGTTAAAAGCTCTGAAATGTTTAGTATAATTGGTCAATTTATAAAATAATAAAAGATATATAGATCAACCACTGAGGCTGCACAATATCTTAATCACAATTTGACAAAAGCTCACAAAGTCTGCAAATATTTAAATAATAGAATGTTCTCTTCTTTAACTAGTTCTTTTAACTAGTTCTTTCCTATGCAAATTCTCTTGAATGTTACAGAATCTTACTTAAACACATCTTATCTCAATCACAAATATTTGTCAAAAAAATAAATACAAAAATAAATAAAATAAAATCATAGTTAGATGTTTTCCAAAATTGTGCAGCCATAACCACTGCTATATTATATTACTAAGAAAACAAGAACAACAAAAAACACCCACTACACATCAGAACGATTTGCACAAACAAGGATGACAACAATGCATGTGGTAATATGACAGGCAACAAAAGCATCGTAAAGTCTGATACTAGACTGACAGAGCAGCTTGACCGACTCTAGTCTCTCCTCAAACACTGCCTTCAAATCCCCATTGCTGGTTTCATGACGTTTGCATCACTTCCTTTGTCATTTCTTGTGTGGCTTTTATCTGACAGACAGACTCCGAGACCAGATGGACCAGTGTGGGTGAAAGATGCCGTAAAATGTCATCCCCTCACTTTCAATCATTATTTTGGCTTGTGCAGTTTAGCTTTCACTACAACCCAAACAGTATACTGATTACGGTGTGCAGCCTTATTATTGTAAAAAGGCCCATATTGTGCCATTTTCTGATCTATGTTATAATGTTGAGCCTCTTTGTTCACACAAACTCTGCATATTTATCCTGAATTCTTTTCTCAAACAGAAAACACTCTGATCTACCTTGTGATGTCATGTGGTAATACAGGAAGTGCTTCATTGTGTTTTTTGTTGTGTTCCATTTTGTTTTTAAACTCCATACAGCTTCACTAGAATAATTTGGATAATTTCAGACCTGGAATTGCTAGTCTCTACCAAACAAAAAGTAAAAATTTGCTGTTAACTTAAAAACTATCGCTTCATGAAATCACAAGGTAGAACAGATCATTCTGAGCTTTGGAAATGTAAAACAGCGTATTAATAAAGGGGTACTCAAACATGTGTGGTTGAAAAAAAAAAAAGCACTGCAACTCTGGGTGTGTTTTTGATGAAGTAACAACATTTGAGCACGGTTGAAAGCTCCCAAGAAAAAGTTTTGTGTAATATAGGACCTTTAAGGAGACACAATATCCCTCTCAAGGACAAACCCTGATAAGTAATTTTGCTAAAACGGTCGAATAATGTTAATAATTAGAGAACTATTTTGAGCTTGTCCATTGCGCGCTGGGATTCGAGGGAGTGATTATGAGGGTGAACGTCATGCATTGCGGATCTCACACAAAACTGACTTTGTTGCAGAGAAATAAGGTGACAAGGTTTAATTATAGCCGCTGGCAAACATTTTTGCAATTGTTGCTCGAAAACCAAGTAATGTGTCCCTTCATCTCAATTCATCAGGGCACCACCACACAATGCAAAAGTGCCTCATTATGACAGCGGTAGACTGTTACATTGTCAACAATCAAATTTCTCTGACCACAGATTAAGAGTGCTTAGTGGTGTATTCAGTTTCTTATTTTATCTATTTGTAAAAGAACAGCACGTATTGAGGAACTTTTAAAATGTATGTAACGTGGCTAATTTCCATCTTCAGTGCCTCGGCAGGTTGATGTCAAACACTCTACAGGACAGGGAAAAATACAGCAACAATCGCACAAAAGTACATGTAACACCAGCTCATTCACTATACATACTACTATAAGGAACCACACACTTTGAGAAAAACTGCACAAAAATGAGTGGTTCTGGAGCTGTATCCTGTCTTCTTGATTTCAGAGATTGTGATTGACAGGTGAATTAACCAGTCAAAGAGACTCATGCTCACGTCAAAATACAAACATGGCTGCTTACAAGTAAAAAAAAAAAAAAGGAGACAAAACTACAAAAAGACTGAGAAACAGTGCAGGTTTTTTTTACAGAATCAACAAATCAAAGCACCAAACTATTACTTATTTCAGGTAAAAGAAGTCTAGTTCCAGTCCCTTTTGGATTCAAGCAGAATGTAGAAGAAACTGGCTTGTCAGGCGACTCTTTTAAGGCTTTCCTTTGTTTTAAATAACTGCTATAGGAACATCTAGGTTTGTAACTTCAATCAACTGCCTGTGTATCTTAATATAATAACTATTGTCTTATGGATTTGCTTTGACCAAATTTAAGTCCACGATTCAACACTAGTAGCTGTATTTATGTCTGGCTATAGTCTACACACTTCAGTCTGTTAAAAAGCCTGTTGTCTTTGCAATCCACTTGACAAATAGGGCTCAAGGTAATAGATTTTGTTTTGCAGCAGACACAAAATGAGATTTCCTTGCAAAAGTGTGTCATATAATTAAAGAGTGACATCAACATTCAATCTGTCAACACAAGCCCTTAAACATTTCCCCTGAGAATAACTCTGCCAAGAAAAACATCCAAAGTCCCCCCTGGTTTACTTAATATGTTGTTTTCAAAGTAAAGTTTTAAGTTAAGTTTTCATTTTCATAAATTAACACTGACACTTTTTAAAAATGGTTTGATTTTGGCAACTGTTCTTGCTAAAATCACAGAGGTTGAAAAACAGGCACATATGCATTTGTTATACTTTCACTTTGAAAGACGGACGAAAGTGTGTGTGAAACAAAATGTGTGCAGCTCTTTGACATGCATGCATTAAGATCAATGGTGAAGACTGAATTCAAATGCAGTGGTTGAATGTGGAGAGGCAGTTTCTACGAACCTAATTAAAATCCTGCTGTGATTCTCCAAACGCATGTCGACTTAAAAGGCCCAGTTTTTATGGGGGGGAAGATCTTGATTTATGGACTGACCATCATTACTCAAAGGAATACTATTTCCAGTTGTGCTTCAAAAAAGTGAAATGACTTCATTAATATACTATAATGAGTATATTATGTACGCTGTAGTCTGCTGAGGCAGCAGTCTGAATGTGAGGGTCACTATAGACTCAATAAGAGCATCAGAAAGCCTCCATGTTGTGAAGGAGCTGGACTCTGACTGTGTTGTTGAACAAGAGGATGTGTCCAAATCAGGTCTATTCTGGATGCTCTTGTTCAGCCATACGCTATTACTCTCTCACTGCTCCACTGAGAAACACAGTCTGACTCCATAAAACTCTGTGCTGTGAAAGTTTCATAGTACAGTTCGTTTATAATATTCAGTTCATACCTCATTGTAAAAATGTATATAATGATGTAAATATGTTTTATGAGGGTACTATATTTTTACAAGTTGTAAATGTGAGCTTATTGTATTTTCACTGGGGGTGTAGTTGATAAAGATGCATTGTACTTCTTTTTGTCTCTGATATTACAATTTTCTTAACTGTATTATTTTTGTTAAATCTATTCTGCTGGTGGGAAGAAAAGTAATTCTGATCTGATCTGGTTAAATGTCAAAATAACACAACTTTTACACAATACTTGGAAGTGGCTATTCATCATTTGAACATTGGAAAAGCAATAAACTAAATTAAATATGAAGTGCTTAAGAGCCACATGATGAATAAAGTGAAAGCCAAGGTGAGGTCCAGTGAAATTAGCAAGTTTGTGTGCAACAAACTTAATAATTTTACAAATCAAAAAGTTTAACATTTTAGCAACTGCAGCGACTGAAAACATTTTCCTTTTAAAATGAGACTACAGGCTATACTTTTTAACACAGCTTCCTCCTTTTTTCACAGACTAAAACATCATCAAATGTAGCTTTTACAACTGTTGAATATTTGACCTCACAAGATGAAAATATAGATATACTTTGCTCTTTCTAAACTTCACAATTTTGCCCCACAAATGCTCTTTTGTGCAGAAGCTCCTATTCACTCTCACATCTCACATTCTCCAACACCCAGTTTTCATTTTGTTCCCATTTCATTCAGCCGTTGCAGCAGAGACAACATGCTGTTACCATGGCGACCACCTCCCCTCTTACCTGTGTCGAAAGGCAGTGTTAACCTGACAGGATTTAACAGCCTCAACTCCAAATGTGATTCATTCATTCTTGGCATATAGAACCAGAGCTCTGCGTGATTAGCATTCTTTCTCTTTCAGTTTGGCTAAGAGCGAATTGAAAACATCATTAGGCCGTTTAAGAGAACTGGATCAAGCGCATGCCAGTATTAATTAGAATATTCAGTTTTGGATAACATTACTGCAGTCTAAAGGGTATGTATTTGGGTGAAAACACTCAGGTTGAATTTGTTATAGCTATCGGCCGCATAAATTGGCATGAAGTTCAATGTCTCGCTCCTCTGTCAGGAAAAAATGAGTTGTGGTGAAATTTTTTGTTCACTTTAGAATTCAACATGGTGGCTTTATTCAAACACGCAGCTACAATTCCCAACAGTTGAAAGGAGTTTAAGACACAATGATAAGGTTCAACATTTGTGAAATACCTCTTTTGTTATTTCTCCAAAAAAAAAAGGAAAAAAGAAAAGAAAATGCCCACAGTTATCAGAGTTATTCAGGCCCTTTCCCTCCTTAAATTATTCAGTTGTTGAATACATGAACACATCCAATTGTCTATGCCAGTGGTTCCAAACTTTTCCCACCAAGTACCACCTATGAAAATATTTGGCTCTCCAGATCAAAACAAAGTCTAAAACCATAGACCAGACTGGCGAACCAACTAGCTTCTATGTTCCAAATAGTTCCAGCTTCAATTGACTTTACATTGAAAAAGTGTCATGAGCTTTGGGTAATGACCAAAAGTACAAGATCGCTGATACAAGTGGTCGAAATGAGTTTCCTCTGCAGGGTGGCTGGGTGCTCCTTTAAAGATAGGGTGAGGAGCTCAGTCACACGGGAGGAGCTCGGAGTAGAGCCACTGTTCCTCCACATCGGGAGGAGCCAGCTGAGGAGAGGGCATCTGTTCAGGATGCCTCCTGGGCACCTCTGGGAGGTGTCTTGGTTTACCCCCGGAAGAGCTGGAGGAAGTGTTTGGGGTGAAGGAAGTTTGGGAGTCCCTGCCTATGTTGCCCCCATGACCCGACCCCGGATAAACGGAAGAAAATGGATGGATGAATGAAAAAGTGTCAGTGTCTTCTCTGTAACTGCTGCAGTGAACTTCATCATTTTGGTCTTAAAATGTTTGCATTAACCTGCTCTACATGATACTGGTGTTTTTATTTCACTTTTTTGTCCATAAATAAATTCCTATTCCTAATATGGAACTCCAAATTCACTCCTATAACTGCTAAACCTCATGAGCTTCCTTTGACGGGAAACTGTTCTTAAATAGGACTGCAGCAAAAAAATTCAAAATAGAATACAACTGACTATAAAACTAATTAGAAAATAACTCCTCCTTTAAAGGAGTTGGTGAAAAGATATTCACAACAATTGCACAACAAGAGCAGGCTCTAGAGGCAACTGCTCTGTGCCGTTTAGGAAAAGTGCATATGGACAACTCTCTTTTGCTTATCAAGCAGGTCAAACATGGAATACAGTACCTGCTCATATACGAGAACTTTCAACATCGGCAGAATTTTCTAAAGCTTTAAAACACTGGTTGTTCAATGGCCAAATATGTCACCATATTTAACCAATTTACATTTTCTTTTATTTTGAGGGGTTGTTGGTTTAACTCTTGGTTTAACGCTTAAAATCTTGACTTTGAATTTCAAATGAACTGTTTGAAATTAATTGTATGTATAGTGAGTGTGTTGTATGTATAGTAAGTCTGCTGGTGTTGTGTACTTTTGTGTGATTGTTACTGTACTTTCCTTTGTCCTGTAGATGATTCTGCAGATTTTACATCAACCTGCCGAGGGACTGAAGATGGAAATTAGCCACACTGGCTATAATCTTTACATATTTACATTTTTACTATTCATTGATATGTGCTGTCCCTTTACAAATAAATAAAATAAGAAATAAGAACTACAGTGCAAATTGTGTATTACATGTACCACAGTTTGAGAAACCTTGGCCTATATGATTTTCATATCATGTGAGCATGTGGTTACTTGTGTATTTGACATTACAAATGGAGACTTCTCCTCCTGCTCTGCTCATGTTTGTCTTCAGTAGAATAAGTTGTTGTTCACAGATGAGCTTTGCGAGTATTGATATAGATCGATAAACAATTACTGCGCTCTTTGCCTGCCCAAGTTCCATTGAGTCTCTGTCTGTGCCAGAGGGGCTGAGGCCTCTACAGTCCAATAGCAAACCAAGAAACATAAGGAGACATCTATAATCAGGGTAACATTGGGTTAGGGTTAGTAAATTGGTAAATTGTTTCAATGTTGGGATGTTGGCTGTTGCACTATTTTCTGATAGATGTTATGATGTTGTTTCCTCATCAGTACCTGCATCTGTATTATGCTTCATTCACACATGTCTAACACTCAAACCCTGCATGTTTAGGCTGAGTTTTTCTCTCAAACTGAAAACACTCTACAGTTCTACTTTCTGATGTCATGTCGTAATACAGGAAGTGCTCTACTGTGTTTTTAAACCCCATAGACCTTGAATCTAGACTCATCTGGATAACTTCAGCCCTGGAATTGCTAATCTCTACTGACATAAACTATCACTTGATGACATCATAAGGTGGAAAAGAGCATTTTGAGTTTTGGAGAGGCAGACTAATAATAAAGGGTTACTCAGACATGTGTAAATGAAACATAACACAACTCCAGGTATGTTCTTGAGAAAGAAACAGCATTATAACATGTCTAAAAACTCACAAGAATTACTAATATCGGGTTTCTTTAATGTGAAATACTGTATGACTTATGACAGGTTTTCATGTTTTTCTTCTTTGTTTTAGTGGGATAGTAGGTTGTTTTACATAGTTATCATCACATGAAAGGTTGAGAAAAAGAATAATTAAAGGAAATTAGTGCTAAAAAGAATATATCACAACTACACAAAGTCAGGGACAGTTTCCATTCAAGAAACAAGACATTTTCCTATTTAAATCTGGTTAGAGAAAAGGTGTTGTCTTATCTCATTTGTCAGATCAGTTTGCCCTTGTTTACAGTACGGTCGCTAGGTTTTACTTCTGTGGAATTATCTCCATGTCTGTCACGTCTGATGTCCAAACAGCAAGTAAAAAGATAAACACTAAGCAATATTTTGTAAAATGTGTAGTCATAAGCACTTCAAGGTATTTTATCCAATTTCTGTAAAATTGGAGATATGGCGGATGTTTTTATTTTCTTGTTACTTTTTTTTTCATTCACAGTGATCACATTTAAAGTCTGGGGCCAGTATATCCACAGAAAACCAATCATCCCACTGCACAATAACTTTTCTATGAGGACAGGGTCAGAGCGGTGTGGAGGCTTCATCAGAGCAAAGGCACTCGTGAATGCTGAAGTTTGAACAACATATGTCTGTGTATTGTATTTCTGTGCTTGGTCGCTCACAAGGAGGGCTTATTTGGATCCTTCAATCAGCTCTCACTGGAGTGTGTGCTGAACAGGGCTTAGAGCAAAGACAACAGGAAGCATCTCATCCAGGATGCAGCATTCAGTGTTTTTTGTCGACTTGGTCAAGTAGTTTGTTTTTCAAAGGAAACTCAATATTGGAATATACATATAGGCAACATCAAAAATATCATTTCTAACTTTGAAAATGCACTTTTTAAAAGGTCAGAAAATGTTTTGTCAAAGTTCTATGTTTTTCAAAGAAAACTTAGTGCTGGAATATATGTAAGCAACTTCAAAACTGCTTTTTAAAAAATGAGAAAGGTTTTTCATCAACATTGTAAAAGTTGTATTTTTTTTTTAAAGAAACGCAATGTTGGAATTTATTTTACTTTACTTCAAAATAGCAATACTGAAAACCTGCTTTTGAAATTTGTTCTTTAAAAGTTTTCCATCAACAAAGTAAAGTTGTATGCATTTCTAATAAAATACAATATTTATACATGAGCAACCACAAAAATATTGTGCTTATTTGTTTCCAGGTACTTTCAATAAATTAATTAAATGCCTTTCCATATCAAGTGTATAAAATACTTTTTAGAATCAATTAAACTAGTTCTACATGTTATGCCTATAAACGTAAAAAAATGTTACCATGAACATCTGCTATGTTTCTGGCAGTAATACAACACATCCATAGGGATACATTAGCCAAAACAATCTAAAAAGCAAACAAAAGCCATGGAACAACCTGATAAGCTGCTGGGTAACTACTGGTAAAAACATTTATCACAATATAGTTCCAGAATACCCATGAATAAATGCCTTTACAGTTAACCAACTATAGTTTCACCTAAAGCTTCAATATTTAGGGGGAAAATCATGTTAAATAAAACCAGAAAGAGTTATATGTCTCTGCTGAGTAAAAGTTGTTGCCTGACCCACCGCATCACTGTCCTTCACTGTCTTACAAAGGGACGCTTCAAATCTCTGATGTCGATCTTGTGTGCAGGACACTTTTCATAACTGTTCACTCCTTTGGCGAGCGTCAAGGGCATCTTTTCAGCAAAGATTAAACTTCTCACGAACAAACTTAGAAGAGCTTGGATAAATGCTGCTAGAGCCAACTATAAAAAACCTGGCTGTACTAGAAACACATTTTTGCCTTTTTTTTTTTTCTTAAAGGTACAGTACTTTTTTGGAGATGGGTCCCTCACCTGCTTGACTGATCCACAATATGGCATTAAACAGAGCCAAAAAGTGACGTCATCATATCAAGTTATAGCTCAGATCTGTGGAGAGGCGAACCCGCTCACAGTACGAATGCATGTATTTCAGTGCATGTTTTTCAATGTATTTCAAAAACGATAACAATAGGGTAAATGCAAGATAAATGAGTAGACTGCCATACTGCGGTACATTGCAGACAAAATAACTCCAAGAGACAAACATCAGAAAAGTGAATGCACCATTAACATCAAGTGCAATGACCCAGACAGTACTGCTTTTCTCTTTTGTAAAACTATCTTTATTTTGCTTCTGCTTGTTCTGGAACTCAACAGTGATGCAAATAAACAATGCAGAGACACGCACTGATGCAGCCAGTGGCGAGGGATGTTAGGGCTTTAGGTTCACCCGCAAATTGCTTCAGTCAGCTCATGTTGTGAATCTATTAACGTAGATCTACATTCCCATACACTTTCTAGCTCACAAATGGCATGCAAATATAATATAGAAGCATGCTTGTATTCACTCTGAGGCATTTAAAAGTGGTTAATCACTTGCGTTTTTGATGTATTTTGAGCATTTTAAGACACAGTGTGGGTTCCTAAGGGTCTAGTATGTGTGTGCAAATGTGTGACAGTATTTGGCAGGTCTGGGGAGATGCCTGGAGGATGTTTCTCAGCTTAAGAGATGAATTATCGGAGTCTGTGTTTGCACAAGCTGGAGGCAGACAGACACTGGGAGGGAGCAAGAGGCCCAGTAGATCCATATGACAAAAATATTCTCACTACAACTCCACAATATTTAAAGGACCTTATTACGCTATTTCTGATCTACTGTGTGTCATACTGTTGTTTTCTCTTCACAAACATACCTGGAGTGGTGCTTTGTTTCATTTACATGTTTAACAAACAAACCCTGCAGATTTTGGGACAACGGATGGAAATTTGCCATAGGCTCCAATCCGGTGTGTTTACATTCATGTTGTGTCATGTTTGTTCATTAACATGCTCTGTCCCAATCAAATAAAATAAATACATTTAGACAAATGGAAAACATTCACAGCACTCACCTTCACTAGAATCATTTGCATAATTTCAGCCTTGCAATTGCCAGCCTCTACTGATCTAATCTCTGCAATCTCTTTCTACGTAAAGGTGAAAGGTAGCTTTTAACTTTAACTAATTACCACTTAATTTTCTCTCAAGGTGGAACAGAGCATTTTGAGGTGGAGATGTACACTGACTAATAATGCAGGTTTGCTCAAACACGTGTTAATGAAACAAAACACAACTCCAGATATGTGTTTGACGTGGTAATAGCATTATAACATGGCTTAAAGCTCATGAGAGTCAATTTTGCATAATAGGACCTTTAAAATGGTTCACTGGATAATTGTTCTTGGTTAGGTTAGTAAAAGTTTGTGTAAACACTTTAATATTAACAATCATTTTAAAATGCAAAATCTGTCAGATGCAATTATCTTTTCTTCTTTTTAAATAATTTACCTGCCACTCGTGATGGTCCTTTGAAATGACAGTTGAGAAATCTCTGTCCTGATAATGCTCTTGTGTAATCCTTTGTCTTTCAAGCCCTGACAAGAGAGGATGGGCACTAAATAATTACACATCTTTTCAATATATTTATATTGCATTGACTTTTTGGGGACCTATTTCAATGCTAGAATACATTCACGTCAAATTTATGTGTATACAGAATGAAAAGGTTAAAAAGTCATGACTCTTGAGATATGATGAGATGTGAGGCAACTGTAGCACAATCGGATGAATCAGTCTGGGGAAGGTGACTTTAAAAAACATAAGGAAGCACTTTCTATTAAGGATGCAGCAATAATTGAAATATTGTATCGTCCAAAGTATAGTGGGTCATCACAATATATCGAATTACAAGTCTTCCTGCTTGAATTCAATGTTATGGTGGAGCTATAGCTAAAAAAAAAATCTATCCAATCTGCATAGCAAATTAACACTTTTGAATTATGACATGAATGTACCATATTGCCTATTTTGTTAGCCTCTCTTTGGATCTCTGTGGTTACATCTCCACTTTTTTGGAATTAAGCATTGGTTGGTGCACCTATTTTAAGACAAAGGCAATGTTAACCTGGTTGAATTTTCTAATGAAAGTCGATCACCTGTTTATTTCCATGGAGATGTTATTTTGCGTTTCCTACAATGTCCCACCTTATGGCATTACTCTTAATTCATCTTAACTAACTATCTTAAGTTATGTTATCTAATCTTATCTTAATCTCCATCTCCAAACAGGTACTAGAAAAGTTGCACCTTAAATCCATTCTGCAAAATTAGCCTTAACTTATTCTGAGCTTTGATCAAAACATTTTTCACCTCAGCATATCTCCCAGGGCCTATAATGTTCTTAGTATTGGGCTTTATGCTAATATAACATATATGTGATATATAGATTAACTATATATTTTTAAACAGAGCACAGTTACAATGACACATACTTTACAATCAGACAAGAGTCAGTGTTTATCACAAGATATATACTGTGTCCAGTATTAATGTCCATTGTCCGTTTGTGCACTGTACAACCATTAAGTATCCAAGTTATTACACCAGCCCTATTGCACAAACAGTTATTGCACCAGTCCTATTGCTCAGTTATTGCACCAGCCCTATTGCACAAACAGTTATTGCACTAGTCCTATTGCACAAACAGTTATTGCACTAGTCCTATTGCACAAACAGTTATTGCACCAGTCCTATTGCACAAACAGTTATTGCACCAGCCCTATTGCACAAACAGTTATTGCACCAGTCCTATTGCACAAACAGTTATTGCACCAGTCCTATTGCTCAGTTATTGCACCAGCCCTATTGCACAAACAGTTATTGCATTAGTCCTATTGCACAAACAGTTATTGCACCAGTCCTATTGCACAAACAGTTATTGCACCAGTCCTATTGCACAAACAGTTATTGCACCAGCCCTATTGCACAAACAGTTATTGCACCAGTCAAACTTAAAAGCTTAAAAACAAACTTAAACATCAGTGGTGAGATTTCTTTTTCTCATTCCTCGTCTTAGAAAGAACCTTAATCTTATGCTTGGATAATATGACCCACTAACTTCCTCTGAGCAGCAAACACTTGGAAAACACCAGTGTTTATCGTGCGTCCTCTTTCTGAACTAGACAACAGCTCCTGGTCATAGCGCTGTACTCAGACATAAGCTACCTACCACTATCCTCAGGAACTACTTCAACTTTTCTCCTCTCAGCTCCAACATGCTAATGCTAATCCTCTCCATGGTTATCTCCACGCCGCAGACACTAAACACTGAATCACAACTGTGTATTCACTATGATTATTTGAATTAGTCCTGTTTGTTGGCTTTTTTTCTTTGCAAAACCTGTCCTTTTTGATATTAAAACGTTTGAAAGTAAACTCTGAATGACACAGAATGTATAGCTGGATTTATATAGCATTTAAATAGTAACTATAGTGCAATGGCATTATATGTAAGAAAGTTAAGAGCCCTCTGGAAATATATAAACAAGACTGCCTTCTGATGACCTCTCTATTGCCCATTCAGTGTGTTTCTGAATACATCCAGCGGAAGAACGATTGAAAACATTAAATAAAGTTACAATCTTTTAAAGGTTGCTTCATATGCCATCGCAGTCGAAGAGTCACTAAATGATATTGAAGAATGAACGCTAGAAACCATACTCCAGTGTTAGGCGCTGTACCTTTCTTTTTTAGCTTCCATATATTTGAGCAAAGTCTGTCTTGCCCCAGTTATATTGTAAAAGCATCTCTGGAGGTCAAAATAATCAGGAAGTAAATGGTTCGATTACCAGTGGCAAAACTTTACTCTGGCATATGAAAACTGTGAAAGGTGCTTGGATGGTTGGAATGTATAAGGTAAGAATAACTATGGATCATTGCAAAAAAAAAACCAAAACAAAATAAAACAAAAAAGCTGTATTAATTAAGACAAAACACTGCTCTAATCTCAAACCAGTTCATCAATCACAAATTTATGAGAAAAATATACATGACACAATTGGATTAGGAATATCGGATATCAGCGCCAATCCTGAAAAACTGAAAAATAAATCGGATATTGGCTTTCAAATATCAGTTCATTTGATATCCAGCTGGATGTAATAACACCATTTACTGGTCATAGTCGGCTCAGAAAGTGTCATTATATTTGATTTTTTATTTATACAAAATTGTTCTGTAATTACCTGAGAGACAAATAACAGATATTTGGATCAGTTCTGTCTTATTTTATCTTTGTTTAAAATAAATAAATGCTGTTTTCAGTCTCTGCACTGGTATCGTTGATATCAGGTATCGGCAGATCAAATCCATAGTATCAGAATCGGCATTGGAACTGAAAAAGCTGGTGCATCCCCTAATTTGCATGAGCACTGATTGGCTGTGCTGTGATTTGTGAGAACCAAAGAAGAAATGAGATAGACTTAAACATCTTCTTTTGCATTTAAAAATCAGTTACTCAGCTTTAACTTGAGTGCATTTTTTCTTTTCTTTTTTTTTTTTATTCACCACCCGCCCCTCCATCCATCTGCTGGCTTTTTGCATTCCATTGCTCTCTCTTGCTTTCATTACAATGCAAGAGAAGAGAGAGTAGTCTGTCATGAATTTTTGTGTGCCATAAGAGCATAACATTTCTGCAAACGCTTGATAATCGTTGAAAAATGCCTCTCCGAATGCTAAAGTGGCCTTGGAGCAGGGCTGTGTGGCGTATAGAGCAGCCCCGAATGCACCTACACAAAGCTGAGGTCCATAGTGTGAGTATGTCTGGAAAACTCTTGTGACAGTGGGATTTATTGCATCTTAATTATTAAAAAGTGTGTGTGCAACGTGGAATGAGAAAAGAGAGCAAAGACAGCCAGGGAAAGTAAAGAGGGGAGGAGATAAAAAATGAACGACAAGATGGAGACATTTTTCCAAGTCAGACTTTGTTTTCTAGTCTGGATTATCATTTTAAACACACAGCAATTATTAAACTCAAGTATTTGCTATGCTTGGAAAAGATGGAGCTGGGTAGAGGTAAGAATAAATTAGTTAAGCTGGAAAGAATGAATCCTGCCTTATTACCAGTGGTGGTGTTTTTACTTTTACTTAACGTCATTTGAGAGCTGGTATTTGTATTTTCTCAGCTACATTTTTTTAAATGATTGAAACCTGCAGAAAAGGCTGAGGGTTTATTTCCAAGATGTTTTTAATTTGAGCATACAGAAATATAAACAAATACATACAACTAGATAAAACGATCAGTTTAGTAATTTCTGTTAAGCAGTAGTAGTTCTTTTATACTTTTAAGTACATTTTTAAATGAGAATTTTTCCTTATGTAGATTTTTTCATGTGATGTGTTTACTTTTCTTTTATTATTATTATTATTATTTTTTTGCTCCGTTATGTCAGTAACACAATGAAGCACTTCTTCCATCACTGCTTACTACTCTTTTTCTATTTGTAGTTGCAAGTAGTTGTAATTAGCACCTGCATATTCTACACCAGACATGTCAAACTCAGGCCCAGGGGCCAAATTTGGCCTGCGCTATACTTATATTTGGCCCGCGAGATCATATCAAATATGTATTAGAGCTGACCCGCCGGCTACAGATAGACTATAGAGACATTATTTATTTAAAATTTTATTATTTTATATTCTGCTTGTTCTGGATTCAGTGTTTACGCAAAACTATTATTAAACATGTATTTTAATAAGAAAAGGTTTAAAATTACATATCTCAAAAGAACAGAAAACATGCAGATGTTGTTGAAATTTTTCAATAAATATTTAGTTTGGCCCATGACTTAATCCCAGTTTTTAATTTTGGCCCTCTGTGAATTTGAGTTTGACACCCCTGTTCTACACAATTTTGCCTTAAAGATACAGGCCTACTACATATAAGGAATGGTTTTACTTACAGTTATATCCAGTAACCCTGCTGTACTATTATTTACTTGATAGATAGACTTCATGAGATAATCTGGTGCTAATGTCTCAGTAATTATAGCCTTTGATGGTTATAATTTTACAAAATGGAAAAATAAATGTGTTATAAAAAGCTGTGTAAATGGTGTAGTGTAGCGCATAGTAGATCCCCCTTATTCAAAAGTAAACCCTGTAATCTTCACTCAAACGCAGGAGCTTTGTTTTGAGTCCTCTAATTACCCCTTGGTGGCCAATGAGTACCAGTTGCGGAAAATATTTTATATACAGTATAGCACTTTAGCTTATAATATTTGCTCTTCTTAAGCTACACAGAATTTCCATTTTAATATAGTACTTTGTTGCTGGTACAAACATATATCTGAAACACGTTGAGAAGAATAACATTTGTCTCCAGAGTCTGAAGTGGCAGAGAGCAGTGAGGAAAGATGTGAAAAGGCAACCCAAAGAGAAGAGAGAGCGCAGAAGGGGGCTACGGACTGCTGCTGACTTTGATGATGACACACACTGAATGGAAGCCATGTTTTATTCTGATGAGAAACTTTGCATGTGACTAAACCGAGACACGCATGAAACCAGCCAATACAGCTTTCCCCAGAGTAATTCAAAATAGATTATAAGAGCAGAGTTGTTGTTGTGCCCATAAATAATTCTTGTGTATGGCGCAGAGCTCAGGGGGTAAAGGCAGAGCAATAAGAAGTATAAAGTACAATTAATAAGTGGTTTTAAATGGGTTACTTTCTCCCCAGAGTCAGTTAATTATTGCAAGGCTAAATGTCAAGTGCACTTTGCCGACACAGGTAACTCTAACTGGACTTGAATTAAAAGAAAAAAGCATTAATCCGGGCCACAAAGTAAAGGAACATGTATACAGTCATAGTTTGATATAGTACTTTTCCATCCTCAAGGCACTCAAAACGCTTTATAGTAAGGAACCACTCCTCCTTTGACACATTCATGCACGAGGGTGAGGTGGATTAAGTGTATTGCCCAAGGACACAAAAACAGCATTTATTTGTGGGAACGTGAATCGCTCTGCCAACCTTTGGACCACTGGACAAACACAACACACTAATAGTTTTTGCTTTTCTCCATGGAGATGTTATTGCTTTGTCTGGAATCTTTCACAGAATGGTATTAAACCTTTTTGCCTTCATGGAGACCAAACCAGACCAAGTTACAAGTCAGATCTGTGGAGAAGTGTCAGAATGCTTGTTTTTGTAGTTATCTAGAGCAAAAAAAAAAAAAAAAGTACTTGAATGAATGTAACGTAGAACCATTTAATGTCATTCTGTGAAACATTCCAAACAGAGCAATGATGTATCCATAGAAACAAGCCAATGACAGACCCTCAACCAAAAAGTTACATAGTGCTCCTTTAAGGAACCAGAAAAAGTAAAAATTGCTAATATTTTGAAGTATTTTTACAGTTCAAACTAAAGCACTTAGTCTGGCCATTATTTTAGCACTGCACTACTGCACTGTGTACATTTAAATAAAATGACCCACTCAGCACTGACCTGTCTCAGTGTTTTCATAGACAATGACCTCCACATCGACAGTGGTTGCTTGGTCAATACGGCAGGGAAATTGAGAGTCTCAAAACCAGCTTAGCTCCAGCGGCTGACCAACCTTGACACTATCCTCTTTGCACTCACTCGAACACACCTTTCACCTCACAGTAAAAAAAACAACAAAAAAAACTGTTATAAGTGTGCCTTTGCAAAGCCTGTCAATTATCACATTCAGTCACAATCAAGATGACGCAGGTTACATATCAAACTTCAAAATAGATTTCTTGGGAAAAAAACAAAGGCACATTTTTATATTTGCAACACCACAGCTCAGTTAAATTATTACACTGCTGACTTATGTCATACTGCAACACCATACAGAGACAGTGACTTCCCCACCAAGTCCAGGAAAAAAGTTTCAAAGCTATAGCTTGGAACACAGAATTTTATTTAAAATTTCTTTCTGAAACCTTGCAACCTTTAAAAAAATTGCTTCCAGTGGACTGAAACAACTGTGTTTCTTTAAACTCTTAGAAATTTTTTAGAAATCTTTCAAAAAATAAATAAATCACGGAAAATTTACTCCCCATTGAAGGCAGTGGTCTTTTTGAAGTGGGTAAGACTCTTGAGCTCCTTGACCAAGAACAAATAAGTTTAAAAAGTGAAAAGGGTGCTATCATGAATCAGTGTAGTACAAATAATCCAAAATAATTTTCATAAAAACATTACTACCTGTCCTTGCCTCTAGCCTTCCCGACCTCATGCTGTCCTGTTGTCCACTCAAATACATCTCAGTCCGACATCCCTCTCCATGTTCTCTGACAGGGCTCACTTCCTGCACTATCTCCTCTTCACTACTGTCAGAACAACAGGACCTGCCCACTATACAGCTGAGGAACCTGCACTAATTCTGCAGATCCGACCGTGCTGCGCTGGGCTCCTGCTGCTGAGGCCCATAGAAAAGCTGTCAGTTCAGACTTGCTCTCGCCATGAACCCAGCACTACAGACTTTTAAGATTGCACCATGCATTTCCATTCTCTCAAAGTCACTAGTTTGAGATCTTTTTGTTTTGTTTCTTTCACATATCATTTACATTCACATAACCCTGCATATTTAGGCCGAGTTCTTCTCTTAAACAGAAATAACTCCACCATGTGGTAATACAGGAAGTGCTCCATTGTGTTTATTTAACTCCATACCCCTTCACTAGAATCATTTGGATAATTTGAGCTCTGGAAGAGTCAGTTATAGTGAACTGAAGGTAAAAGGTAGCTGTTAACTTGAAAACTAACACTTCATGATATCACAAGATGGAACAGAGCATTTTGAGCTTTGGAGATGTACACGGTTACTCAAACATTTGTGAATAAAACAAAACACAACTCCAGGTAAGTTTTTGATGAGGTAACAAAATTCTAAAATGGCTTAAAGCTCACAAGAGTCAATTTTGCTTAATATAGGACCTTTAAAAAATCTATATATTTTTTCAAACATGTGAGAACATAAAGTACTAGTCTAATAAGAATAGAACATTAGAAATCTACTGGAAAAGCATAATATAAAAGTGGAACACAGTTTCTAATACATCTTTATATTTCTGTAGTTAATGACCCAAATTATTACCATATTTCATTTTACAATAAAGACATGCTTAAAATATTAATTCAATTCAAGGTTCAACAATTGTGCATGCTTTGCAGAGCTGAAACAAAGAAGCAAATCCTCAGCACAAAAATTAAATGGAGCAGCGTTTTTTGTCGTGTGAACCTGCACCCTCACACATCCTCCATCTGCTTTGGTTCATTTGGTGCCACTGCTACTCAGAAGCCTTATGCTCACAGTCTAATTCATTGGCAAGGCCTGATTTTTACATTTGCATATCTTTTTTTTTTTTTTTTTTTTTAACTGCAAAGTTGAATACACTACATATAACACTTTGGGATAAAATATCAGAATGTGTGGATGTAGTGAAACTTGACTCAAACTGTTTACTCCAAATGGTACTTTTGATATTAAAGGTCTCATATTATGCCAGTTTTTGTATGGATGTTATAATGTTTAAACATCAAAAACATATCTATAGTTATGTTTTGCTTCATTTACACATGTTTAACGCGCACAGAAAACACTCTGTTCCACTTTGTGATGTCATGTGGTAATACAGAAAGTGCTCCACTATGTTTGCAAGCATACACCTTCACCAGAAATTTGGATGATTTCAGCCCAGGAATTTCCACTCTCTGCTGAACTAAAGGTAAAAAGTAGCTGTTGACTTGAAAAGTACCACTTCATGACAAGGTGGAATAGAGCATTTTGAGAGTAAACGATAGATTGTCAAAAAATAAAGGTGTGAATGAAACAAAACACAACTCTTGGCATGTTTTTGAGAGGGTAAGAATGTGCTCACCACAGTCAATTTTGCATAATATATGACCTTTAATGTGTGAATGCAGCATCTTTATTTATTTACTCGTGTTATTTATCCATTCAGTTTGGAAATTACTAAACATGTGACACTGTTTATTGGGGTTTGAATGCTTTGGCCCATTGGACCAGCCCACCACTCTGCTCATGTGACTGGACCTAATGGGACTCTCATTGCCAGCCTTGAGGTAACCTTCTGTTTACCATGCAAACAGGCCTCTGCTGTTAAAACACACTGTGACAAAATGTATAAATATGTGAGAAAAGGCTTATAAAAGGACAAGGACAAGGCAAATTGAAGGGCTTTGTAAATAGTTTTTGTTAACTCAACATATTTGTAGAAAACAGGGGTAAAACGCCGGACAAAGACTGGAAACTGTGACCCACTCTGGGCTGTGGGAGGATAGTGCGTCTCATATGGGCCTTATGGGTCCAGTCATTAAACAGATTGCAGGGCAGTTCCTCTCACATGCATTCACTAAAGGGCCAGTTTAGAAATGGCTCAAACACACAACCTCTTAAAGGCTCATTGCGTAACTTTTCTGGTGGAGGGTCTGCCACCTGCTGGTCTCCATGAAAATGTTATACAGTCGTCCCTTGCTATATCGCGGTTCACCTTTTGTGGTTTTGGTGTTTCACAGATTTTTTTTAGAGCAATTTTTCATGCTTTTTTTTTTTTTTTTTTTTTTTTTTTTTTTTACAGCGTATGAGCACTTAAAGCATTTTGTTCCTCCCCCTACGTCCTGGTTGGCTAATGGATTGTAGACCATTGTAAATCAATCTCCTCCGTGCTGTGTCTCCTGTACAGTACAAAAGGTGTTCAGATGCCAAATTTACATAAATGTTTGATCTCTAACAGTGTGATTCTGAAGTGCAGAGCGATCAGGCAATAGCTGCACTTACCGTGAGGTGCGAAGCTCTCCCTCTGTCCTTTCTCCTATGGTCACCTCCGAGCCTGTCTTGATAGTGAGTCCTGGTTCTGTTCTGATTTAGTTCTCCTTTAGTCCTGGTTTACCCCTGTTTTAGTCCTGTTTTAGTCCTAGTTCAGTCCTGGTTTAGTCCTCCTCTTCAGTCCTGGAATCATTCCTGGTTAGTCCTGGTTTAGTCTCGGTTCAGTCCGTAGCGTATGCAGCGCAAAAGTTTGATATAACCTCGAGATTAATGGGCGGGTGTAGCCCTGTACTGCGTGGGTGCGGGTCTCCAAAAATGGACCCGTGCAGGACTCTGCACTGTAGGGCTCCAGTACAGAATAAATGAATCTTCAGTTCATTACACAAAGCAGGAAGAAAATAACATAATGACGACAGCAGCAATAAGTTTTAAAAAGGATGCAAAAAGGGTTATAATTGTCTTGTCTGAGAGTGTATAAAGTGTGTGGTGAGGGGTTTTACAGACTTAAAACATCTATAATAATTGTATAATATAACTACTATGACTACTTCCTGGATTTCACCTATCATGGGTTATTTTTAGAACATAACTCCCTCAATAAACAAAGGACCACTGTAGTTTTGTCTAGAATTGTCCACAGTACAGATAAACCTATCTATGAGCAGTATACATCACTATGTTACATTACAATTTAGATCAGTGGAGAATCACCCTTAATCACAGAAGGAATTATTATATTGTATATTGTATAAAAACTCCTGTAATGAATATGAATATGAATATGAATATGTTTAATGTCATACCATGGAACATTCCAGGCAATGTAATAACATCTCCATGGAGACAAGCAGGTAGAAAAGTTCCGCAATGCACCTTTAAAGCGCATTTGATTCTAAGAAACAAATAACATTTATATAAGGAATATGTTAACAGAACTCCAATGGGCAACAGTCTATAACAATAACAAACAGAAATCTATTAGCACTTACTATTATGTTTTAAATAAGACCTCAGTAATTGACCCAAAAGAATTAATAAGCTGATTCTGTCAACCTCATATTTTTGGTTTCTTCATTCTTCAACACAACCACTATCTTCATGCCCTGTGGCTCCAGCACTGTCCGTGGGCACACATGGATTATTCTATTATTAAGTGCTACTACTTTTAATTGCTATTGAACAGGGTGGTTTTGTGTAATAATTCCTGATCAGAGTGCCAGTTTTGAGAATGTGTTTCCAAGTGTTTGGTTTGGTGGCAAGTGTTTCAACCTCTTAACTGGAAAATTCCAATATTTAAGAACACAATTTTCAAAATGCATGTAAACAAGGGAAATGTGATTGGGGTCTTCATTCAAATCTCTCAGATCCCACAAATGAGAACATCTGGAGAGCTCCAAATGTACTCTTTCAGCTGCATGGGCAAATATTAATTCACTGTGATTATTAGCGTACGGAGAGTAAATGAGGAGTAACAATGTTAAAATCACATACTCACTATAAATGAGTTGTCACTTATCTATGTTGTCTACATCTACAACAGCCATGTTTAATAGCAATTATAGCTATGTTTAATTGCTTAATGCTAATGTAATTGACACCCCTAAACATGTCTTATCCCCTTCACATTTGGTTCTTTGACCCGCATGTAGACTGGGCCAAGAGAGACATCACCTGTGCACATAAACACAGTGACTGAGGCATTTTCCCTTTGAAAATTTGCAATGAAAAATGGGGCTTGTCATTTTCTGGCCTATTTTTCTAAAACTCTCATTTACAAAGCACCAAATGTCATGTGGAACAGCTTTTAGCAATAACCCTTGTGCCTGGGACAGACAAACTGTGTTAATTACATTAGCTGTGTGATTGTATGTCAATTTAAAGCATTCATTTTGCACATTTACTCTTATTGACTGCTGTCTGCGGGTGTCCTCTTTGTAATGTATGCATGCTGTGAAAATGCATGGCCATATGTTGAGTAGCATGGAAAAGGAACATGCTGTGAGAATTGGTTCTGGGTGGCATGCCAGTTTAGCTTGAATCCGTGTGTATATATGTCAGAGGTGTGTGGATTGACTGTTAAAGAGGTGCAGTGACAGCGTGTTGGAGTGCAAGAGAGCCAAAATGGCTGCCGTCAGCATGTCAGGTGCCTTCCTCTTCCACTAAAGCCCCATTAGAAGCGAGCAGTGCACATATTGTGAATTCATGAGCTATAGTTTGTTTGGTGGAGCTGACATGGCTGATTTACACGTGTGTGGGAGAAGGTGTGACTGTGTCTAAAGCAGCTGTCTATACACCTCCATCTTACTTTGTCTTTCTTTATTGAAAAGAAAAAGCAAAAACTACAACTCTTGATTAAACAAAGCAGCCGGGTCTCCGGGTGACGCTCTGGGGAGTACATTCATCAGGAGGGGTTTAACTGACTGGAACCAGTGTTTAAAAGTCAACAGTCTCTCACTCAGTGGAGGAGGTAGCTAATGTGACAAATATATAGACCTAGTAAACTGTTCCTTTAATACAGTTTTATTTTTATTATTAACATTGATTGATAATGGACCATGGATCCACAGAGTAGCCACAGTAAATCAAACTTAAATGTGCTTTATGTAAGGTTACATAGTGCATCTTTAAAGGATTCCACCTCGCCTGGTTGAATACGCTAATTAAATATTTCTTCTACAGTATAATTATTTTAGTCATATACATGTTAGAGTATGGTTGTTTTGAGACTGGGATTTGAATAGTTTAGGAACTGTTTTGCATGAATCCTGATCCAGACCTGCATAGAATATAATCCAGCATTTCTGAAAAACAAGGACATAACCGCCCAGTCAAAACCACCACTGACCACTTGTTGGCTGATGACTGTCGGTCAAGAAGCAACTGTCAATCACACCCACTCTCTTATTACAGACAAAAACAACATTATTTGCAATTCAAGACTATAATGGACATTACCTCAGAGGTGTTGACAGACTCTTGGAATATGTATCTCATTTCTTACAAAATTGAACATTAGAAAAAAAATCTGTCAAGGATTGATGAGTCAAGCTTACTTACAAACTGCTTTATGTAACCTTATGTATAATGTCACGTTATTCAGATCCAGATGTAAACATACGAGTGAATGAGCTGAGTCACTGCCAAATTAAACACCTTTTGGTATGTATTAAGTAACCTTAAATCAGAATGTTCATGTGAGCTTTGTATTATGGGTTTTAATGAAATATTAACTGTTTCAATTATTCAATCTTGTGTAAGTATATCTGTGCATGGTCACATTTTAAATTCTGATATTAGAGCCTCTTCTGTTTTGCTCCCTGTACCCAACATTCATTCCGTGCAGCAGAGGCATTTCTTATTCATATTGCTCTTGTTTAATGTAAGTGAAACTGATCAGGCAGATACAGATAGCACTCTCCCCTGCCTCAAACCCACCACTCTCTCATAATTTCTTCTTCTTTTCTCCCTCTAGTGTATCACACATGGTATTTAAATTCTGCATTGGTCCTCACCCAGCCTGTGTTACAATAACTGAAACTGATAGGGCAGATCCAGTAGCGTGTGGGAACTTCCATGTTGTTCTCCCCTGAAAATGGCTTTATGATATATTCATCATGGCATAAGCAATACGTACTTGGGTATGCTGGCACACAACAGCAGAACAGGCGCAAAGGAGGGTCCATGGAGCGGCCATATTGGGTCCTGTTCCGCTAAAGTGACACCTTTCATAAAAGCCTATTGCGTGCCAGGAAGTAGGCACAAACACACTTGCTAATGTGTATTTCTATTTCCCAGGAACTAGCTGTACCTCTCAAGTGTCCATAAATTCAAAAAACCTCAAAGCATCAATCAAATATTACAGACAAGTTCACAAAGAGTGTTTTGGAGATGGTTTGAAAATAGATATTTTAATGTTTAATTTATGTTCAGTTAAAATGGAACCAATGGAACCACCCACAAAGATACCGGGAAATGAAGAAATAAATTAACAAGGCGCAGGCACACACTGTACACATCCCAGGGAGTATTACAGCCTGCTGACGAATAGTACACCCACTAGGTTAGCAAATATTAACAGAAAACTATCAATAATGGATTAGCAAGTGAAGGTTTTCATAGCACTGTGGATCAAAGTTAGAAGTAAAAAAAAAAAGACATTTATTTATTTTACATGAACACAGAATTCGAGAAAGTCACAAAACTTTGCCAAAGCGCACAAGTTCTCTAGCAGGATGTAGTCGGCTCCAGAACTGACAAATCTGCTGACTGTATAGGTCATAGGCTAATGCTGGCTAATCTGTGATAATCAGTGGTGGAAGAAGTATTCAGTTTTGTTAAAAGTACAGATACTGGAGCATAAAAGTACTCAAGTAAAAGTGAAAGATGTAGGGACATAAAAGTACTTTAAAATGTACTTAAAGGTGCACTGTGTAGCTTTTTTGGCGGGTCTGTGATCTGCTTGTTTCTATGATTATGTCATAAATGTTCCACAGTATGACATTAAACAGCTCTACTTTACATTTAATAAATTACAGCTGGTTTTATAGCTCAAAAATACCTAAAAAAACCACACAAAAAAAACAAAAAAAACTGGCATTCTGACTGTAAGTGGGGTTGCCTCTTCACAGATCTGACCTGTAACTCAGTCTGGTTTGGTGTCCATGAAGATAGAAAAGTTTAATACCAAATGCCATACTGTGAAACATTTCAGCCAAAGCAATAACATCTCCATAAAGAAATCTTTTGATGGACCCTCCTCCAGAAAAGTTATATGTTGCACCTTTAAGTACAGTCCACATGTGCTCCACTAAAAACTCACAGACTGTAGAAAGAAGTGGACTAAGGACGTGTGGCGTCGCCCATAGTGTTCAGCAGCAAATGAAGCTCACAAAGCTCACGGTTACAGGGGAGAATTTGGAGCCAGGCCCTATATTATGAATAGGACTTTTTTAATGGGCAAAATAGGGAGAAAAAAAACAACAAAACACCGGGGTCATGTAGAGGGCTAATACGAATATTTTAAGATCAAAATGACGAGGCTCACTGCAGCAGTTACAGAGAATGGGGCGACAATATTTCAATGTAAGCCAATGGGAGAAAGGGTCAGTGGGAGCCAGAAGCGCCGGCAAGCAAACTTCCTATTTGGAACGTGGAGGCTAGTGCTTTATCTATGCCCATTTATATATACAGTCTATGTAAAAAACATTTCCATAATTCTGACTGCGGTAAAAACCAAATGAAACAGTAATTTCTGTTGTGTCTGTGTATGACTCACTGTTCCCCCACACCACTCAGCTAATGGTGCCAAACATGCCATAGCTCTTCAGATCCCCGTCCTTCCATTTTGTGTCTGATGGCTCTTTTATAACTTCCTGTCTTTGATGAGATCATAATTAGCCTAATTGGTGTAATTAATCAAATTACCTTCTGGTGTTAATGAGATGAGAGTGGAGCACGTCAGGTTTGTGTGGCATGGGCGCTTCTTGTTTATGACACATTCTATTCAGTGGGGAAGTGTAATGAACTTATATTTGTGTTTGCACTTTTAAATCAACTCTCAGATGCAATAAAAAGCTCAGGGATTAATGGTTATTTGAGTGATTTAGTTGAATAACCAAAACACAGCTGTTATTCGGAGCTATTTGAATATAAATATTTTGTATTGTTTTAAACCTGGGTGCTTTAATAATGAATTTAAAAGATTGTACAAATATGTAGCAAAAAAGTTGTCTTTCTTTACAACTGCTTCAATGATTTGTGAGGTATTTTATTGCCAAATTTAAGACAAACTTATAAGGTTACATGTTAGATCTATGGATAGTAGGTGAGCCCACTCTAATAAAGAAGACATGTAAAAATGGACTGGAATAAAAGCATCTCCATGGAGACAAGCTAGACATACATCCCATGAGAAAAGTGACATAATGCCACTTTAAATTCTGTACATACTGATTGCAGCTTTTTCAAGGGCACATCAGAATTAATGTGGAATGGCAGGACAAGCTGGGATAAATGCTGCGTTCATGTGGTCCTCAGGAACTTGGGAAAATGTTTTTCCGAGTTAAAGTATATGCACATGAACACAGCACAAGTCGAAAAAACAACTCAGGAAATCAACCGCCTGAGTTACGCACTTGACGTCACCTCCTTGAGAAGACGGACAAAGAGCAACTGATCTGCATAAGAAAGACCTAAGACTACAACTGTTGGATTAATTACCAATGTAGCGTTAAATAGTAAACGTAAACACCAAATAACATTTAGAAGGTTAGTATAAAGACTCTTAGCCTGGTCAACTCTTTTAAACACCGTTCATGAGCAGGCTCAGTGATTTTATTGATTATGACATCAAAAAGACTTTCCGAGATAAAAGAACATGAAAGAACATGAGATAAGTCTGAACGCTGAGGACCCCATGAATGCAGCACAAGAAACAAAGGTACATGTTTATTTACTAACCTTGCAAGCCTGAATATTTAATGCTATATCTCCTTTGCTCAATGTAATTACCTTAAAGCCAAAGCAATCACTTGTAATTTCAGATTGTGTCACTCTCCACAATAATAGTATGTGCATATTTTACTTTACCATCTATGGACTGTGTGTGATCTGAACAGGACATCTCTCTGGAGCACTTCCTGTCCTCAAAGTGCAGCAGGTCGTAATGGTGTTCACGGGTACGTCCCATTCTCTTCCCCCTCAAACCATCTCACCCTCTTTCCCGTTTTTATGTCTCCACTAAAGTAGGACAAGGACATAGGAGACAAAATAGTGCTTATTAGTGCCCTGGCTTGGACCTGCACACACACACATTCACACACAGGCACACACATTCACGCACATGCACACGCACTGTAGCGGTCCCTAGTTGGAAGCAAACTGCAGGAGATGAGAGGACACAGCCATTTCTGCAGAATCCTCCTGTTTTATCAGATAAGTAGACTTCAGATCACATACTACGCCAAGGACAGGAGACTCCTCTTGCATGCCTCTAGTCTCGTCAGTGTGAAGGCTTCTGAGGAGATGGGAGCAGTGCCCACTGGAGACATTGGAACACAACCAAACTGGGGCACAAGGACTGTCAAGGATCACTGGCTGGTTTAATGAGCCACAGAGAGTTGTGAGATAGGTCCAGCCATGATAAATAACAAAAGTGGACAATTCACAAAGCTATCAAGAAATTCTATTTATATTTAATCAAATAAATACAGAAATGCAATCAATTATATAAATAATGTACAGATTTTCCTTCCAAATTGAATGTATTTTGTGGACAAGTCTGTTCAATGCAGGGTTGTAAACTCTGTGTGAACTAGCGTCAGACTCACAAAACATATATAGGAGTATCTAAACAAGTATTACCAAAAGAAAGGAAACATCTGCATCTGTACAGGGTCATGATGCCCCAAAACAAGAACAGTTCCTCCCTAATATGAGCAGAGCAGCTCTCTTTAAAACAGAATACAAAACACACAGTGAAAACTGTGAATAGCTGCACATAGAAGCAATAGGTATTTTCCCATTACAATTTATATATAATTGACTGTGCATACTATTTGATTATATTTTCTATTAAGTACATTTCAAACTTCTACAGTGCCAACATACAATTAAAACTATCAGATCTATAATCCAAGATACCACCCTTTACCGCGGTAAATGAGCTTTTCTTGGCACATACAGATCGGCCATGCACACACTCTTCAAATACGCTGCCATTTCTCAGAGCGCTGCAAACACAAAAGAAATTCAATTTAAGAAAATTTTATTTACAGGAACTTTCATTCATTTCAGTTAAGGTTTGCCTCTCGAGGAATTCTAAAGGTCACTGCATGTGCCAAATACAGTGTGAAGAACGGGGTGGGAAGATGGAAGAGAATGAAGGTGTGTGTGTGTGAATACTTATTAAAATAGATTGCTATGTTGTTTTTTTTTCTATTAAAAATACAACAGCATATTGTGGAGAAAAACAAGAAGAGTGAACAAACAGAGTGGTTACAAATGCCAGGTGTACAACATATAGAGATTATAGTGAAAAGTAAACATGCAGTTTTATTCACTTCCTTACACAACAGCTTTTCTTACTTTTCTTACTATTTCACATTATTTTATTCTTTTGAGTAATGAGCAGCTGTCCGATCAAAACAGGATAACAGACTGCAAACAGTGCAAACAGGCCAGTGACATTATGTCTTTACAAATATGCTGTCAGTTACTAATTTCTTTGACAACAATATCTGAATACTGTTGCTGATTTACATTTACAGTTTCAGTTTGGAGCTGGATTTGCCACGAATATGATTTAGCCTCCCTTGGGAGGTGTTCCAGGCATGTCCCACCGGGAGGAGGCCCCGGGGAAGACCCAGAACACGCTGGAGGGACTATATCTCTCGGCTGGCCTGGGAACACTTCGGGCTGGAGGACGTGTCTGGGGTGAAGGAAGTCTGGGAGTCCCTGCTTAGGCTGCTGCCCCCGTGACCCGGCCCCGGATAAGCAGACGAAAATGGATGGATGGATGATTGAGCTGTTTGAATAACATTTGGGGCTTATGTTTCCTTTTTTTTTTTTTTTATACAATGGCAGTCCGGGCACACAAGATCATATTTTTTTAGTTTAATTCTCCTTGAAAAATGGAGATGCGTGTAAAAAGGTAGTATTTGAAGTATTTGAGGATATTCAGTTGTGTGCATTGACCCAGAAAACATTAGAAAAAGTACAAATATATGTTCAGTAATTTCATTCTCTGAAGTACAAAAAGTGCAAGATTCCATCAAAGTGAAACCATCTGTGTACAAAATCCCCCACAAGATAAATATGTATTCTTAATGGTCCTATGTTATGCAAAATTGACTCTCTTTAAACCAAATTATTATGTTGTGACCTCATCAAAAGAGAGTTGTGTTTTGTTTCCTGCACAAATCTTTGAGTAACACTTTATTTTTAGTCTGTCTACACCTCCAAAGCTCAGAATGCTCTGTTCCACCTTTTGATGCCATGAAGTGATAGTTTACAGCTACTTTTTAATGATAGTTCAGTAGCGATTGGCAATTTAAGGGCTGAAATTATCCAGATGATTCTAGTGAACATGTATGGAGTTCAAAAACACAGTGGAGCACTTGGTGTATGACATGTTATTTCTGTTTGAGAGAAGAACCCAGCCTAAATATGCAGGCTGAATGAAACAAAACACAACTTCAGTTATGTTTGTGATGAGGAAACATTATAACATAGATCATAAAATAATGTAATGTGTTCTGGGTCCAAGATGGTATATGACTTTTTACTGTTGTTCTTTTATATTATCATTTGTTCATTCTCCAGCAGGCACCACTACTAGGCTTCTATCTCTCTTTTTATCTCTCACTTGCTCACTCACTTCTCTCTTTCTCTCAGCTTTTCTCTCAGCTTCTCTCTTTCTCTCAGCTTCTCTCTTTCTCTCAGCTTTGCTCTCTTTCTCTTTCTCTCTCAATGATGAGGAGGGTTTTGAGGAGCACTGGAGCTTCTATCTCTTTCTCTTTTTTGCTCAGGTTCTCTTTCTCTCAGCTTCTCTCTCTATCTCTCTCTCTCTCTCAGCTTCTCTCTGTCTTTCTCTCAGCTCCTCTGTCTTTCTCTTTTTCTTTCAGCTTCTCTCTCTCTCTCTCTCTCAGCTTCTCTCAGATTCTCTCTTCCTTTCTCTCAGCTTCTCTCTCTCTCTCTCTCTGTCCCTCTTTCTCTCAGCTTCTCTCCCTCCCCCTCTCTTTCTCTCCCTCCCTCTCTGTCTTCCTATGTTACTCTTTCTTTATTTCCCTCCCTCTCTCCCTCTGTGTCTCTCTCTTTCTCTCCCTCCCTCCCCCCTCTCTCTCGCACTCTCTTCTTCTTCTCTCTCTCTCTTGCTCTCTCTCCCTTTCTTCTTCTCTTTCACTCTCCCTCTCTCTCGCCCCCCATCCCCCCTTCCTCTCTCTCCCCCTCTCTTTCGCTCACCCTTCTCTCTCTCTCTCTCTCAATCAATGTCAGCCTTAATTAACGCCCACAGCTTCACCTTGATGGCCGTTTAGAAGAACAGCGCCCGGATGCCACCTGCCTGACAACAGCACGCTGGACCTGTGCTGCTTGTCAATCTATTTGTCTTTATGTACTTGCACACAGCTCACAAAGGCCCAGTCAATACTCAAGGTTACATGGGAAATACAATGTGAAAGTGCAACATTGACTAAATTATCATAATTAAGATCAAAAGATACAGTGTAAAATGTATTATAATGCTCTGCTAATGTGATGCCCTGGGATTATGATTAGCACAACGACGACCTGCTAATTTGTACTTTTTTTTTTTTAACTAATTAATGATACACAGTGATGGAAGAAGTACTTTGTTACTTAAGTAAAAGTACAGATATTAGATCAAAAAAATGCTCAAGTAAAAGTAAAGTATCACATGAAAAATCTGCTTATGTAAATGTTATTAAGTACCCATTTAAACATTTACATAAAGAGAAAAAGTAAAAGTATTTCAAGCCGATGTTGAGATCTTATAAAGCTTCAACTGATTTTGATAAAGATTTGCGCTGAATTTTGTTCAACAGAAACAGCTGAGCTGATGTTTCTTTCACAGCTGTTTTTATTTGTATATTTTTGTTTTCTCGACCTACAAATGTAAAAAAAAAGAAAAAAAGAACCCTCAGGGTTTTCAGCAGGTCTCAAATTATAATAAAAATACTTTAACTTTTCTGTCCTGTTGAAAAATGTAGAAGTGGAGTAGAAAGTACATATACCTGCTCTCAAATGTAGAGAAATAAAAGTAAAAAGTATCCAATTTAGAATACAAATACCTAAATTATTTCCTTAAGTACAGTACTTTACTACTTCCACTTTGTTACATTCCACCACTGCTGATACGATTATTTAATTACCGTATTTTCCGGGCTATCAGACACTCTGGATTATAAGGCGCACTGTCATAAAATGGTCTATTTTCAAACTTTTTTCACAAATAAACCGCACCGGACTTTAAACGAAACACAACAGTTGGATGGGTCAGTGGAACTTTGTTTGGCGTGTTCATGGTGACTCTGGACTTTGTTCAGTTGTGGCGTGTAGGGAGGGTGCTGTCTGGGACCGCTGGATTGTTGGAGTGTTCGCAGTGACTCAGTTGTTCAGTTGTGTCTAGAAGTGGCACATTGCACTCGCTTTTTGGTTCATTCCTCCGTTCCGTTCCTCCTTGGCGTGGAGTGATGAGTGTGGCTGCTCCTTGCATGTTTGCGTGCACACCAGGTGGGGTGGCTTAGTACTTTACTGAAGTCGTGCTGAGTGGATTCGTGTATAGGACGCTCTGGATTGTGGCGCGCAGTCGTTTTTTGTTGGAAGCTTAAGAGCATGTCTAATAGTTCAGAAAATATGGTAGTTAATTAACTGTTTCCATAATTTCCACATTGTATATTCTAGATCTACTTTTCTCAAAGAATTTGAATCATTTTGTTTAATAAAGGCACAAAATTGAAAGTAACAGTCTGAACAGCGCGCTATCTAAAAGGCCATAATCTACATTAGATCTACATGGTGCACTGTGACCTTCAGTTGCATATTAAATTAACTGTAAAAAAAAATACTCATCATTTTAAAGGCGTAACACATGGGCTAATTAAAACCATGTTATAATTGCTGGAACATATACAAGTTATGCTAATGGGACCACTGGCAGACAATTAATGAACAATTAGCAAAGCTTCCTTAAAGTCAATATATGCATTAGAATCATATTGACCTTCACAAAATAATGGTGTTAACTAAAGGTTATTCTTGGAAATAACTAAAATACGCACATAATCTTACCATCAGCAGATCTTTCAAAAACACAGCAATTATTAATCTTAAGTATTTGCTATGCTTTAAGACGATAGAGCTGAGTACAAGTAAGAATGAATTTGTTAAGCTGGAAAGAATGACTGTTGCCTTCTCATTTTCTATTGAGCTCCTGTGTTTGCCATAGAGGGACACAGGAGCTCATTGTCAAACAGGCTCTAACAGATTTATTATTATATTTATTGTTCCCTTGTTGATCTATAAAGTTTGTCTTAATCTAAGTCTAAAGTTGTTATCAGTGAGTAAATGTGGTAAGTGCAGGTGTTTTGAAATTCCTCACAGTTGTTGGAATAGCCCTGTGGTCCTTTGGTGCTCTAACCTCTGATCTCCTCATCACAGGTTATTCCAGATCACACACACTGCTGCGATTAGCCTGCCAGGATAATCAGATGGTAATTACTGTTTTCCTTGGCCACTTCACATGGGTATGTCATTTCTCCACCAACCCATTTACAACCAAAATATTCAAAACTCATGATGTTGAGTTCTTAAGTGAAAAGTGTAGAGCTCAGAATGCATTTTTATTTATATTACTGAACAAAGCACGTTGGACAATATAGTGACAAAATCGAACTGTGATCTAATCCTTGTGATGATATGCCATTATGGTGAATTCACAAATTTAATACAGCTCGAATACACTTTTCCTCACATGTCCTTTTAGCCGGACTCCATCATGCCCAAAGTGAGGTGCCCAATGGGAGCTGACATTGGTAACGAAATAAGTACAGAGCAGTGGGCGTTTGCTGGTGGCAGTGAAAAAGGGACTGATCTGCAAAATGGTGTCTTGAAAATAAGTGATTCAAGATTTCTCAAACATGCAAAAATCACTCCACGCACAACTTTGGGTGAGTAAATATTGAGGGAAAACGACTATAAACGGTTAAAAGCTCAGAAAAAGTTGATTTGTGCATAACAGGTCTACTTTAACCTATCACAGTCAAGTGTGAACATTCAGGGATGTAGACGACTTTATTTACTCCTTGATGGTATTATAAAGTAGCTGTAATTTATTGTGATAAAGTTGAGATTGTGTTCTGGCTCCTAAAAAATTATGATATTAATCTTTTGCATATCGGTCACTACTACTTTACTTCATGTATTGTAAACCTTATTTTAAAGATGCACTGTGTAACTTTTCTGGTGGAGGGTCTGCCATCTGCTTGTCTTTGTCTCCATGGTGATGATATTGCTTTATCTGCGATAAATAAACAAATATATCTTGTATTTATTCAATTACAGATGTTTTCTTTTATCAAAACTCGTGGAAAAACTTGCATTATTATTGTGAGCAGGTCCACTTCTCCACAGATCTGACCTGTAACTTGGCCTAATGATGTGGTCTGCTTGTTTCCATGGAAATTGTTAAATTAAATGCCATGCTGCAGATCAGGTGTTTTCAAATTGGGTGAATGTGAGCATCTCCTTAGAGTAGGTAAAGACAGCTGAGTTGGACTGAAGAGAGAGAGAGAGAGAGAGGGAGAACCCCGAGCCCGAGGAACAGGGTGTCTGCAAAGTAGAATCAGGCGACAGCTGCACTTAGCTCCGTGAGACTTGGAGTTAAGCGCCGGTCGTTTTGCCAGTGGTCACCCAACAGTCTATGCAGGCACACCTCCAGGCCCGTCCCGACACTCAGTCCTGGTTCAGTTCTGGTTTAGTCCTGGTTTAGTCCTCCGGGTTCAGTCCTGGGATCAGTCTTGATTTAGTCCTGGTTCAGTCCTGGGATCAGTCTTGATTTAGTTCTGGTTCAGTCCTGGGTTCAGTCGTGGGTTCAGTCCTGGGTTCAGTCTTGATTTAGTCCTGGTTCAGTCCTGGGTTCAGTCCTGGGTTCAATCTTGGGATCAGTCCTGTTTTACATGAAGTCAAAGTGGTAGACTCTCTTCCAGAAAAGTTACACAGTGCAAGTTTATTTTCAAATATTCATGGACAACCAACCTGCCTTGTCGGAGGTAAGCTGTTCAAATGGGTTTTATGTTTCTGTGTTACATACATTTATTCATTCCTATAACACAATCATATTTTGCGAGCTTGACTGCATGAATGAATAGATTTACACTGTGACTATAATATCATAGAATGGTCTTTTGATACAATTTATGAACATTTGACTTCCAATTGCATGCCATATCTCACAATAAATATCACGCCTGATCAGTTTAATCCTCCATTATATCATTTCTACTCACATGAACCATGCTGAAGTTAATGGAAGCCTACAGGGCAAACAGTGGCCAAAGTCTCGCACTTCATCACAATATAGCCAATCAGCGCTCAGAGAGGTTAATGCATGTGCGTTGTTGAGTGTTGAGCTTGATGGAGAGAACACACTCCCGTTGTAAATACACGCCAACATTTCGCCAGATACAAGATATGATTCTCCTCTGACAGTGGCTGAGTTGTGCATGCATAAACCTTAGATCACCGAAGAACTATTTAAGTGTGTGTACAAGAGCTCACATGGTTCATTGTGATAGATGTGACCCATTAAGACACAACTGAAAGATGGAGGAAGCGAGAGAGGGAAAGTAGTGAACAGGGAATAAGGCCCTTGTCAAGCAGAGAATCCACTCTTTGCTTTAAATGCGCATGATGGTTCCTCTGGTATTATGGATAACAATACAGTGCAAGGAGAGGCTATTCATTAGGTGGCAGTGGGATTTTAATGAGCCAAGGTGAACTTCAGTTTTATCACGAAAATGCGGAGTGTCTTGTTTGCGTTATGAGACAAAACACACTCAAAGGCGGGTACAGAATAATGACTACATTTACATTAAAAGGCCCATATTATTCTATTCTCTGGTCTCTGTTCCAATGTACAGTAGTTTCCTCATCACAAACATACCTGGAGTTTTTTGTTTCATTCACACATGTTTAACACACAAATCCTGCATATTTAGACTGAGTTATATGGGAAATACTCTGTTCCACCTTGTGATGTCATGTGCTAATACAGGGAGTGCTCCACTGTGTTTTTAAAATACGCTTTCACAAGAATCATTTAGATGATTTAGTCCTGGAATTGCCGATCTCTACTGAATTAAAGGTAAAAGGTAGCTGTTAACTTGAAAACTACCACTTCATGACATCACAAGGTGGAACAGAGCATTTTGAGCTTTGGAGATGTCAGAGATGGGACCAAGTTATTGTTTTGCTATTCTCAAGTAAGTCTCAAGTCTTGGACCTCAAGTTCGAGTCAAGTCCCAAGTCAAAAACAGGCAAGTCCAAGTTGTCTGCTTTGAGCTTCAAGTCATTTTCAAGTCTTTAAACAAAAGTACCAAATATCTGCTTAGAATTTTGCAGTTTATATGACTTAAACTAAACTGTACTTTAAAAAATATAGTATTTGTATTTGTAGAGTTATAAGAGTTTTTTTTTTAATTAAATTTAAAATTTACTACATTTATTTTTGTAAAAATAAATGTAGTAAAGTGTGAATCATTATGGTCAGAACAAAAATAATTCATATTTAAAAGTGCTTCTCAAGTCTTCTCAAGTCACAGGCCTCAAGTCCGAGTCAAGTCCCAAGTTATTAACCTTCAAGGCCAAGTCGAGTCCCAAGTTTTGGTTCATTCTATCAAGTTAAGTCTCAAGTCCTAAAAATAGACTTTCAAGTCCCCACCTCTGGGAGATGTAGACAGACTAATAATAAAGGGTTACCCAAACATGCGTGAATGAAACAAAATACAACTCCAGCTATGAATCTGAGGAGGTGACATGAATTAAAGCACTCAAGAGTCAATTTTGTGTAATATAGGACCTTTAAATCATCTATCCGTGACATGTATTTGTTATGTTAGCCTCTTACTTTGTAGGTGTCTAATGTCCATACAATGTCTGATTACACCTTTTTGTACCCACTTAGACCTCTTTTCGTCTCGCCCCATAGCTCAGACTGAAATTACAGGCTGTGACAATTTACTGCCATTATCTGAAGAGACAGACTTAGTGACATGCTGAACCTAAGAACACACTGCATACACCAAACTGAGAGGACAGTAACCCTCGTAAAGCCCTCCGCACCGGCAACTACAGAGACACATACAGACACAGGAATTCACCGGATTTCAATAAGCCTCCCCAAAATCCTATAACGCCGAGGTCAGGAGAGACAATTTAACCAGAGTTTGGCTCAGGGACTAGATAAAGAGGATTGCTTTCACTGAAGAGAGGGGCAGAGGCGGCTGCATATGAGACATGAAAAAAATAATATTTAGCAGGATTTTACATGGTTTTATTTGTTATTCTAATGTTGTTGTTTTTGGTTTTTTTTAATCTTTTATCCATTGTCCACATGTTTACCTATTTTGCATTTATTTCTCGGTTATGTCAGTGTTCGGGTTACTGCATATACATGCGCACTGAGAAACTGGGATACTCATATCCCCGTATACATGATCAAATGGAGTATCCCGGTTTCTTGACATAATCTTACAAATGCACAAACTTTACAACATATAAACCATAACCACTATAGAGCCACATCAGCTGTTTACGTTTTACAGAAACAAAACTTAAGGCCGCATGGCTAATTAGCATAAACTGTTAGTGGTGTTAAAAAACAGCTTGCTCCTTGTGCCACTGAGGCGATCAGCTTCTTTCGGACTAAAAGACACAACTCAGCAGATTATGTGTGTTCTTTTTGTGACAGAAGAGGTGCTAATGATGGTAAATCGGTTCTGTGCGTATATAGTATGGGAGATAGTTCATGTTTTAGCTTTTCAACGATCACACGAGTGCAGGTCAAACGAGTGCAGATTGTACGTATGCAGGTTTAGCGCAGCTCTTTATTTTAGAGTCATTTCACTCGTGTGGTCACTTTATTTATGTTGGTCACTTTATTCATGTCGCTACTGTTGTGGTGAAAAGACTGGAAAGTGTCTTTTGGACGCATGTGTGCTCAACTCTACATTGCAGTAACCGGGGTACTGTGTATACATGCCAAAGTATCCCGGTTACAATCGGAATATAAAAGCTATAGTAACCCGGTTTGTAATAACCGGGATACTGCCATAACTGGGATACTGAAACCGGGGCACATGCACCATGAAGAAACCGGGATACTCAAAAAATCCAGTGATAACTGGGATACTCGTGCATGTATACGCACTCACTATGGTGACAAGTCAAATCTGTGAAGAGGCAACCATGCTCACAATCAGTGTTTCTAAGCATTTCTGAGCTATAATACCACCTGTAATTTAATAAATGTAAGCTAGAGCTGTTTAATGTCATATTATGGAACATTCGAAGCAGAACAATGGCATATCCATAGAAAGAAGAAGGTGACGGAGCCCCAAATGAAACATTACATAGTGCACCCTCAAAACAAAACAAAACTAAAGATTTTAATTATAATTTCATTTCAGTATAGATTAGGGAACATAGAGAAAAATCCTGCACGCCGTCTTACTTGCAAATTGTGAGATTTATTAGGTTTGTCCTAATAAATCTCACAATTTGCAAGTAAGACGGCGTGCGGGATTTTTCTCTATGTTCTTGGGCTGCTCCCTCTCCTCCAATGCACCCATCTCAAGTAATTGATGTGTGAAGTTCTTATTCTTTTAGTATAGATTAGGGAAAAATAACTGAACCGATAATTTCTCATAATATCTATCTTATTGAAAGGTGACCTGAAGTGGTACCATTTTACAATCCTGAGCTGCAGTAACAGGGTGTACCAGTGCAGGATACTCCCTCACAGTTTAAGAGTTCTCAGGGTGACAAGGTGCTGTGTGCACACCTCTCTAAAGACCACTCATGTCACCTGGACTGCCACTGGAACAGAGTCTAAGTCTGTGCCCTGGATTTGTAACATACAGGCTTCTGAGCATTTTATTATCAAACTATTTTCTGTGTATTCGTGCTGGTTTCCACAGGAGTTACACACACTTATCTGTTAGGTGAAGCATATTCCTGTTAATTGATGTTGTTAATCCAGTTTAATACCATTTCTAATTTTAGCATAAGATCACCTGCATTGCTAATTACA